>NW_027142386.1:629757-995810 GCF_026170545.1 Melanerpes formicivorus | reverse complement strand
AGCACTCAGGGGAGGATGGAAGGGAGGATGACAAGGAGGGTGGCACCCAGCCTGGCTGCACCCCGAGGAGGGGGACACAAGCAGGGTGGCACCCAGCCTGGCAGCACCCTGGGGGACAAGGAGGGTGGCACCCAGCCTGGCTGCACCCCGAGGAGGGGGACACAAGCAGGGTGGCACCCAGCCTGGCAGCACCCTGGGGGACAAGGAGGGTGGCACCCAGCCTGGCTGCACCCCGAGGAGGGGGACACAAGCAGGGTGGCACCCAGCCTGGCAGCACCCTGGGGGACAAGGAGGGTGGCACCCAGCCTGGCTGCACCCCGAGGAGGGGGACACAAGCAGGGTGGCACCCAGCCTGGCAGCACACTGGGAGACAAGGAGGGTGGCACCCAGCCTGGCAGCACCCCCTCTGACAAGCACCACGACCCGACTCACCCCCAGCGCCGGGCAGCCGGTGCCAGCCGTTGTGCCAGCCCCAGGTCCCCGATCTTCACCTGCATCTTCTCGGTCACCAAGAAGTTGCCTGCAGAGGGAGATGAAGAAAATGACCCCAAGGCGGGGCGAGGGGAGGCTGGGGGGGGGGGGGGGGAAAGGGGGGAGGGGCTTCACCACCCTCCCAAGCCCCCTACCCACCCCCCAGCCCTGCCCCACGCACTCAGCTTGAGGTCCCTGTGGACGAAGCCCTGCCCGTGGAGGTAGCTGAGCCCCGCGATGATCTGCTTGAGGTAGAACCTCACCTCCAGCTCCCGCAGCCTCCCCCGCGCCCGCAGGATGTCAGCCAGGGACTGGGGAGAGGAGCAGGGTGCCAGCCGAGGGTCTTGGTGAAGCCCTGGCGCGGGGAGGGGGTTGCTGGGTTGGGGGACGGGGAAGGGGAAAGGGGGGGTGCTGGTTTTGCGCTCACCCCCCGGCTGCAGAGCTCCAGCAGCAGGTAGAAGCGGCTGCGGTCAGCGAAGTGCCCGTGGAGGTGGACGAGGTGGCGGTGGCACAGGTGGCACAGCAGCTCCCGTTCGCGTTCCACCTGCGGCACAGCCCGACAGCGCCCCCCCCCCCCGCCCCGAGGACCCTCTGCATCCTAGGACCCTCCCCACCCGCCCCCCTCTCTGGGGAGGGATGCCAGGATGGGCACCCACCAGGGACGATGAGAAGGAGCAAAGGCAGAGAGCTCTGTGACGTGCCCATGGGCATCACCCCCCCCACCTCCCTGGGGGCTTTCTGTGTGCCCCCCCCAAGGACTCACCCTCTCCCTGATGCCCACCGCAGCCAGCCGAGCTCTTGGGATGACCTTTGCTGCGTACACCTTGCCGCTGGGCACCGCTGTCAGCTGGTAGCAGTACCCAAAGGCGCCCTGCCAGAGGGAGCCTGCTGGAGTGGGCAGCCTGGCAGCCCCGAGGTGGCACAAGGGGAGGCTCTGGGTGCCCATGGTGCCGTTCCCAGGGGGGCAAAGAGCTGAGGGGACACCCAGCTTGGTCCCAGCATCTCCCCACTGCCTCAGTTTCCCCTTCCCCAGGGGGGCACAAGGGTGGCTGCCCCTCAGAGCAGGCACCGTGCCAGGGCAGATCATGCTGGAGTGGGCAGCCTGGCACCCCCGAGGTGGCAGAAAGGGGGTTCTGGATGCCTATGTGCCGTTCCCAGGGGGTCAAGGAGCTGAGGGGACACCCAGCTTGGTCCCAGCATCTCCCCACTGCCTCAGTTTCCCCTTCCCCAGGGGGGCACAGGGGTGGCTGCCCCTCAGAGCAGGACACCTCGGGGACCTCGGGGGGGTTCTGATGCTGCTGGGGTGCCCAGCGGGGACGGGGGACGGGGGGTGGGGGGTGCAAAGATGAAGCCAGGGCGGGGGGCGCTGAAGGATTTACCTCCCCCAGGAGCCGTCCTCGCTTGTAGAGCTTCCCAGTGCCCACGTCCTGGATGTACCACCCCGGGCGCTCATCCCCTCCGTGCCCGGGCGCCATCCTGCCCGCTCTGCTGTGCCCGCCGGTGGCTGGGGGGTGGTGCTGGGGGGGGGGCGCCCCCCAGGTGACACCCCCCCCGCACCCCGACGCCTTAACCTTTTCCATTCCAGGCTGGAGATGGAGCCCTGAGGGTGTTGGGTTTGAGTGATTAGTGGGGGGGGGGGAGCGGAGAACGGGGGCGACGACACCCCCCAGCACCCCGATCTGTGCCAAGCCCTTGGCACCCCAATACACCTCCCCTCCACCCCCTAACATCAAGGGGTCGCAGATCAGGATGAGACCAAGTGGTGGGGTCCTGTCTGCCCCTTTTCCTTGGGGGGCTGGGGTCCTGGGGGGGGGGGGAGGGGAGGGAGGGTGCCGGATGCTGGGCTCCGCCCAGCATCCGGCACCCTCCCTCCCCTCCCCCCCCGCCCCAGGACCCCAACCCCATTTAATCGCAGGAGCTCCGGACCCCAAAGGGTTAACGGGCGGCCGGGGGAGGGCTGGGCGCACCTTTGGGGCTGGATATTAATAACGCGGCGGGGAGGGACGGGAGGAGTTGTTGTTGGGGGGGGGGGGGGGGAAGGAAAAAGCCTCGCCCGGCTTTTAACCCCCCCACAACGCCACCACCACCACCCCTCCCCCGGAGCTGCGCAGGCGATGCCCTCTCGTCCCGGTCCCCCCCGCCCCGCCACCGGGACACCGAGCAGGGCCCGAGCCGCTGGGACACCCGGGAGGAAAGCGCTGCATGGCCTCGGGGAGGGGTCCCGGAGGTCCCGTTCCCCACGGGGGACCCCAGGGTGCGAGGTAAGGTCTTGATTTCTGCTTAACTAACCACCCCCCCCAGCCCCCCAGCCCCGTTCCTACGGGGAAACTGAGGCACACGGTGCCCCAACACCCTCCCACCACCCCCCCCCTGCCCCGGGCATCACTCGACCCTTACCGGGCTCCGGACCCCCACCCCACGAAGCTCCGGGAGTGACGGTACCGAGATCGCTGTCCCCCAACATCGCCTGCGCTGCCCGGGGCCGGCGGCGGAGGGGGTTGGGGGGGGGGGGGGGGTGGAACCCGGAGGAGCTGAGCGGCGGGAGGAAACCGGCTGGACCGGGGGATTCCCCGACGTGGGGCTGGGACCCCTGCACCCTCCGGCGCTTTCCTGCGCCCCTCTGCTTTCCTCCTGCACCTCCCTGCAGCCTTCCCCCCCCCCCCCTTCCCCGGGCCCAACCGTATCCCCCACCGCGGTCTCTACATCTCCCCCCCTTGCACCTCCTTGCACCCTTCCTGTACCCATTAGACCTCCCGGCACACCCCCCCCCCCGCACCCTCTTTCACCCCCCCAAATCCCCTTGCACCCCTCTCACCGCATCCCTTCTTTAGCCCCTTGCACCCCCCTGCAGCCCCCCCAATCCCCTCGCACCTCCCCGCACCCCTTCTCTAGCCCCTTCCACCCTCCTTCAGCCCCCCCCCAAATCCCCTCGCACCCCTCTGCGCCCCTTCTCTAGCCCCTTCCACCCTCCTTCAGCCCCCCCCAAATCCCCTTGCACCCCCCCCGCCCCCCTTCTCTAGCCCCTTGCGCCCCCCTGCAGCCCCTCCAAACCCCTTCGCACCCCCCCTGCGCCCCCGGACTGGGTGGGTTGGGGTGCTCCAGAGTGTGGCACTTTGGACCCCGGGGGGGGCCCCCCGCTGCCCCCCATGCTGCTCACCCCTCGGCGGGGCCGGATCCTGTTCGTGTCCCGGCCCCTCGTCGCCCCCCCCCCCCGGCACAGGTCTGGTCCTGCCCCGGCAGGCAGCGAGCTGAGCCCAGCTCCCCGCCGCGGGGTGGGGGTGAGGTGGTGGCATCGCCGGTGCCCGCTGCTGCCTGGGCACGCGTGCAGGACCCAGCCTTGCCCACTCGCTGGCAGCCACCTGCCTGGCACTGCTGGCTCACCACATGCGCCCAGCTGGTGCCACTGGGGGGGGCAGGGATCCTCCTGCTGTGTCCTCGCCTTGCCCCTCACCCATCTCATCTCCTTCCTCCTTGCCGGGGGGTCCCTGGGAGGGGTGAGAGGGGGTGGGCACGGTGGCACCATTGGCAGCATGTGGCACATGCCCCTGCCAGCCCCCAGCCTGCTCCCTGGGGACATCGACCTCAGGGCTCTCTGCTCCCGCAGGTGCTGCTGGCCCTGGCGGCTTCTGCTCCTGGCCTGGCTCAGCCTGGGCTGCGGCGTTGGCATGGCACAGGTGAGGGCTGAGGGGTGCCCGGTGCCACCCTTGGGGGGGCTGGGTGCCCAGTGCCGACTGTCTCCTTCCTCCACCTAGAGCCCAGCCCTGGGGACGTCGGCGCTGGTCCCTGAGCCCCCAGCCCCTGCTCGCTCCCAGGGGGCCTGGGGGCCCTGGGGACCTTGGAGCTCCTGCTCCAGCTCCTGCGGGGACGGCGTGGCCCTGCGTGCCCGGAGGTGCCTGCGGTGAGTGGGGGGCAGGGCAGAATGGTCCCCCCCGAGGTGTCCCCAGACCCTCTGCAGCACCCAATCCCCCTGTGGCACCCAGATCCCTTGGCACCTTGGCCAAATCCCAGCCTGGTTTGCTGGGATTGGGGAAGACAGGAGGAGCCAAGCCCTGGTGGCTCCAACCCGGGGTGCAGCTCTGGCAGGATGTGGCACCCTCTGGGGCACGGTGGTGCCTGCTGGGAGGCATCAGTCCCAGCCCAGCCGTGGCTTGGTGGCTCGGTGGTGTCCTGGAGACAGGGAGAGAGCCTCATGGGAGGGGAGGTGACACAGGGAGACCCTGTCCCAGCCCCACCACGCTGCTGCTGTGGCTGCAGGTCTGCTGAGGAGGAGCAGTGCCCTGGGGACCCCCGGCAGTACCGACTCTGCCAGCTCCAGGTAAGCCTGAGGGCCATGGCATGGCACAGCCAGCCTCAGGCCTGGCGCTGCAGGGCTCCATCCTGCCCACCCCATGGAGCTCCATCCCCATTCTTTGGGGTGCCATTCCTACCCCATGGAGCTCCATCCTCCCCAACCCATGGAGCTCCATCCTCCCCAACCCAGGGAGCTCCATCCTCCTCACCCCATGGAGCTCCATCCCCATTCTGTGGGGTTCCTTTCCTATCCCATGAGGTTCTGTCCCTAGCCCATGGAGCTCCATCCTGCCCATCCCATGGAGCTCCATCCTGCCCATCCCTTGGGCCTCCATCCTGCCCATGCCATGGAGTTCTATCCCTATCCCCTGGAGCTCCACCCCCATCCCACGGAGCTGCCCCCTGCCGCTCCTGCAGGACTGTCCCAGCGGCTCGGTGCCCTTCCGTGCCATGCAGTGCTCCCTCTATGACAACAAACCCGTCCTGGGCACACCAGCCCGGTACCAGTGGGTGCCCTTCCACGGAGGTGAGTCCTTGGGCGGCAGGTGGCATCGCCAGGCTGACTGGGGCGGGGGGGAGGGTCATGGCTGCCACTAGCATCACCTCCTCCCTTTCCCCTCGGCTCCCTCAGCCCCCAACGTCTGCGACCTGAACTGCTTGGCCGCGGGGCACAACTTCTACTACACCTTCGGGCGGGTGCTGGATGGGACCCGCTGCGGCCCGGACTCCCCTGACCTCTGCGTTGGTGGGCGCTGCCTGGTGGGTGCCCAGTCCCCCAGCCCCTGAGCTCCCCACTTCCCCTCACCCCCCGCCCTGAGGCCGGCTCTCGGTCCCCGCAGAGCGCTGGCTGCGACGGGATCCTGGGCTCGGGCTCCCGGCCCGACGCCTGCGGGCGGTGCGGCGGCGGCCACCGCGAGTGCCACTTCGTGCATCGGCTCTTCCAGGGCGCGGAGCCCCCCTCCGGTGAATGAACCATTGCCCCGGCCCCCTCCATGGGTGAATGCTTTGGCTCTTGGCTCCCCTGTCCCCCTCCTCCACCCCACCCTGTGTCCCCAAGGCATTGCCTCCGTTCCCCCTGGCCCCTCCGCCGCCGCTGGGCTGTCGACCCTGATTCCTTCCTGTCCCCAGCACGCAGGGACAGGGGCAGTGGGCTCGGAGGAGACCCCTCGCTGGGGTTGTTTTGTCTCCTTGTAGGGGGCATCGCTCCTCTGGGGGGCGGGGTGGGAGGGGGAGGCATGGCTGGGTCGTATCTGTGGTCCTCGGGGTCCCCAGGGGTGTTTGGGGGGTCCTGGGTGGCACCCGGGGTCTGTGTGTCCTTATCCAGTGTCCATGGGGTCCCAAGCCAGGCTGCAGGGAGGGTGGACAGCCCCAGATGGCACTTCAGAACCACCCCCACACCCCCCCAAGCCATCCTTTGGTGCCCCACTTGTCCCAGCACAGGTTGGGTTAATGTCGCTGGTGCCTGGCACAGGGCTGCCCCATACCCAGAGCTGCTTGGTCCCCTCCCACCCCATCTCTCCTGCCCCCCAGGCTGTGCCCAAGCTCTGCCCTGACTCTGCCCCACCTCTGCCAGGTTATTTTGGGTACATGAACGTGACCAAGATCCCGGCCGGGGCCACCCACATCAAGGTGACAGACAAGAGCCGCAACTACCTCGGTAGGATTTGTCCTGTCTGGGGCCCACTCGATCCCAGTCAGCCCCGGATGGTGCCACCCATGGGTGCGGGCAGGGCAGGGCAGGGCCGGGCCGGGCAGGGATGGGCAGGGAGCAGCTATGCCGAGCTGTGCCGTGCCGTGCCGTGCCGGTCGCCTCCTCAGACGCTGTTTTGAGCACCGTGGGGTCAATGAACTCGGCGGCGCTGGGGGCAGTTGTCCAGAGGTCACAGCTGTGGATGTTGGGAAGGGCTGAGCTGAAGCGGGGCCATCCCCCCCCCCAGCCCAGGACCCCCAGGCCCTCGCCCTGTCCCCTTCCCCAATGCATTCAGGGTCCTGTTCCCCACCGGCACCACGACCTGGGGGCTTTGTTCGGGGGCGGCTGCACACCAGGGTTTGGCTCCAGCTTGGGACCAAATCCAAGATCTTCCAAGGAAGCAGCTTTCTCCCGAGCCCTGACCGCAGCTCTCCCAGCCCACGCTGCCCTCCCCGCTCCGGGAGAGGCCTCCGGTGGGGACCCGGGCGTCAGGGCTGCCCCCAAGCCTCCAGCCCAGCTCAGTGCGGGGGTCCTGGGGGCTGTGTGGTGCTCGGTCCCCGGACGTGCTCCCTCCCACAGCCCTGATGAGGAGCGATGGGCGCTACGTGCTCAACGGAGGCTGGTCCATAGCCTGGCCGGGGCCGTACGAGGTGGCTGGCACCCAGCTGCTCTACACCCGCACCCCCGACGGCACCGAGACCCTGGAGGTGCCCGGACCCACCGATGAGGATCTGCACGTGATGGTGAGGGTGGCGTGGGGCTGGGGGGCACTGGCCCCTCGGTCCCCATCGCTGCCCCTTAGCTCTGCCCCTGCCCGCGCAGGTTCTGCTGCAGGAACCCAACCCCGGCATCGAGTACCAGTTCTGGCTGCCCCACGAGCACACCCAGCCCGGCCGTGCCAACTCCAGCCCCCTGCGGCAGCCCCAGCCCCGGGGGGCTGGCAGCCCCCCACCCCCGGAGCCCCCGGTGACCCCAGCCCCGCTGCCACCACGTCAGTCCGGAGGCTTCGCCACGGAGCCGCCGCCGAGAAGCCCTCCCGGCCAGGATGGGACCAGGGCTACCACAGGTGCCTGCTCCCCACCTGGGGGGGTCCCCACAGCCCCCCCACTCCTCTCCTGCTGTGGGGAGGGTTCTGAAGAGCCCCAGGGGTTCCCCATGGGATAGGGACTCTAAAAAAGGGCCCCCTGGCTTAACCCTCCCCAGGCCCCCCAGGCACCCAGCATGTTCCCTCACTCCTTATGGGGTAGAGACCCCCAATGCCCCCTCCCACAGCTGCAGGAGAGGGGGTGGGGGTGCTGCGTGCCCTCTTCCCCCCCCTCCTCCCCCCCGCTAAACTGCCGCCGCTTTGCCCTCGCAGGGCGATGCGGGAGGTGCCGCCCGGCCAAGGGACGCTCCCAGCGCATTTGGCACTTCTGCCACAGCGATTTCGGTGGGTGCCAGGGCCGGGAAGGCGCTTGGAGGGACGCCAGGGGGATGGTGCCCAGCTCCGGGTGCCTCCCATCGTCGCCTCACACAGTCTTCCAGGGCCGGATCCTGGCGCGGCGCTCGGTGGGGCGGGAGACGCGTTACGAGGTGGAGGTGAAGAGCCGGTACCGGCAGCGCTTCCCGCTGGTCTCCCGAGAGTACCTGTGGGTGCCCAACGCCTGCGGCTGCCCCCCGCTGCGGGAGGGGGGCGAGTACCTGCTGATGGCCTGGCGGCACGTCAACCACGAGCAGACCCTCAACCGCATCCTGCTGCCGACCGAGGGCTACGCCCGGCCCTGGACTCCCCGGGAGGAGCGGCTGGTGCGGGGAGCAGCCCGCAGCTGCCCCCAGCCCCCCTGAGCATCCTCCTCCTCCTCCCCTGGCCTCCTTCGCCCGGAGGACCCTCCCTTCCCCCCCAAGAAAGGGAGAATTTAAAGGGCTGGAAATGCTTCAGCCACGCACTGAGGGGTTTGTGTGTGTCCCCCCCCGGCATCCTGCCCCGTCCTTGGGGGGCACTTGGGGGGTGGGGATGGGGGTGGGGGTTGGGAGGCACTTGGAGGGGAAAGATGTTAATTTATTTTTGCTGCAGAAAATAAAGCTGTGTATCGTCACCCCCCCTCCCCTGTGCCCCTTCCTAGCTGGAGCCCAACCCAGGGCATCCCACACCCTCCCCACCCCAGCGACCCCCAAGCTAAGCGGGGGTGGGGGTCCCCCCCTTTCGTGTCCCCTTGCTGAGCCCTCAGAGCAAAGCAGCTACCCAGCAGCCTGTCCCTGTCCCCAGGATGGATGCTGGCCAGGTTCTGCCTTTCCAGGTCAGGGACCTGGCCCTTATCTCCCTTCCGGTGGAGGCCAGCAGGTCCCTGGCTATGCCAGAGCCCCCTCGCCTGAAACCCAACCTGCTGCTGGTGGGTGCCACCGTGGGGCCCAGGCAGGGACAGGAATGTGCCCGGGGTGGGGGGGGAGGTGAGGTGGGTGTGTGTCCCCGTAGGGTATGGGGCACCCCAAAGGGGCATCACCCACTTGGGGCTCCTGGAGTGGGTTTGGAGCTGGTGCCAGGGAAAGGCTGAGCTCTGCCCAACTCGTGCCACTGATGACTGTTTCCAGACTGGGGGTGGGGTGGGTTGGGGGTGCCCCGAGTGGCAGTGGCCAGCCCTGGAGGCTCTTTAGGGCAATGAGTAATTAGCCATCAGGAGCCAGAGATGAGCACTTCGGGCAGCTGGGCCTCTGTGCTGGGCCCCCCCCCAGGTGGTCCCAGTGAAGCCTGGGTGGCACCAGGTGCTGCAGGGGGCAGGCTGAGGCACCTTGGGCTGATTGGGGCGGGGAAGAGGCCTCCACCCTATAAAACTGCCCCCTCCCACCCCCAGCCCTCCTTTAGGGCTGCTGGGAGGTTTGTCTCTGGGCAGTGCCCCTCTGGGAGGGGGGTCGGGGGTCCCCAGGGCGGCTCCAGCAGCTCTTTTGGAGCTGGTGATGCCCGGCAGAGCTGGGGCTCTGTGCCCTCGCCTTTGGGCATCTCCTGCTTGGGGTCGCCCCAGCCGACTGTGGCAACCATGGCAGGCTTGGGGACAGCGACCCCACGGGCAAAGAGACCCCGCAGGGAGAGCAGGGGGGACCTGGGGCAGGACCTGAGGCTCTCGGCCACCGAGGCTGCCACTCGCCAGCGGGCAAAGAGCCGGCGGACAGAGGGGGCCCAGGGTGGGCACTGCCAGCCGCAGGGCTGGGACCCTTGGGAACCTGTCCTATGTTCCCCCTTGGCACTCAAGACCCCCGGGAAGGGGCAGTTGGCAAAGAGCCGGCGGACAGAGGCAGCCCAGGGTGGGCACTGCCAGCCGCAGGGCTGGGACCCTGTGCCCTGTTCCCCTTTGGCACTTAAGACTCCCAGGAGGGCCCGGCGGGCAAAGAGCCTGCAGACAGAAGGGGGTCAGGGGGAGAGCTGCCAGCTGCAGGGCTGGGACCCCTGGGACCCTGTGCCCTGTTCTTCCTCGGCACTCAAGACCCCCGGGAGGGGCCGGCGGGCACAGCCGCGGCTGGAAGGGGAGCGTCGCAGGCTGGAGTCTGCTCCCCCCTCCTCTGGGCAAGGGGGTGAGTCTGTGCCCCCCTCCCTCCCGCCAAGGACAATCCCTGCCTGAGGTTTGGGGGTGCCCCAGGCTGTCCTGACAGGACGCCCCCTCCCACTCCCCCTCTCTGCCCCACAGAGCCTGTGAGCCCCCAGCTAGAGCCCTGCTATCAGGGCCCCTACTTCTCAGGGCTGCCTACGGTTGAGTGCCAGGATCCTGCTCCCCCCAGCCTGTGAGTACGTGGGAGGGGGGGTGGGGGGCTGTCCCCAGGGGTCCCCTCCCAGCCGACCCCCGCAGCACTAAGCCCTCTGCCTTGCTCCAGCCAGGCTGATCCCTGCAGCCCCAGCGGCCGGCAGGAATGTCCCCAGGAAGACTCGGAACACCCCGGAGCAGACCCTGGTCCTGGAGCTGGTCGGTCTGGGGGGGTCGTGTCGGGGGGAAGGGTGTGGAGGGGCTGTGGATTCAGGGCTGGGGGTCTGATTCTGCTCCTGACCCCCCTCCCCCCCCCCCAGGAGGGGACCCTGGTCTGCTCCTCCCTGCTCACCGCCTGGAGACAGGAGGCTGCAGCCACCTTCACCACCGAGTTCCAGGGAGACTCCTACGAGGTGGGTGCCCATCTGCGGGGCTGGGGGGCAGTGGGGGGCTGGGTTTGCCCCGGGAGGGGGTCACAGAGGGCTGCGGCTTGGGGCCGTGAAGAGCCACCTTGTCCGTGCAGCCTCCGTGTCCCTGCCCTCTCCTGGCAGGCAGAGGTGAAAGGGGTCCCCAGGGGCTGAAATCCTGGGGGAGAAAGGGGGGAAGTGAGGAGCCCCTGGGGTGCTGGCGGGGGGGCGATGGCGGGGGGGGGGCACCTGGGTGTCAGGATTTGGGTGCTGGGGCTGCCTGGTGGTGCTGTTCCCTTCCAGGTCCATGTGAAGCTGCGGCCCCACGTGCAGCAGTTCCTGGAGAGCCTTTCCAAGACCTATGAGGTACCAAAGCCCCCTCCCCAAGTTCCGGGGGGGGTTATGCTTTGGGGTGGGGGCCACTCGGGCAAGCCTGTGCAGTGACCTCTGCCTGCTCCCCCCACCCAGATCTTCATCTTCACTACTGCAAAGCAGGACTACACTGAGAAGGTGCTGGAGGTGCTGCTCCCCAGGAGGAAGCTGATCAGGTGATGGCCTTGGTGAAAGCCTGCTGGGGACCCCCCCGGCCCCCTCCCCAGCGTGACTGGGACAGCTCCTCATGGGCTCTGCTCCCCCTCCCCATCCTCTCCAGGCACTGCCTCTCCCAGCAGGATTGTCTCTGTGCCCAGGGCTGCTACTGGAAGGATCTGACCCGCCTGGGAAGGGACCTGGACAAGATGGTAGCCTTGGACCACACCATCCAGGGCTTCCCTGCCCAGGTGATGGATCTTGGGAGGGTGCTTTGTGCCCCCACCCCTGGCAGCACCGCAGCTGTGGCTGCTCCTCCGTGGGCAGTGTTCATCCTCTCCCCCTCCCCAGGATGCCAACTGGATCCCGGTGCCCAGGTGGTGCGGAGAGCGACAGGATGAGGAACTGCTGCGCCTCATGCCCCTGCTGGCACAGCTCAGCCAGGAGGTGGGCAGTGGGGGGAGGGCAGAGGTGCCCTGGGGCCGCTGGGGGCAGGCTGCCGTGAGCTGACCTGGGTCCCTCTGTCCCCGCGCAGGAGGACACCCGCGCCGGGATCCGCCGGCAGCTCCCGCGCCGCAGGCTGCCCCCCGAGGACTGTGCCAGCCGGGGGCGGGGGCAGCAGGGGTGGGCACCCTCCCCTCGCAGGGGCTCCCGCTGCTGAGGGGGCGTCACGGAGCCTCCTGGCCCCGGGCTGGATGGTGTTGGGGGAGAGCTCTTGTCCTGCCTCCCTGGCTGGGAGGCTCAGATCCTGGCCTCGGGGCCGGGGAGTTGGAGGCGCGGGGGGTCCCCCTGGGAGACCTCTTTACTCTCGGCTGCCCTTGGGCATCAGGCTGGAGCTTCTCCTCCTCCTGTCCCTGCTCTGTAAGGCCCAGCCCAGGGCTCCTCCGTGGTGATTACACTTGAACAAAAGTCTGCCTCTCCTCTCTGCCTCCTCAGCCACGCGAACGTGGGGGTGGCACAAACCCCCTCCCCCCCCCCATACACCACCCCCCAGCCGTGTCCCGGGGTCCCCATGGTGGGGGAAGCCAAGCCCAGCGTGGTGCCAATGCCCCTGGGAAGGCCCCAGCTGGCAGCTGTCCCCCTGCCTGTCCCAGTTCCAGCCCTGCCTGGCGCTGTGCTGTGTGCCAGGGGTGCAGCTGCTGCTGTGCTGCTGCCAGCCCTGGTGGCATGGCAGGGGTGGGAAGGGCACTGCCCGGGGTGGGGAGGGCAGGGCAGGGTGGTCGTGGGGTGCAGCAACCTCCAGATCCCCTCCCAAGGACTGAAGGCTGCTGGTAACCAAGAGCTGGAGGGGGTCCTGCATGACTGGGTGGGGTCCTTGGGGGGTGGTCCACACATCAGTGTGGGCCCTTGGGGGAGGGGGGTCCTGCATGACTGTGTGGGCCTTTGGGTGGGGGGCCCTGCGGGGGGGGGGGGGGTCCTGCACGGCAGTGTGGGTCCAGGCTGCCCTCCCCAGCCCAGCTGTGCCAGAAGCTGCCGTGAGCTGGTGGCTGAAGTGGTGCTAGAGGAGCTGGCTGTGGTCACTTGGGTGCAGCTGCTTGGAGAAAGGTCTTCCCATCTCCATCTCCTCCTCCTCCTCTTCCTCCTCCTCTCCCCCCATGCCTGGGAAAGGGCAGAGAGCTCCTGGCCCTTCTGCAAATAGCTCCCTCCCAGCAGTGTGCCTGGCTGGAGCCCTGGCAAGGCTCAGGTCCCCCAGGGACGTCAGGAAGGGACAAGCCACCAGAAGCCACGACCCTGGTGTGGCTCTCCTGCCGCAGGGAGCTGGCTGTGGGATGGGACTGAGGCCAGGAGCTGCTGGGAAGGGAAGTCAGCCTTTGGAGGGGGCCATGCAGAAAGACACAAGGCAGTTTATTCTGGAAGGCAGGTGAGGCCCTCTGGCCCAGGCTGGGCTCACACTGCCCTTCCAGCCTGGGCACAGCAGCTGCTGCCCCTCAGCAGGCAGGAGGCCACTCGGTAGGTGGCACAGAGCAGGGCTGAGAGCAGCAGGGTGCCACAGAAGAAGGCAGGCAGCAAGACCCTCTGCAGCCCCTCCTTGGGGGGGAAGCCCTGCAGAGGGGAGCAGGAGTGGGTGAGCTCCTGGAAGGTGTGGGCAGGGGGGCAGGAGGTGCAGTCGTGGGCTGAGGGCCCCTGGCAGGTGTAGCAGGAGGGGTGGCAGGGGGCACAGAGCTGGGCGGCAGCCCGGCCCCGGCCGTAGTGCCGCGGGGGGCAGTAGGTCAGGCAGGAGCTCTGGAAGGCAAACAAGGAACCTCTGCAGGCTGCAGAGGGGCAGGGAGGTGAGCCAGGCTGCAGGGGCACCAGCACTGTGCCCTCCTGCCCAGAGCCTCACCCTGGCACGCTCCCTGCCCGTCCCGGCGCAGGCAGGGGTCGGTGGCTGCCAGGTGCCTGCTCCTCAGGTCCTCCTCCGTGCCATAGAGGTGCAGGATGAAGCTGGTCAGCAGGCCTGAGGGCAGGAGGGACAGGGCTGAGCTGGTGGCATCTTTGTCAGAGAACCAGGGAGTGGTCTGGCTTGGAAAAGCCTTCAGAGCTCCCCCAGCCCAACCACCAACCCACCATGGCCACCGAGTGCCATGGGGACTCCAGCACCTCCCTGGGCAGCCTGTGCCAAGCCCTGACCCCTCTGGCAGCAAAGAAATTGTTCCTCACCTCCCACCTCACCCTCCCCTGGCAGTGTTTGGGATCTGCAGGTTGCAGGGCACAGGTGGCTGGAAGCTTTGGGGTTAGGTGGAGCAGAGCAAATTGCCTCTGGCCACCCCCTGTGCCCAGGAGGAGCAGCAGGCAGAGAACAAAGCCACCAAGCTGCTACTCAAAGCAGGGGAAGGAAGGAGGGAAAAATGCTGGGGCCCTGGGTGACCCCCAGGGGTGAGGTTTGGTCTCCTGGGCACCCACCTGTGTTGTAGGCATCACCTTTGTTCTCCAGGCTGAGGGTCCAGGTCCCATTGGGGTTCTCATCCCAGAAGTGTGTGGACATGAAGGTCCAGTCCTTGTAGCCCTGCTGGCTGGTGTCATAGGGGCTGCAGGAGAGGAAAGCAGAGCTGGGGGGGGGGGGGACTGGAGGGGAGGGATTGAAGCCCAAGGGGGAGCCCTGGAGTCACAGTCTGCTTGATGAGGCAGTGCCAGGACATGGCAGGGCCCAGGGAAGAGATTTGGCAGTGATGAAGCTGCAGGGGCCAGGAGCAGCCCTTTGAGCAGGGAGTGGAATCCTACAATGGGTTGGGTTGGAAGGGACCTGAAAGCTCAGCCAGCTCCAACCCCCTGCCATGGGCAGGGACACCTCCCACCAGCCCAGGCTGCTCAGGGCCTCATCCAGCCTGGCCTTGAGCACCTCCAGGGAGAGGACATGCACAGCCTGCCTGGGTAACCTGTGCCAGGCTCTCCCCAGCCTCACTGGCAGGAGGTTTCAGCTGAATTTCTTCAGAAGAAGTAGTCCAAGCTGGTAGGGCTTGGAAGGAGGCTCTGGGGGGAGGGGGAAGAGATGGCCTTGGAAGGAGGCTCCTGGGGGGGGGGAATGACCTTGGAAGGAGGCTCTGGAGATCACCAAGTCCAACCCCCCTGGCCCCAGGGGAAGCTGTGTGGGGAGGGGGAGGAGCTGCTGTGCCCCCCTCTCCTCGCAGCTGCCCGGCAGCTCCTCACCGAACAGTCATCAGCGTGGATGTGGTCCCCATGGGGCTGGTGAGGGCCAGCTGCAGGTCCCCCCTGCGGCTGTAGCTCAGGGACAGCTGGACCTGGACGTGCTCCAGCGAGAGGATGTGCTTGGTCCCTCCCAGGCAGGAGGAGGTGTCTGTGGAGATGGTGAGCTGGGAGCCAATGTGCCTACCAAGCACAAGAGGGGAGGTGAGAACCGGAGGAAATGGCCTCAGCTTGCCCCAGGGGAGGTTTAGGTTGGGCTTGAGGATCAATTTCTGCCCCCTTGAGGCTTGCCAAAGCCTGGCCCAGGACGGTGGTGGAGTTCCCCATCCCTGAAGGGAGGGTTTCAAAGCTGTGGTGCTGAAGGCCAGGGTTTGGTGGTGCCCTGGCAGGGTTGGGCTGGAAGATCTTCCAGGTCTCTTCCAACCACCAAATGGCTCTAGGCTCCTGTGAGCTCTTTCCCCTCTCTGTGCACATCCTGCCCCAGGACCTGCAGCTCAGAGCGCTCCAGGGAGGCAAAGCCTGCTGCTGGGAGGGGCACAGCACAGCTTTGCTGTGAGGAAGCCCTCGGGGGAGCTGCTGTGAGGTCAGAGGCAGGAGAAGTTGTCCCTTACTGAGGGCTGTGAAGGGCTCTGACCGAACAGCTCCGCTGAGGCCGAGTTCCTGGCCATGCCTTGGCCATCTCCACCAGCAGCCCAGCATCCAGCAGCCCATAGCCATAGTAGTGGCTGACTGAAACAGAAACCACCCAGGAGAAGGCACAGGAGTCCCTCTGCAGCGAGGGAGCACAGGGGGCTGGCAGGAGGAGGAGGAGGAGGCAGCTGTGGGCTCACCTTTGCGTCCCACCCCGTTGTGAGCCCAATCCTCTGCCTGCAGGTGAGCAGCTCTGGAGCTCCTGACCAGGAGGTGCTGCAGGTCACGCCAGGTCAGGGCTGGGCTGCAAAGCAGGGAGGTCTTTTGGGGGTGCCAGGGAGGGAGGAGGGACTTTTGGGGGTGTCAGGGAAGCTGGGGAGGGACTTTTTTGGGGTGCCAGGAAGTGGTAGGACTGGGGGGGATGGAACAAAACTAGAAGGGGGGAGAGTCAGATTGGATGTGAGGAAGAAGCTTTTCCCCAGGAGGGTGGTGAGCCTGGCACAGGTTGCCCAGGGGGGTGGTGGAAGCCTCAGCCCTGGAGGTGTTTGCAGCCAGGCTGGATGTGGCTGTGAGCAACCTGCTGCAGTGTGATGTGTCCCTGGCCGTGGCAGGGGGTTTGGGACTGGCTGAGCCTGGAGGTCCCTTCCAGCCCTACCGATTCCCTGCGTCTGTGTATTTGGGCACGGAGGGTTTGTGCCCTGAGGGTGAGATTTGGCTTTTCCAGCTGCTGGTGGCAGCCAACCAACCTCCTTCGCCGCCGAACTGGGAGCAACAGAGACCTCCAGAGGACAACTCTCCTCCTGCCTCTGGCTCTGCTCCCTCGGCACCCGGGGAGCAGCAGCTGCTCCGCCGGCGCCACCTCAGCTGCACGCCCCCGAACCTCCCTGCCGGCAAAGCTCCCCTCCAGTCCTGCCTGCAGGGTGCTGGGGAGGCCCCAGGCTCTCCCTGGGGACTGTCACCTACTTGGCCTGCAGCGCCAGGGCGCTGATGCCCGCGGCCAGCGGGGCCGAGGCGGAGGTGCCCATGTGCCGGTCGGTGCAGCGGTGGTGCAGGTCGGTGGTCACCTGGGAGGGGGCACAGAGGAGGCTTGGCATCGGCACCGGCTCTGGCTCCTGGAGCAAAGGGCAGGGCTGGCTGGAGCTGGGGAGCTCCAGGGAACGCTCCCTCCAGGTCCCTCAGTGCTTTGCTTGGGGTCTTACACAGACACTGTAGACTGTCCCTGAACCCCAGCAGGGGGGTGGGGTTGGAAGGGACCTCTGGAGCTCATCCTCTCCAAGCCCCCTGCTCCAGTAGGGCACCCACAGCAGCCTGCCCAGGGGCACAGTGCCCGGGGGGGTTGGCAGCTATCCACAACCTCTCTGGGCAGCCTGCTCCAGGCCTCCAGCAGCCTCACCCCAAACAACTTTCTCCTCCTGCTCAGCTCCAACCTCCTGGCTGCCACTTTGTGCCCCTTGCCCCTTGTGCTGTCCCTGGGCACCACTGAGCAGAGTCTGGCCCCAGGTTCTTGCCCCCCCCACAGCTCCTTTAGCTCTTGCTGAGCATTGCTCAGTTCCCCTCTGGGGCTGCTCTGCTCCAGGCTCTCAGCCCCAGGGCTCTCACAGAGCTGCTCCAGGCCCCTCAGCAGCTCTGGTTCCAGGACACTCACAATATGCACCTGGCTGGTGGCCACGCTGCTGTAGGTGGTGGTGAGGATGGCAGAGCAGCTCTCACTGAACCAGGGCCTCTGCCCCCCTGCCAGCACACTGCCCACAGTCACTGTGTAGATGCTGCTGCTGTAGCCATCGCTGTTGCAGTTGTCAGAGTTGATGCCACCATTGCCAGAGGCCAAGACAAAGATGGAGCCGAGGCCACCCCGACCCTGGCAGAGAGGGAGGCAGAGGAGGGGCTGAGCAGGGAGCCCTGGTGCACCCAGCTTACAGCTCCACAGAGTGCAGCAGGTCAGAAGGGAGCCTCCAGGGCAGCTTGGCCAAGCCCCCTGCAGGCACCAGGGAGAGCTCCAGCCAGAGCAGGCTGCACAGGGACACATCCAGGATGGTCCTGGATGTCTCCAGGGATGGAGCCTCAACCACCTCCCTGGGCAACCTGTGCCAGTGTCTCCCAACCCTCCCTGTACAGAGCTTCCTCCTGATGTCCAACCTAACTCTGCCCTGCTCCAGTTCCAAAGCATTGCCCTTGGTGCTATCCCCACAGCTCCTTCTGAGCAGTCCCTCCCCAGCCTGCCTGCAGCTCCTCTGCAGATCTTGCAGTGCAGCTCTGAGGTCTCCCTGGAGCCTTCTCCAGGCTGAGCAGCCCCAACCCTCCCAGCCTGTCCCCACGGGGGAAGCTTCTCCAGCCCTCTGCTCATCTTGGTGGCCTCCTCTGGACTCACTTTGGTGACCCCTCTGTGGAAGGCCTTTGCTGCCAGCACTCCAGGTCCATCCAGAGTCTTGCCATCGTCGAGGGGCCCCCAGCTGGCACTGTAGATGTGGATGTGCTGGGGCCTCAGGCTGAGGGACTGAGCCTCCACCACGTCTGTGATGGGACCATCCAGCATCCTCACCCCTGCAGGACCAGCATGGGGCAGTGTCCTCCACACAGATGCTACACACACACCCCCATGCCAGCCTAGGGGCTCCCTATGTCACATCCCCCCACCTCCCCCCTTCCACTTGCTTGAGCCCCTCTCAGGTTCCCTATGGCTCCTCCAGGTCTGTGTGGCCATGAGCTGCCTCCCAAAGCTCCTCTTTAAGCCCTTTTGTAATTAAACCCAGGGAGTTCTCCCACTTCCTACTACCCATTTGCACACTCCCTTCCCACTGGGCAGCCTGAGCTGGCACTGCCCAGCCTGAGCTGGCACTGTGCTGCTGCTGCCCACCAGCCCCTGGTGGGCATTCAGCCCTCACGGAGCACCGAGCCCTGCACCGTGGCTGGCTGTGTGGTAACCCCACAGCTCCTTCACCCCCAGCTGCCCTCAGAGCAGCTCCTCACGGGGCCCTGAGTGCCCCCTGCAGGGTGCCAGGGCCGGTTCGTGGCTGCGGCTCACCTCCCACCCTGGCATCGTAGGCGACGCCGGCTCCGCAGATCCGGTTGTTGGCTGCGGCCGCAGCTTCTCCAGCGCAGCGAGTGCCGTGCCTGGGGGCGCGGGCAGAGGCAGCCCCTGAGGGGTGAAGGGGGCTGGGACAGCCTCAGCACTCCCCCCAGGAGATCAGGGAGTCACAGAATTGTTCAGGTTGGACCTTTCACATCATTGAGTCCAACCCTGAAGCCAGCACTGCCCCAAGGCAGCACCAAACCTCAGCACCACCAAACCTCAGCACCACAGCTCCGTGGCTCTGAGACCCCTCCCAGGGATGGGGACTCCACCACTGCCCTCTGGGCAGCCTGAGCCAGGCCTGGACAACCTTCAAGGGGCAGAAATTGTTCCTCATGGCCAACCTAAACCTCCCTTTAGGGCATTTCCTCCTGTCCTGTCATTTGTTACCTGGGAGGAGAGAGACCACCCAGGAGCTGGAGGGGACAGAAGGAGTTCTGGAGACCCTCTGTGCAGATGTGGCAATGTGAAAAAGCAGCAGAGAGAGGAGGAGCTGCTTCCTGAGAGTCATGAGAACCTTGCTTTGGGTTGATCCAGCCTGGAATGGGACAGCCTGGGAAGGTGCTGGAGCCCAGAGAGGTTGTGGAATCTCCTCCTCTGCAGAGCTTCCAACCTCCCCCCCTGGCCACTGTGCCCCTGGGCAAGCAGCTGGAGGGGCAGGGGGCTTGGAGTGGATGATCTCCAGAGGTCCCTTCCACCACCCACCTCACTCCACCCTCCTCAGAGAGCAGCCAGAGCAGGACTCACTGGTTCTCCTCCTCAGGGCTGTACCTGGGCTGGGGGTCAGGGTCGTTGCTGTTGAAATCATAACTTGCCAGAGGATCCTATTGCCAGCAAAAACAACCCACAAGAGGCACCAGGGTGAGCCAGCTCCCCTTGGCATGGGCTGGGACAGCTCAGCACAGCCACCTGGCACTTTGCCCTCTGCCTGGCAGCACAGATCTTGCTGCTTGCCCAGCCTAGAGAGGGCAGGAGAGGTGAGGGACACCCTGGAGCTGTTGGGAAGGGGATTGTGCTGTCTGGTTGCAGCCTGCCCGGGCTCAGGGCCAGGGAGAAAGCCCAGCTGAGGGCCACACACTTAGGAGAGAGAAGAACCAAGCCCTGAATGATGTCCTGAACAACTACTGCAATGGGTTCAGCCTTTCACAGAGTCACAGAACTGTCAGGGTTGGAAGGGAGCTCAAGGCTCAGCCAGCCCCAACCCCCTGCCATGGGCAGGGACACCTCACACCACAGCAGGTTGCTCACAGCCACCTCCAGCCTGGCTGCAAACACCTCCAGGCAGGAGGCTTCCACCAACTCCCTGGGCAACCTGTGCCAGGCTCTCACCACCCTCATGGGGAACAACTTCTTCCTAACATCCAATCTGAATCTCCCCACTTCTAGTTCTGCTCCATCCCCCCAGTCCTATCCCTCCCTGACACCCTCACAAGTCCCTCCCCAGCTTTCTTGTAGCCCCCTGCAGATCCTGGAAGGCCACAATGAGGTCTCCTTGGAGCCTTCTCTTCTCCAAACTGAACAGCCCAAACTCCCTCAGTCTGTCCTCACAGCAGAGCAGCTCCAGCCCTCTGCTCATCCTCCTGGCCCTTCTCTGGACACCTTCCAGCACCTCCAGATCCTTCCTGTCGTAGGGGCTCCAGAACTGCACACAGGTGGGGTCTCAGCAGAGCAGAATCCCCTCCCTGACCCTGCTGGCTCTGCTTCTCCTGCTGCAGCCCAGGCTGTGGAGCAGATGAGGGCTGCTGGCTGGCTTTAAAACCACGACAAGTGTTTACCAGCCCGACTGGCTTTGCAGCCTGCTCTCATTATGTCTCTTTTGGGGGCCCTGGACAAGTCCTAACGTTTCCCTGGTGTGAGCATTCACCACGGGAGACACCCAGCAAGGCTGCAAAATCCCAGGGGCAAGGATGGAGGTTGCAGTTCCCTCCCTCTCCTGCAGCTCCCTCCTTCCTCTGCAGCTCCAGCTCCCCCTCCCCGCCCCCCTCTCAGAGTTTACATAGTTGGCAGACAGGTCCGGGTGGTCCTTCTCGATCCCATCGTCCAGGATGGTCAGCACGACCCCTAGCCCTGTGTAGCCTTTGCTCCAGGCACTGAGGATGTTTAGGTCAGGATTGATGTCGTTGTTCTGCAAGACAGATTAAATTTGATCGGCCCCCGGGCGGCAGCAGGGCTGCGAGGTGACCTTGGAGGACTCTTCTGCTGCCTCATCACCGCCAGCCTTAGCCCTGTTTACGTGGCAGGGAGGTGATTTGCTCCAGGATTAGAAGGGAGGGAGAGGGGCAGAGAGGGGCAGAGCCTCACCATGTACCACTGCTTGTGGAACCAGGGGTCTGTTGGCACCACGCTGATGCTCCTCTTCGTTCGCCTCTTGATGGTTTGCTGCTCAAACCAGAGGACCTGGAGGGGGTTGGGGGGAGAGCAAATGAGGTTCTGGGTGCCAAGCAGAGCCTGCCCAGCTCGGCCTGAGGCAGCCTCCAGCCCTGCAGCCACCTCCTGCCCACCTTTGGCTCTTTGGCCAGGCGCATGTGCCAGCCCCAGTGCCTGCTCAGGGCTTCCTGCCTGGTGCCTCGGTGTTTGAAGTGGTAGTAAGGTTCTCCTTCCATCACCTGCAGGGAGATGTTGAAAGTCCCAAGCTGGTGTAAGTCCCAAGCTGGTCTAAGTCCCAAGCTGGTCTAAGTCCCTTCCTACACCAGCAGCTGGGGGGGACACATGTGCCAGCTCTCTATGGGGCTGTAAAGATGAGAAAGATCCACTCCATGAGAGCTGTGTGTGGCAGGACAAGCAGAGAGTGTCCCTGGGATCCTGGGTGGGTTCCTAAGGAAGGTTTGGATGTGCCCTTTGTGCTCCGAAGGAAGGTTTGAATGTGCCCTTGGGTTCCTAAGGAAGGTTTGGATGTGCCCTTTGGGTCCTGGGCAAGGTTTGGATGTGCCCTCTGGGTTCCTAGGGATGGTCTGGATGTGCCCTTTGGGTCCTGAGCAAGATTTGGATGTGCCCTTTGGATTCCTAAGGAAGGTTTGGATGTGCCCTTTGGGTTCCTAAGGAAGCTTTGGATGTGCCCTCTGGGTCCTGGGCAAGGTTTGGATGTGCGCTGCCAGGTTTCCCCAGCCCCCCGCCAGCCCCACTGCCGCTCCAGCCCAGCCCGCACCTGCCCCAGGCAGAGCAGACCGTGCCGCCGGGCCAGGCTCTCGGCCTCCCGCAGCCCCACTGCCACCCTCACAGCCCAGCTGCTCAGGTAGACGTGGGGCTCAGCGGGGCCCGGTGGGGCAGCAGAGACCACGGTGACCACCAGCAGCCCCGGGAGCAGCGCTGGGAGCATCCCCAGCCCCTGCGCCAGCCTCAGCCCCATAGCCATGCAGGCTGCCGCGGTTGAGCGGCCGTTGCCATGGCGACAGCAGCGTTTCCCCCCGCCCCTCTGGGCTTAGCCCCGCCCCTCCCGAAGCTATCCTACCTATGGGCGGTGCCCACTTCGGCTTGGCCCCGCCCCCGTGTCAGTTGCTCCCTCCCTTACATGTTGGTCACGCCCCCGCACCCGAGCCCCTCCTTTTCCTGCCTATTTCCACCCGTAGGCGGCGCCCTTCCCGGTGTCGCCCCGCCCCTCACCGCCTCGCCCCGCCCCTCGCTGCCCCGCCCCGCCTCCCCATTGGCCCGGGGGCGGTGGGGGGCGGTTGGAGGCGGTTGAAGACCGGACCCGGGACGCGGGGACGTTGTTCGGTCCGGCTCTGCCGTTAGCGCTGCCGCCGCCGCCACCACTGTCACCATGGGCACGGTTCAGCAGCGCCTGCAGCGCTTCCTTGAGCGCCCCGGGCCGGTCGGTGACCTGCTGGGGCGGTTGGAAGCTCGCACCGGTATCCAACGGCTCTACCTGGCCTCAGGTGCGACCGGCGTACCCTCCCCTCCTCTCCCCTTCCCGGTGTCCCCCCACTCCCCCTACCTCCCGGTGGGTTTTGCTGCCTGCTCCTTTCCTGCCCCCCGTCTTATTCCGGTGAGTTTTGAGGGTCTCTTTCCTGGGGTGTCCCGGCAGCCCCTCGCCCTGCCTTTGGGTTCTGGGGGGGGGAAACGGGCAGGGGATGGGCAGGGCAGGCTGGGCACGGGCTGGGTAATAAGCAGGGTGGGTAGGGCAGGGCAGGGCACAGGCAGGTAATAGGCAGGAGCCTCCGTTTGGGGGCTGCTGTGTGCCCTCCTGGCCCGGGGTCATGTTGGGATGGGGGCCAAGGGGGTGGCTGGTTTGGCAGGTGTGACATCCCACACCCCAGCCTGGAAGGAGATGCACCCCAAAACTGGCAGCTGGAGGTGTCACCAAGACCCCCAAGAAGCTTGGTGGTGGTGGAGGAGGGTAGGGGGAAGCAGGGACTTCCCTGATGGCAGAGCCCCCAAACTGTGCCAGGTCAGAAATGGGAGTGCCTGTCCCTGTGTCGTGCCTGTCCCTGTGTCCTGCGTGTCCCTCTGTCCCAGTCGTCAGGTGTGGGGGGGAAAGGTCTGGCAGGTAATGAGATCCTGTTTGTTCATTAATAAGAAACCAGCTGGCACCTCCCTGGGGAGCATTCTCTTGGCACACCATGACCCCTCACCTCTGGCCCTGTGCCACTCTCTCTGCTAATCTAGACCCTGCCCCTCCACGCTCCCTGATTTGGTCTTTTACCTTAAAAGCTGCAGGTTTAAGGGCTCAGGGGTGCCCACACCTCACTGGGCACTTTCCCCTGCCCTTGTGCTTCCCAGTGCCATGGAAAGGGCTCCCCGGAGAGGCAGGTTGTGTTTGGATGTGGCACGTGGTGGCTGAGCATCTGCCAAGGGAAAACTGATCCTGGGCATGCTCAAGTGTGAGGGACTTTTTTGGGGGCAGAGTGGAGGCACCAAGGAAGGGCAGTCCCAAGTTTCTGGGCCCTGTGGCTAGACCCTAAACCAACCCCACCCCATTTCTCCCTCTCCCCAGCTCTGGAATGGTTCCCAGTTTGTGGCACAGCCTGGCAGGGTTGGTTCTGTGCCCCAGAAGTAAGCTCTGGGCTATGGTTTGAAGCCCATCCTGCCTGCCCTCTGGGTGGCACAGCCTGGGCAGGGTTGGTTCTGTGCCCCAGAAGCAATCTCTGGGCTGTGGTTTGAAGCCCATCCTGCCTGCCCTCTGGGTGGCACAGCCTGGGCAGGGTTGGTTCTGTGCCCCAGAAGCAATCTCTGGGCTGCAGTTTGAAGCCCATCCTGCCTGCCCTCTGGGTGGCACAGCCTGGGCAGCCATGTGGTGGCTTCAGCTGGGTCAAACCCATCCTGGAGGTGGGGGCTGCTGGCCCTTCCCCCAGGCACAGGGCTGGGCAGGGGTCACTGTGCCCACAGCTGCTTGCCCTCTGTGCAGGGACAGGCAGCACAGGATGGCCTCAGCCTCTCTGGGTGAAGCCTTTCCCTTGGTTTGGTGTTTGGTTTTTTTTTCCCCTGCTGTTACATAAATTTCTCTGGGGGCTAAACTTAGCCTCTGAAATCCCTCCTAAGGCTCTTGGGGGGGGGAAGGAAGGAAACCCAGCTCTGCCTCAACCCACTTCTGCCTTTCCTCCCTCCCTGGGAGCTCTTGTGACTGCTCCAAAGCCACCTTTGCTCCTTCTCATCTCCCACTAAAGCTCTGTTTGTCACCAGAGGGGTGGCTGCCACATGCCAGGGGGCAGGAGCAGGGCACAGAACTGCTGCAGTCAGCAGTGTGGGGATAATCCAGGCTCCAAGCCCCAGCCAGGGCTTTCCTCTGATCCTCTGGGGTTAAGTCCTGGCTCTCCTGCAGGCCAAGGTGCTTATGGTGCTGGAGGAGTTGGTCCACAGGGCTGTGTCAGGAAATGTCCCCAGCCTGCTGTCCTGCCCCTTTGAGGTCTGGGCTTGGGCTGCCTCAGGCAGGTTGGGAGGGAGCTGCTGGCACCCCTGAGCCCACCATGAGCCCTGGGTTTGGCACTGAGGGTTCCTCACCACAGCTTCTCCTGCCTCCTGCAAGTGGCTGAGGGCTGGGAAGGCTCTGAAGGACCAAAGCTGTTGTGGGTTTCTTTTCCTTGGCTTCCTTCCATTTAATTGTAAGGATTTAATTGAGTAACAGGGAGGCAGGGTTGGATTGCTGGGGCCTCAGGGGGCTGAATCCTTACCCAGTGGTGGCTGCTTGGCACAAGCACACACAGGAGACCTGTGCTGGGAGCAGGAGGGAGAGGTGAAAGCTGCTCCTTGGCTCCTGTGCAGGGCTTGTCCTGGAGCAGCTGCTACCAAAATGCCAAGTGAAGGCTCTGCAGAGCCTGGGGAGGAGCAGCTGAGGGAGCTGGGGGTGGTTAGTGTGCAGAGGAGGAGGCTGAGAGGAGACCTCCTGGCTCCCTGCAGCTCCCTGAGAGGAGGCTGCAGTGAGGTGGGGGTAGGATCAGAGAGGAACTGGCCTGAGATTGTGCCAGGGGAGGCTCAGGTTGGAGATGGGGAAACAACTTCTTTGCTGCCAGGGTGGTCAGGGCTTGGCACAGGCTGCCCAGGGAGGTGGTGGAGTCCCCAGCCCTGGAGGTGTTCCAGAACCCTGTGGCCATGGCACTTGGGGCCGTGGTGGGGCTGAAGGTTGAGCTGGATGATCTTAGAGGACTTCTCCAACTGGAACAGTTCTCTGACTCCATGGAGTGAGTGGCTCTGAGCCCTGCACGTGGAGAGGAAGCTCAGGGCCTTGACTTTGGACCACAGGTGTGTGCTAAAGGCTCTGCAACGTGTCTGCAGCCTTGGCCCTGCTCCAGGCCTGCAGCAGGTTGAAAGTGAGGAGCTGGTGGTGGTGGTAAAGTCCCTTCTGAGCCAGGGAGGGGACAAACAGTGACAGGAGCAGGGATGAGCTGAGTGCCTGAGCTCCACAAGAGGCTCTGCTCTGTGCTGTGGCTCAGTGCAGCCCCACAAGCACCATGGTGTGTGGGGAAGGTCCTACTGGGATCATAGAATCCTGGAATGTCAGCTTGGAAGGGACCTTCCAGGCTGGAGCAGAGCAGCCTGAGGGGGATCTGATCAGTGCTGAGCAACACTTCAAGGGTGGCTGTCAGCAGGGGGGCAGCAGGCTCTGTTCAGTGGTGCCCAGTGCCAGGCCAAGGGGCAGTGGGCACAAACTTGCCCAGCAGAAGCTGCATCTGAACATGAGGAGGAACTTCTGTGGCTGAAGGGTGGTGGAGGCCTGGAGCAGGCTGCCCAGAGAGGTGCTGGAGTCTCCATCCCTGGAGGCATTCAACCCCTGCTTGGATGTGTTCCTGTGTGCCCTGCTCCAGGTGCCCCTGCCCTGGCAGGAGGCTTGGGCTGGATGCTCTCCAGAGCTCCCTTCCAACCCAACCACTCTGTGATGCTGTGACCTCAAGGATCCTCCTGGTCCAACCTTTCTATCTAGGCCACAGTCTGGTTGAAATGAGCTGGCCCAGCACCCTGTCAAGCTGAGGCTTTAAACTCTCCCATGGAGGGGACTCCACCACCACCTCCCCTGGGAGATGATTCCAGCCTCTGTCTGGTCTCATGGTGACCAATTTCCTTCTGGAGGCCAATTGGAATCTCCCCAGCAGTAACCTGTTCCCACTGCCCCTTGCCTTTTCCTTGTGCCTCCCTGGAGAAAGGGAATCTCCAGCTTCTTGGTGGCCACCCTTGATGTCCTGGTAGATGGTGATAAGATGCTGATAAAGCCTTCTCAAGGCTGAGCCAACCAACCCAGTGGAGAATGGGTTGGGGGCTGTTGGGTCTGGGCTGGAGGGTCTGGCACAGCTCTTCTCCCTCTTGGGGTAAGCAGCCTGCTCGGTGGGCTGAGCTGGGGTCTCTCCTGTCCATCCCAGGGTTGGCAGAGGGGGGCTGACTCTCCCTTCTGGCCACCCCCCTGGCAGGTTCTGTGGTGTTCCTGGGGCTGTACCTCATGTTTGGCTACGGTGCCTCACTGCTCTGCAACCTCATCGGCTTCACCTACCCTGCCTATGCCTCGTGAGTACCAACCAGCCCCTGGGGAGGAGCTGAGGGTCCAGAGGAGGCCACCAAGATGATCAGAGGGTTGGAGAACCTCCCCTGTGGGACAGGGCTGGGAGAGTTGAGGCTGTTCAGCCTGGAGAGAAGGCTCCAGGGAGACTTCAGAGCAGCCTGACAGTAACTGAAGGGCTCCAGGAGAGCTGGGGAGGGAGTGGTGACAAGGGATGGAAGTGCCAGGATGAGGAACAATGGTTTTGAGCTGGGAGAGGAGAAATTGTTGGCAGTGAGGGTGGGGGGAGCCTGGCACAGGTTGCCCAGGGAGGCTGTGGCTGCCTCCTGCCTGGAGGTGTTCAAGGTCAGGCTGGATGAGGCCCTGAGCAGCCTGGGCTGGTGGGAGGTGTCCCTGCCCATGGCAGGGGGGGTTGGAACTGATCTTTAAAGCCATGGCCAAGGAGTTATGGTTGGGAAGCTCTTGAGAGCTTCCTGCAAACAGTGGCACCTGGCACAGTCCCACTGTGGGATGGCAGCACCTGGTGGGCAGCTTTGCTCCAGGGTTTGGAGGAGCTGACCCTGGCAGCAGGAGTGCAGCAGCAGTGCCCTTCCCTCCTCCTTCCACAGCATCAAAGCCATTGAGAGCTCCAACAAGGAAGATGACACCACCTGGCTGACCTACTGGGTGGTGTATGGTGTCTTCAGCATAGCAGAAGCCTTCTCTGACCTCTTCCTCTACTGGTTCCCCTTCTACTATGCTGGGAAGGTAACAGCTTTGTCCTCCCACCCAATGCCTGAGCTTGGAGGAACCAAGAGTGGTGGGATCAGGGTGGTGGTGATGGCAATGATGGGACTGGGGGAGGTCCACAGTCCAGCATGGAGCTCCCAGCAGTCACCTGAGGTCCTGGGAGCTCCAGTGAGCTCCAGGCTGGGGGTGGGGGGAGGGACTGGAGCAGCTCAGCTGCTGCTCCATCACTTGGAGCTCTCTTGGCCTCTACCCTGCCACCTTCTATCACAGTATCACCAAGGTTGGAAGAGACCTCAAAGATCATCAAGTCCAACCTATATAACCTTCTAACTCTGGAGCATCTCCTGCTCCCCACAGTGTCTGTTCCTGGTGTGGTGCATGGCCCCTGTGACATGGAATGGGTCCCAGGTGCTCTACCAGAACTTCATCCGGCCCTACTTCCTCAAGCACCACCAAGCTGTGGACAATGTGCTGGGCAACCTTGGCACCAAAGCCCTGGATGCAGCTTCCACTGTCACCAAAGAAGGTAGCACAGGTCCCTCAAGCCTTGCTCTGTGCCCAGGGCAGGTGGTTTCCAGGGAGCATGGAGCTGGGCTGCTGGTGGCTCTCATTTTAATGGCCAGCAGCCATCCCTCTGCCACTGTCCCATCCTGCCAGGGTGGCAGGAGCCAAGCAGGGGGTTCATGCTGCCCTCTCTCCTCTTTCTTCTTCTCCTGGCACCTCGTGGTGCAGTCCTGCAGACTCTGGTCAGCAGCAGAGCCAGGCTGGCAGCCGAGATGGCACCGCAGCTCACCCTGTCTGTATGTACAGAGCAGCAGCTCAGCTGAAGGGAGGAAGGATGGTTCTGCCCCAGCCACCCTAATGCTGCCACCAGCTGCTTTGGCCAGGGCCTGCAGCCAGCCTGTGGTCACCTTGGCACAGGCCAAAGCAAGCTCCTGCTCTTGCAGGTGCTGATGGGGCTTGCACACAACCATCCTCTCCTCCCTTGGCATGGGTAGAGCAGGAGCTTTGCCTCTGTAGCCAGACCCCAGCCGTGTGTCCTCCTCGTCCTCCGTAGCCAGACCCCAGCCGGGTGTCCTCCTCCTCCTCCTCTGTAGCCAGACCCCAGCCGTGTGTCCTCCTCCTCCTCCTCTGTAGCCAGACCCCCAGCCGGGTGTCCTCCTCCTCTGTAGCCAGACCCCCAGCCGGGTGTCCTCCTCCTCCTCCTCTGTAGCCAGACCCCAGCCGGGTGTCCTCCTCCTCCTCTGTAGCCAGACCCCAGCCGTGTGTCCTCCTCCTCCATATCCTGACCCCCAGCCCCATACCCTCCGTTTCCACAGCCCTATCCAGACCCCACGCCGCCACCCGGGTGGCCGCCGCTCCGGGGCCAAGCCCTAACTCCCTTCCCTTGCTGCCCGCAGCCTCCAGAGCAGCCCTGAACGTCTCACATGGAGCCAAGGACGACTGAAAGGCGCCTCCGGTGGCCCCGGTACCGGCACTGTGACCCCGAGCCTGGGGCTTGGATCCCCCCGCGCTTGGATTTGGGCCGGGGCCCCACCGCTGCTACCCCCTAATAAACTCCTCCCGTAACTCTCCCGGCGCTGCCGAGCGGCTCCTTTAAGAACAGGGGTGGGGGCGTGGCTGGGCTCTGGGGCAGGCGGGGGCTGGGGCGGGGCGGTGTGACGTCATCCGGAGCGCGCCGGAAGTGACGTCGGGGCGAGCGGGACGTGGCGCGGCAGTGGCCGGGAGGAGGACGGAGGCTGAGGAGCGCGGCAGGGTAGAGCTTTCTTTTGCCGGTTTGTCTTTCCTGGAGCGGGGGGACACACACACACGAAGGGAGTTGTTTGTCCATGTGTCCTGGGGAAGTGTCTCTGTGTCTGTCCGTCCCGAGGAGGGGCTGGGAGGAGCGAGGTGGGTGGGTGGGTGTCCGACCTGAGCGACAGCGCAGGGCTCTGTCTGTCTGTCCTGAGGTGGATAAGGTGGAAGGGCATCTGTCTGTCTGTCCGTCCCAGGGGCGGAGTGGTGATGGGGTGTCTGTGTTGTCTGTTTGGGAGCGGGATAAGAAGGGTCCGTCCTGGGGCTAGGAGAGGGGATGTCTGTCTGTCTGTCTGTCTGGCTAAAGCGAGGAGAGGAAGCTGGTCTGTCCGGAGAGGCAGTGAAAAGGTCAGTTGGTCTGTCTGTCCTTGGGTGGGCAAGGGAGGGGGGGCTCGTGTCAGTCTGTCTGTTCCAGAAGCAGGCTTTTGTCGGTCGGTCTGTTTGTCTAGAAGGGGCATAAGGGGGGGGGGTGTGTCCGTCGTGGAGCAGGGAAAGCGGGGGGCAGGGTTGTGTCTGTCTGTCTTGACAGGCAAAGAGAAAGCTGCTGCCTGTTCGGGGGTGGGGAGGAAGCATGCCTGGTGGGGAGCAGTGAGTAGTGAAGGGGGTAGGGAGAGGGAAGATCCGTGTGTCTGTCTGAAGGGCAGCACAGCGGGGGTCGGTCTGTCTGTCAGCTGGGCTGGGGGCAGTGCAGCCTACTCATCCCACACTCCCCCCTCAGCCCCTGCCCATGAGGCCACCCCGTGATGAGTGCCAAGGCCAAGCGGGTGCTGCCCACCCGCCCTGAGTTCCCCAGCGTGGAGCAGATCCTGGCTGACCTGCAGAGCACCCACCCAGGGGACCCCATCTTCATCCTCCCCACTGAGCCCAGCCAGGGCCACAGCCCCTCCTCAGGTGAGCCCCTGGGGTTTGTGGGGAGCAGCAGGGGACACAGGACCATCAAGTGGCTGGGGTGGGAAAAGGCCTTTTGAGGGCATCCAGTCCAAGCAGCAACCCAACCCCACTGTGGCCACCAAACCCCAGGTGCCATGGCCACAGGGTTCTGGAACACCTCCAGGGATGGGGACTCCACCACCTCCCTCTTCCAGTCCCTGACCACTCTGGCAGCAAAGAAATTGTTCCTCTTCTCCAGCCTGACCCTCCCCTGGCACAACTTCCTCTCCTCCTATCAACCAATCCTAGGGAACAGAGCCTAACCCCCAACCTCACTGCAGCCTCAGGGAGCTATAGAGAGCAATGAGGTCTCCTCTCAGCCTCCTCCTCTGCACACTAACCACCCCCAGCTCCCTCAGCTGCTCCTCCCCAGCCCTCTTCTCCAGACCCTTCCCCATCTTCCTTTCCCCCTTTCTGGACCCACTCCAACCCCTCGAGGTCCTTCTCTGCCTGCGGTGCCCAAACCTGCGCTCGCTACTCAAGCCCCAGCTCCCTCCTCTGAGCTCCCCTGTTGCTCTGCCTCCCTCCCCAGGCTCCCCCCCCAGCCCTGCTGAGGAGGAGAGGGAGAGGCTGTACCAGCTGAGCCGTTCCTACGTGGGGATGAATCAGCAGCTGCAGGCGGCCCGGGAGCGGCTGCGGGAGCAGCGGGAGGAGCTGCTGCGGGCGCGGGCGGCGCTGGAGCGCGACGTCGCCGACATGAGGCAGAAAGCCTGCTGAGCTCTGCCCACCTGCCTCCTCCCCAGCGCTTGGCACTCCTCTCTGGGCACCCTGGACTCCGGCTGACTGCCTCAGGACACCCATCAGGGGGCTGGGAGCGTTGGCAGAACGGCAGCGGGGGGCTTAGGGCACTGCCGGCGGCACCGCGGCTTGGCCTTTCCCCGGGGAGGGGCACAGGGGCGAGGTCGGGGTGGGGGTGAAGAAAAGAACCCACTCAGCCTCCCCTCCCATCTGGTCCCCACTGCCCTGGCATGTCCTCTGTGCCCTCCCCTTGCCCCTTCGCCTACGACTTCTCCATCTGGTACTGCCCCGAGGACGACGCCGTCGCCTCCCGCATCTCCCAGCGCCTGCGGCAGGAGGGCTTCCGGGGCTACGCCGAGCACCAGGACCAAGTGGCTGGCACCTCCCTCATCCTCAGCACCCAGCAGGCGCTGGAGGCCAGCAGGGTGGCCATCCTCCTCTTCTCTGCCAAGTCCCTGGGCGACCCTTGGTGCCAGCGCGTTTGCGAGTGGAGCCTCTGCCACGCGGTGCGGCGCGGCGGGACCAGGATGATCCCCGTGTGCCTGGGGGTGGAGGAGGCCGAGGTGCCTGCCTTCCTGCAGCACCTCACCAAGCTCCACTACCACACTGACTTCTTCTATGACAGGCTCCTGGCCAGCCTCAGAACAGCCTGCTTGGCTGTGAGCAGAGCCAGACCTGCCCCAGCCTCCAAAGGGAAGAGCTGAGGGATCAGGGCGGCTGTGCCAGCCCCCAGCCCTGGGGAGCCAGGGTCAGGCTGTGCCAGCCCCCCCATCCTCCCTGGGGAGCCAGGGTCAGGCTTTGCCAGCCCCCAACCCTCCTTGGGGAGCCAGGGTCAGGCTTTGCCAGCCCCCAACCCTCCTTGGGGAGCCAGGGTCAGGCTTTGCCAGCCCCCAACCCTCCTTGGGGAGCCAGGGTCAGGCTGTGCCAGCCCCCAGCCCTGGGGAGCCAGGGTCAGGCTGTGCCAGCCCCCAGCCCTGGGGAGCCAGGGTCAGGCTGTGCCAGCCCCCAGCCCTGGGGAGCCAGGGTCAGGCTTTGCCAGCCCCCAACCCTAGGGAGCCAGGATCTGGCGGTGCCAGCCCCCAACCCTCCTTGGAGAGCCAGGGTCAGGCTGTGCCAGCCCCCAGCCCTGGGGAGCCAGGGTCAGGCTGTGCCAGCCCCCAACCCTCCTTGGGGAGCCAGGGTCAGGCTGTGCCAGCCCCCTCCTTGGGGAGCCAGGGTCAGGCTTTGCCAACCCCTCCCCACTTTGGCAGCCAGGGTCTTGTTTTGGGGCCTCTTTAGGTTCTGGGGGCTGAAGAGCAGTTTTGCAGCCTGTTCAGGATGCAGGGCCTGGTTTGCCAGCCCCTTGGGGGTTCTGGAGCTGTTTCCTCCAGCCTGCTTGGGCTCCAGGGCCTGGTTTTGCAGCTGGGGTCCCAGTTTCCCAGCCTCTTTGGGCTCCTGATGTCCTCCCAGCCATGGTGGCAGGAGCAAGAGTTGTCTCATACTGCTAATAATGAAGGTGGTGGGAAAGGCTCACCCCAGCCCTGGGGTTTGTCACAGATGTCATTAAAAGCCCTTCATGGAGAGCTCAGGCTGCAGTTTTTTGGTCCCTACCCCTCCCTCCCTGTGGCCCTCAGGGGCAAGCAGGAGGTGAAGGCAAACTGAAAGCCTGGGGATGCTCACCCCCAGGAGAGAAGGAAGATGCCCTCTAGGAGGAGGTGCAAGACCCCTTGTTGAGGGTCTGCTCCACGCTGTCACCACCTAGGGTGGCTCTAGGGGTCCCTGGGGGGGGCTGGGGAGGATGCTCACCACCAGCAGAGAAGTAAGATGCACTCCAGGGGGGAGGGTTGCCTCCCTTGTTGAGGGTCTGCTCCTCACTCTCACCACCCAGGGGGGTCTGAGGGTCCCTTGGTGTGTAGGAGACCTTGGGGAGGATGCTCACCCCCAGCAGAGAAGCAAAATGCCCTCCAGGAGGAGATCAATAACCCCTGGTTGGAGTCTGCTCCCCTCCCTGCCCAGGGTGGCCCCAGAGGTCCCTAGGTGTGTGGATGGGACCTGGGGAGGATGCTCACCCCCAGCAGAGAAGCAAGTTGTCCTCCATGCCCCCTTGTTGAGGGTCTGCTCCTCACTCTCACCTCCACCCAGGGTGGCCCTGGGGGTCCCTTGGTGCGTGGGGAGCAGGTGGCAGTGGCTGCTCTCCTGTCCTGTCCTTCCCCAGCAGGGACTTCCCCAACCCTTCCAAGCCACCTCAGCTGTGAAGCAGAAGAAATGGATCCAGGGAACACTGCAGTGAGGCTGGGGCTCCCCCAGGGTTGGGGAAGAAAACCCAAGAGCCCAGGCTGGACAGACAGACAGCCAGCCCAGCCCAGCCCTTCCTATTTACACAGCTTGGCTTTAATTCTTAATACTGTCCAGAGTCCCAGGAAAATAATATCCTTGGTACATAGATACAGAGAGAAGGGGGACAAAGGGCACCCCAGAACCCAGTGGTGGTGTGGGCAGAGGAGGGCTGCTGCCAACAGCTGCATGGGCAAGAGCAGGGCTGGGCACTGGGGCTTGAAGGCAAGGCCACAGCTGGCACGGGGTGGAGGAGGCTGTGTGGGGTCCTCCTGGCACCTCCCATGCTGGGCAGTGGGGACCTGTGGTGCCCTCAGGGATTTTGTCACCTTGGTGTCCCTGTGCCAGCCTCTACCAGAGCCAAGGTCCCCAGTGGGTATCCCCACTCCCCCCCTCCAAGACCCTGGTGCACATCCCTGGGGGCCCCATCCCTGCCCCCACAGCCCTGGGGTCACCCTGACCTCAGTTTGAACCTCTGCACCCCCACAGCCCTGCTGCCACTCTCCAGAGCCCCTCACTATGTCCCCACACCCCCCAGGGGTATCCCCACATCCCCATCACCCCAGGTCTGTCCCTGCAGCCCCCCCCCCAGGGCACTGGTATGTGGGGACCCCCCAGAGCACCCCATCCAAAGCCATAGGGAGGGCAAACTGAGAGACAGCCAAGAGGTTGGGCAGCACCTGGAGGGGGCTTGGGGAGCATCTGGATTGTGGGGGGGTCCCTCCATAGCTCATCCCACTCCTGGGGGCTGGGGTGCTTACCACCCCCCCTCCCCCATCTCCTGGCAGCAGGAGCAGGGTGGTCGCCAGTGCTTTGGGGCTGCAGCCCCCCCCTGCTCGTGGCTGTAATCCAGTCCTGAGTGGATTTGTGTCCACAGCCACAGGGGACACGCTGAGACCCCGGCTGCCAACCAGGAGGGGGCTCTGCCACCCTGGGGGTGGCATTCTGGGGGAACTGCAGAGGAGGGTGAGGGGCCCCAGACCCTTCTCCAGGGGTTGGGCACCCCAGTGCTGCCTCAGCACCATGTCCCCCTCCCGGGGCAGCTCCCCAGCCCAGTGAGCAGGCACCCAGGATGAGTCCTTCAAGACCCCAGCTGGGCACCACCGAGCCCCTGCCCTGCTTCTCCAGGGCCATTCCCACCCAGCACCACCTTGGACCAGTGCAGGCACCAGGGCTGTGGGTGTGTGTGTGTCCCCCCAGCAATCAGCCACAGGCCTTAATTAGGAGCCTCCAGCAGCACAGGTGGGGAGGTCCTGGCCCCCAAATCCTCGTGGCCATGCTCTTTGCCCTCACAGAGCTTCTCCCTGCATTGCTCCAGCCCTTCCCTCCCCCTTGTTAATAAATGACCTGGGATTGCTGGTGCCAGGACAAGCTGAAGCGGGGGGCAGAGACCTGGTGTTGGGGTGCAGTGTGACAGCTCCCAGTGGGCAGGATCAGGCCCTGCTGCCAGCTTCCTAGCAGGCAGGATCAGGCCCTGCTGCCATGTCCCCAGCAGGCAGGATCAGGCCCTGATCAGTGCTGGTTCAGCCTGTACCCAGGGTGGGTGAGCAGGATGGGGGCGGGGGGGACGTGGGGATACAAACTCCCCCCTCAGCTTGTCCCAGGATGTCCACCAGTGGGAAATGGTCACCAAGCCTCACCCCCAGCTTGGGGCATCAGCCTCAGACCACCACCCCCACACCTCGACCCTTCCCTGCCCGGTCCTTGGCACTGGGAGCTGCAATGCAGCAGTGCAGCAGGAGCCCAGCTGGGACAGGCAGCGGCTTGGGGTCACTCGCTGGTCACCAGCTGTCCTGTGTCACTGTCCCCTGCCCCAGCACAGTCCTGGCCAGCTCCTGTGGGGCAGGAGGTGCCACGGAACCCTCAGCAGGGGCTTCCTCCACAGCAGCTGCTCAAGCCTGGATTTTCTCCACCACCGTGTCAGCCACCGCTGTGACCATAGGGCTGGGGACATAGTTGAAGGGGGTGACACGGGCAGCTCTGCTCGGGGAGCCGTGCCGGCTGCTGGGGAAGGTCCCCGTGGGTACCTCGTGGCCGAAGGAGATGGGCAGGGTGGCCTTGGCGGGGGCCAGAGCTTCGCCATCGCAGGCAGCGCGGGGGTGTGGGGGTCCCTCCCGGGTCTCCAGCGTGGGAGAGGTGCTGGAGTTGGTCTTGGCGCTGGAGAAGTCCTCGGTCTGCACCACGGCGTCGCTGGTCTTCCTGGGGGTGCCGGGGCGCTCCTCCTCCTCGCCCGCCTGCTCCTCCTCCTCCTCACCGGTGCCCGCCAGCGGCAGGGCGGAGGAGGGCAGCGTGCTCTTGAGGATGTGGGGGATGTCCTCGTCCCGAATCCTGCGCCATGTGCCCTTCATCATCACCACCGGCGGCTTCGCCGGCTGCCCGTCGGGGACCGCCTCGGGCTGCTGCCTCTGCCGCTGCGCCGAAGCCTCGGAGCGGGCGGAGAGGACGGAGGAAGGGCTGCCGGTCCTCCGCGCCACGCTGATGTTGGGCGAGGAGGAGTACCTCTTGAAGGGCTCCGGTGCAGCCGTGCTGGTCTTCACCGGCAGCCGGGACGGGCTCTCGGAGCTGGTCCTCCGCGGCGGCTTGATCCCGGCGGAGGCTCTGCCGCCGGCTTGGGCTCTGGTGACGAGGGCCCGTGGGTTGGGGGCTGCCGGCTTGGCCGCCTTGAGCTCCTCGCAGCGGGAGGAGCAGAGGAAGACGGCCGGGAGGGCTGCTCGGCTGCGCTGCGGGGACGTGCGGCGAGGCAGGGAGGAGGCCGAAGGCTGCCCCGGGCCGAGCTCGGAGCGGTGCCGCAGCAGCAGGCTGGAGGATTCCTTGATGAAGGTGAGCTGGCGTAAGAAGCCGGAGCGATCTGAATCGCTCCCGCTGGAACGGGTGGACGACATCCGCACCAGGTTCAGCCGCCCGCCGCCCCCCGGCACCCCCGGCCCGCTGCCCCCTGCCTTGCTAGCATCCACCTGCTCCTCCAGCACGGGCATGGTGCCCCGGCCTGGCAGCACCTTCCTGCTGGGCTTCTGCATGAAGGGGATGCGGACGGGCGACTTCTGAGTCTTGGACTGCTTGAGTGCAGGGGATTTGGGGGCTGGGGCTCTGGCCGGGGGTCCCGGCGGTGAGGGTGAGCTGCCCGCCTTGCTCACGGCCGTGGGACTCTGCTTGGTGGCCTGGGAGGGCGATGGCAGCTTCTTGGGAGCATGCTGGGAGGGAGTGGAGGTGCGGGAGGAGCCCGAGGAGGGAGGTCCTTTGCCGATGCGGGCGGGGGGTGTCGTGCTCCTCTTGGGCAGTGCCAGGTCCCCGGCTTCGGGGGGTTTGCCCAGCCGGTGCAGGCTCCGCGAACGCTGCTGACTCAGGGAGAGGTTCTTGGCCGGCGACGCCTCAGGCTTGGCCGCGGAGCTTTTCTTTGGGGTGCCCCTTGGGCTGGGGGCATCCTTGGGCAGGTTGGGCATGTAGATGACAGTCCTGCCGCGGAAGACCACGGGCAGGTTGGGCACTGGCTTGGTGGGCGCTGGGCTGCGCTCTGCCCTGGTGCTTCCTCGGCCGGCGGGACGGGCACCCGGCGCCTCCTTCCTCTCCGGGCGGCTCTTGCTGCGCTCCCTCCTGGCCGCATCCCGGCCGCCCGCGCTGCTGGCTCGCTGCTTCTCCTGCCTGCCCAGGGACAGCTGCAGCGTGGAGCCCACCGAGAGCCCCGACATGAAGGAGAGGATGGAGTCGGACTCGGAGGAAGGCTCCCGTGAGAGGGAGGCAGCGGCCTGGTGCAGCCAGGTGACGATGGAGTTGGCACCCTCCTGGATGGCTTGCCACTCCACGCTGTCCAGGTCCGAGCCCCGGTCGGAGCCGGTGTCCTCAGTGGGACGGTGCCGCGCCTCAGCCTTCCGCTCCCTCCCGCCGGCACCGGACGGCTTCTGCTTGCGCTCCGGCAGCCTGCGGCGAGTTGAGGGCCGCCGGCGCTTGGGCATGGCCGAGCCGATGCACTTCTGCAGCAGGTCATCCTCCGAATTGAGGCTGGGGAGGCTGGGGGAGCCTCCCTTCCCCAGCGACACCGTGGCTGAGCGCGGCCGGGGGGCTTTGCCGCAGGGCTGGCCCCGCTCCTTGCCGTCGGAGAGGTTCGCATCGCTCAGAGAGCTCATGGAGGAGCTGAGGGAGTAGCACGGAGGAGTCTCGTCGGCGATGAGGTTGTTCTGTGGCTTGCTCTTAGCTGGCCGGGGGCCTGGCTCGGGCTCTCTCCGGGGGATGGAACCACCCCAGCGCTCCCTCCTGGGTGCCCGGCCAGGCTGAGCTCTGCTGCCAGTCCCTTGCCTGCCCACCTCGGGCAGCTCGTCCGAGTCCTGCTCGTAGAAGCAGTAGACAGCTTCCTCCGTCGGCGTGGTGTGGCAAAGGGACTGGAAAGCCAACTCGTCCTCCTGGGGAGCATCCTTCCTTCCACAGGCACCACTGGGGGGCCTCCCCACCTCCAGCTCCAGCTTGGGGCCGCTCTTTGTGGGCTGTTGGCCTCGCTTTCCCTCCCCACTTGGGCCACGGCTGGACGCCGCTTTGCCCTTGCTGGCTGAGCTCAGCCGGGCTGGCGCCGAGCCGCCGGAGGCAGCTCTCCTGGCTGGGATGGTGCCAGCGCTGCCCAGCTGACGGTGCCCCTCGGCCAGGCCGCGGAGGGGCTCGGCTTCCTCGACGGGTGGGTAGCGCAGGGTCTCGTCGCTCAGCGAGGCAGCGCTGGAGAAGTTGACCGGGGTCCCGTCGGCCGAGTCGGTGAAGGAGTCGTCGTCCCTGAAGGGGTCGCGGGGGGCGGCGGCACGCAGGTGCCTGGGGCCGCCGGGGGGCGCCTGGGCCGGCACCAGCATGTAGACAGGGAGGTGCAGAGGCTTCTTGGTCTGGGGGTGCAGGACCTGGCCGGAGAGCAGGGAGGTCTTCACCTTGCGGAAGCGGGAGGGCATGGCGGAGCTGATGCACTCCTTCAGGATCTCGATATCGTCGTCGTCGTCGTTGTCGTTGTCGGGGGGCTCGGGGCGCTCCGCCCGCCGCCGGCCCTCCGGGTGCCGCTCCTCCCGCCGCTCCTCCCGCTTCTCGTGGGCCACGAAGTTCAGGCTGTTCTTCTCGGGGAAGGTGGGCATCAGCTTCAGCTCCACGTCCTTCTGCACGTAGTGCTCGTGGAGGGGCAGGGCGCTGAGGCTGGAGGCGCAGGAGAAGTTCTCGTTGGGTTTCTCCACCGTGAAGTAGACCATGGAGTCCAGGTCCTGGGGCAGCTGGAAGCGCTCCTTGAAGTCGGTGATTTCCATGAACTTCTTGACGTTGTTCTCCCACTGGATGTTGAACTGGCTGGTCTCCTTCTCCGGCTGACAGCCCAGCTCGAAGAGGGGCGTCTTGCTGCGGCTGGGCGGCATGGTTTGCCCGGGGCTGTCGGGCAGCTCGCTGGGACTGATGGTGCCGCTGATCATCTCGCTGCAGGGGTCGCTCTGGATGGAGCTGGCGATGGAGGGGCTCTCGAAGCTGCCCAGAGAGCTGACGGAGCTGCAGCGGCTCATCACCAGGGGGGTCTCCTGGATGTAGTTCTCCGAGGAGCTGGAGGGGGTCAGGTCCTCCTGTCGCGACGGCGACGACTCCCGCAGGAAAATCTTTTCCCGCTTCGGGAAGGGGATGGTGATGGGCTGGGAAATCCCGGCCAACATGGCTGGGTCCGGATCCACCTTCTCCTTCTGCCTCTCATCCTCCTCTTCTGCTTCCCCTTCCTCCATCTCCAGGATCTCCAGGGAGGAGTCGCTGTCCAGGTCGTTCTCGCTGTGGCTCTGCCCATCCAAAACGTTGTCTGCCGAGGAGAGGGAGGAGAGGGAACTGCACCTGGAGAAGCAGATGGGGGTGTCCTCCACCGAGTACTTCTGCACCGACTCCTGCTCCGCCGCGGCCGGAGGGTGGGCAGGCAGCTTCTCGGGGATCTTGCTCAGGCTCTCGGCCGTCTGCAGCAGCGCAGGGGGGAGCCAAGCTTGCTTCCTGCCCAGCAGGGAGGGCTGGTGGCCGGTGGCAGCGGCAGCGCTGCTCTTGGCCAGGCTCTCGAGCAGTGGGACGTGCTGGTAGGACGGGGAGAGTTTGATGGTGTGGATCTGCGGGTCGGAGGAGGGTTTGCTGCCCGTCTCCTTCTTCCACTCGGGCTCCTTCTCCAGTGCCTTGGGACTGGGGAAGGTCACTGTCTTCTTGGCCCTCTCGGGCACGTCCGGCTGCTCTGGCTTCTCTGGCTCGGCCTGGTCCCTGCCCTTGGGCACAGGGGGTTCGACCCTCTCCAGCTTGCTGCCCAGGATGCCCTTGAGGTCGAGCCGGCTGGGCCGCTTCTGGTAGCGCTGCAGCTCCTCGCGGTAGTCGAGGAAGGCTGCCCTGGTGCAAGGCTTCATGTGCTCCTTGGTGCAGTAGCCATCGCTGGTGCTGCCACTGTTGAGGCTGTCGTTGGACAGGCTGGTGGAGGCCGCCTTCAGCCTCAGCAGGGTGTGCGCCCGGCTCAGGCTCTCCCGCTTGGCAAAGCCGCCGGCCTCCGACAGGCGGCAGGGCGAGCAGGACTGGGCGCGCGCCTCGTGCCCTTCCTCGGGGCCGTACTGCCAGTCCAGGCAGTGGTCCTCCGAGCTGAGGCTGAAGCTGTCGTCCGAGGACGTGTGCATGGTGGAGATGTCCTCCACCAGCTTGTCGATCTTGGCCACCGTGCTGGAGATCTTGTTGGCCAGCTTCTCGGCGGCCAGCGAGACGTCGTCGTCTGCCGTCAGCCTCTTGGGCTCGCCCAGCTTGGCGCCGCCACCCTCCTTCTCCGGCTCCGGGCATCGCCTCTGCGCCAGCGCCCGCGGCAGGGCCTGCCCCTGGAGGAAGGAGGAGCTGAGGAACATGGAGAGGACGGAGGCGCTGGCCGTCTCCAGGCCGGTGGAGATGTTGGGCACCTCGTCATCGTCGAAGCAGCCGGAGTCGGAGGCGTAGTCCTTCACCAGGCTCTCTGCGTGCCGCGGCGGCTTCTTGGCGCCCTGGCCCTTCAGGCTCTGCTTCTCCATGGTGTCGAAGGCCTCGGCCAGGTGCTTGGCATCCAGCTCGGCCTCCAGGGCCTTCTGCTTGCGCACGTAGAGGGAGGGCATGCAGGAGCCCGGTGAGACCACGGCGGCGGCGTCCTTGTACTTGGGGGGGCGGTTGGCCAGGAGGTTGCGGAGGGCGGCGGCGCTGCCCATGGCGATCATCTTGTGCTTGGAGTGGATGAGGTTCCGCAGCATGCTGACGGCCCCCAGGTCCCACAGCAGCTCCTGGTCGCGGGGGCTGCGGGCGGAGAGGTTCCAGAGGGTGCCGCAGGCGTTGCTGACGATGGTGAGGCTGTGCGAGCGCAGGTGCTGCAGCAGCGTCTGCAGGCAGTTGTGGTCCCGCAGCACCTGCCTGGAATGGGGGGGAGGGGACAAAGGGAGGCAATTTTTTGTTAGGGTGGCAGGGAATCATAGAATCAGTAAGGTTGGAAGAGACCTCAAAGATCATCAAGTCCAACCTGTCACCCAAGACCTCATGACTACTGAGCCGTGGCACCAAGTGCCACGTCCAAGCCCCTGTTGAATGCCTCCAGGGACGGTGACTCCACCACCCCCCAGGGCAGCACATTCCAACGGAGTGGAGTGGCAGGAGCAGGGAGTGGGAGCTTGGTTGGTGTGAAGCCCTGGAGGAGGAGCAAGAGGCAGTGACCACCACCACCACCATATCCCTCCATCGTGGCCCTGGGGGTTGTGCTGGAGCAAAACTAGAAGTGGGTAGATTCAGATTGGATGTTAGGAAGAAGCTCTTCCCCATGAGGGTGGTGAGAGCCTGGCACAGGTTGCCCAGGGAGGTGGTGGAAGTCTCATCCCTGGAAGTGTTTGCAGCCAGGCTGGATGTGGCTGTGAGCAACCTGCTGTAGTGTGAGGTGTTCCTGCCCATGGCAGGGGGTTTGGAACTGGCTGAGCCTTGAGCTCCCTTCCAACCCTGACAATTCTATGACTCTAATGGCCATCAGGACAGACCCTGCACCCCCTTTCCCCTGGCACAATCCCCAGAGCCAGCAGTGAGCCTCACCTGTAGTCCTCACGCGTGGCGACGAGGCTGGAGACGTTCCTGAGGATGCCACCACCGCTCTCAATGATGGCCAGGGAGTTGCTCTGGCACTTGTAGGTGAGGGTGCTGACCAGGAAGCCCAAGGCTCCCTCCACAGCGCAGATGGCTGCTTTGTTCTCCGTGCTGTGTGCCGACAGGTTCCACAGCGCGCTCAGGACGCTCTTTAGTGTCGACTCCTGGCCCAGGGTGGGGACACAGACAGCCATCAGCCCCCACCGTGGAATCACAGCAGGTTGAGTTGGAAGGGACCTTGAAGAGGTCCAACCCTCCCCCCCACCCCCCAGTTCCAACCCCCTGCCATGGGCAGGGACACCTCCCACCAGCACAGGTTGTTCAGGGCCTCATCCAGCCTGGCCTTGAACACCTCCAGGGAGGAGGCATCCATGACCTCCCTGGGCAGCCTCTCTCCAGCATCTCCCCACCCTGTACTGAAGAATTCTTCCTCATCTCCAGTCTAACCCTGCTCTCCCTCAGCTTCAAACCATTCCCCCTTGGCCTGCCTCTAGACACCCTCAGGAAAAGCCTCTCTGCAGCCTTCCTGTAGGATCCCTTCAGCCTGGCCTTAAACACCTCCAGGCAGGGGACGTCCTCAACCTCCCTGGGCAACCTGCTCCAGCATCTCCCCAGCCTCACTAGAAAGAATTTCTTCCTGATCTCCAGTCTCAATCCCTCTTCTTCCAGCTCAAAGCCATTGCCCCTTGCCCTAGCACCACACAGCCATCCTGGTACCCAGTGCCAGCCTCCCTCCCTGGTGCTCACCTTGCCAGCGTGCAGAGCGCACCGCATCAGCCCGGCCACACTGCCCACCTCCCGCAGCACCTTCTTGCTGTTGATGTCAGCTCGCCAGGAGAGGTTCCTCAGGATGCTGGAGACCACCTGGGAGGGCACAACAAGGTGGGTGGGCACTGTGACCGTTCCCCCTCCTGCTCTCCCCAAGGGATCCCCCCACCGAGCACCAGCACCCACCTGGTGCAGCTCCTCGCTGTCGGAGCCCAGCTGAGCCACGATGGCCTCCATGCAGCCCCGGCGGGAGCACAGCGTTGCCTGGGAGGAAGGTGATGGTGGTGAAAAGTGAGCCCCAACAGCCCCTAGGCTCCCTTCCCCCACCCATCAGCTCCCCTGCCTCCTCCTGACCTTGTTGACCACGTCGCCGAAGGTGAGGTTGGTGAGGGCCATGCCGGCGTAGCGCCGCAGCGCCAGGTTCAGGGGGTCGTTGGTCATCCTGTGCATCTCATAGTCCACCTGCAGCAGCTCTGCCACGGCCTGCAGCCCACCTGTGGGGTGGGGAGGGGTGGGTTAGGATGGGTTGGGATGGGATGGGATGGGATGGGATGGGATGGGATGGGATGGGATGGGATGGGATGGGATGGGGAGAGTCCAACGGAGAGCTATCAGGGTGCTGAAGGGACTGCAGCACTGCCCTAAGAGGAGAGGCTGAGAGCCCTGGGGCTGTTCAGTCTGGGGAAGAGAAGTCTGAGAGGGGATTTGATCAATGCTTATCAATATCTGAGGGCTGGGGGTCAGGAGGGAGGGAACAGGCTCTGCTCAGCTGCACCCTGGGATAGGCCAAGGGGCAGGGGATATAAACTCCAGCACAGGAGGTTCCACCTCAACATCAGGAGGAACTTCTTCACTGTGAGGGTCACAGAGCCCTGGAGCAGGCTGCCCAGAGAGGTTGTGGAGACTCCTTCTCTGGAGGCTTTCAAGCCCCATCTGGATGTGTTCCTGTGTGGCCTGTGCTGGATTCTATGCTCCTGCTCTGGCAGGGGGGTTGGACTCGATGATCTCTTGAGGTCCCTTCCAACCCCTAACATCCTCTGATCCTCTGATCCTCTGACTCAGGTGAGCCCCTCCTCAGAGCTGCTGGTGTAGCAGCAGGGAGGAGGGTGGGCAGGGCTGGGTGTGGTTGCAGGGCAGGGCTGGAGCCCCCAGCCCACACTCACCCAGCTCGTTCATGGCCCGCCGGTACTCCTCGTCGAAGGAGAGCTTCATGATGGCACAGGTGGCCTGGCAGATCTGGGGCTCGATGGGCACCGGTGCTGCAGAGAGAGACATGGAGTTGGTGAGGTTGGAAAAGACCTGTCAGCTCTTTGAGTCCAGCACTGCCCCAGGGCACCACCAAACCATGGCCCTCAGCCCCACATCTCCACGGCTCTGAAACCCCTCCAGGGCTGGGGGCTCCACCTCTGCCCTGGGCCAGGTCTTAACAGCCCTCCAGGGGAGGAAATTGTTCCTCAAGTGCAACCTAAACCTCCCCTGGGGCAACTTGAGGCCATTTCTTCTTCTCCTATCATCTGGGAGAAGAGCCCAACCCCCACCTCACTCCAGCCTCCTCTCAGGGGGAGAGCAGGTAGGGAGCAATGAGGTCTCCCCTCACCCTCCTCTTCTCCAGGCTGAACACTCCTCGGCTGCTGCTCCTCCCCAGACCCTATGAAGCAGCCCCCAGGTATCTCAGCAGAGGAAAGAGGTAGGGAAGAATTCTAAGGATCATTTTGACTGTCTCCAGAAGTTAGATCAGATGGCCAATGCAATTTGGTGCCAGGCTTTTCCCTTTCGGTTTTACCCCAAGAATGTTTTGCTTCTATTCGAATTGTCTCAGAAGTGCTGTATGCAGCTGCAGATTAATGCATGTATCTCGGCAGAGGGAAGAGGTAGGGCTGAATTCAAATACTCATTTGACTGCCTCCCCACACCACCCCCTCCAGCGCAAGCAGACACTCACAGCCCCGCAGACCACCCCTGCGGGGCCGGCACCCCGCTTCGCCCTCCTACCCGCGCCCCCCTCGGGGCCTCTGCCCGCGTCCCTGCTCTGCATCTGCAGCCAGTCCCAGCAGGTCTCCGAGTAGGAGCGGATCTGCTCCAGCACGTGCAGCACCCTCATCTCCTTCTTGGCCTGGCCCTCGTCGGGCTGGGAGAAGACGATGTTGTGGAGGGCGGCGTTGGCGCGCATGCGGGCGTCCTTGGCGCCCGAGGGGCTCTCGGGGGGCCCCGGCTCCCCGTCCGAGTCGTGCAGGATCTGGATGAGCAGGGGCAGGCAGCCGGACTTGCGCATGGCCAAGCAGCTCTCCTGGGAGCTGGACATGGCCAGCAGCGTGCGGGACAGGTCCTCCTTGTCCCGCGTGGCCAGCATGGACAGCAGCCAGAAGACCACCTCCACCTGGGGTGGGGGGGAGAAAGGGCATGGGGGGTGGAGGGGAACAGACATGGGGATACATAGAATCAGAGAACTGTCAGGGTCGGAAGGGACCTCAAGGCTCAGCCAGTTCCAAACCCCACCCCCAGCCACGGGCAGGGACACCTCACACCACAGCAGGCTGCTCACAGCCACATCCAGCCTGGCCTTGGACACCTCCAGGGATGAGGCTTCCACCACCTCCCTGGGCAACCTGTGCCAGGCTCTCCCCACCCTCACTCTAGAGAATTTCTTCCTCATCTCCACTCTCAATCTCCTCTCTCCCTGCTCAAAGCCATTCCACTTCATCCTGCCACTCCAAGCCCTTCTCAAAAGTCCCTTCCCAGCTCCCCTGCAGCCCCCTTCAGGTACTGGAAGGCTGCTCTGAGGTCTCCCCAGGACCTTCTTTACTCCTGAACTCCAGAGAGAATTGTTTGGATTGGAGAAGCCCTCTGAGGTCATCCATCCAGTCCAACCATCCACCCAACTCCACCCTGGCCACTAATCCATGACCCAGGTGCCGTGGCCACAGAGTTTGTGAACACCTCCAGGGCTGGGCACTCTACCACCTCCCTGGGCAGCCTGTGCCAATGCCTGAAACTCCACACACAGCCACCTGGGTGCCCCCTGTTGGAGTGGGGCTGGGGGGTGCAGGGATGGACTCCACTGCTGGTGGCACTACGCTGGGTGCAGCCACAGCAGGAAGGACCAGGAGGACCTTTACCAGTCTCTCCCCACCCTCACTGGCAACAATTTCTTCATCTCCAGCCTCAATCTGCCCTACAGTAGATGACCTTTAGATCATAGAGCTGTCAGGGTTGGAAGGGAACTCAAGGCTCAGCCAGTTCCAACCCCCCTGCCATGGGCAGGGACACCTCACACCACAGCAGGTTGCTCACAGCCACTTCCAGCCTGGCTGCAAACACCTCCAGGGATGAGGCTTCCACCACCTCCCTGGGTGGTGCTGCATAAGGGCCACTCCACCCCTGCCACACCAAGCCCACCCCAGATGGGCTTCCCCTCACCTTGCTGCTGCCCAGGCTGCTGCCCCCTTCATCTGGGTGGGTTGGGGGGTCCAGGCTGCCATCTCCCTCCATGCCAGGCACCTTCCCGCAGAGCTGCAGAGTGGGGGGCAGATGGGGAAGGGTTGTAAGGGGGGGTGGGTGCAAGGAGCTGCCCCTTCCTACCCTGCTCCCTCCCTCCTCCCATCCAGCCCCCTCCCTGCTCTCCAGGAACCCACTGGTGCCATTAGATTGGGCAGCCTTTCCCAGTCGGTGGGATTGGCACTGCCAGCAGTGCCAGGGCTGTATTTTAAGCTGGAATGGAGGCTGACTGTCGAGGTGGGGGAGCTGCCACGCAGCAGGCTTGGGAAAGGAAAAGTGTGGGTGAGGAAGGAGTGGGCAGCATGGGTGGGGCTGAGCCTGCAGAGCTGGGCTGGAGATGCAGGGAGCTGAGCGGGGTGTGGGAAGGCAGCAAGGCTGGGGGTGATGGTAGGGCAGTGGCAGCAGGGCCATAGCAGTGACGGCAGCAGGGCCATAGCAGTGGGAGGGCCATAGCAGTGTTCATGGCAGGACTGTGGCAGTGCCATAGCAGGGTTAGTGGCAGGGTCATAGGATGGCAGGACTATGGCAGTGGTTGAGCCATAGCAGTGACAATGGTATGGCCATGGCAGTGTTGGTGGAAGGGTCATGGCAGTGGTGGTGGCAGGGTCATAGCAGTGGTGGTGGCAGGGTCATGGTAGTGGTGGCAGGGTCATAGCAGCGTTGGTGGCAGGGCCATGGCAGTGTTGGTGGCAGAGTCATGGCAGTGGTGGTGGCAGGGCCATGGCAGCACTGGTGGCAGGGCCACGGCAGCATTGGTGGCAGGGCCATGGCAGCACTGGTGGCAGGGCCATAGCATTAGTGGTGGCAGAGTCACAGCAGTGACACTGGCAGGGCCATGGCAGTGTTGGTGGCAGGGCCATGGCAGCGTTGGTGGCAGGGCCATGGCAGCACTGGTGGCAGGGCCATGGCAGCATTGGTGGCAGGGCCATGGCAGCACTGGTGGCAGGGCCACGGCAGCACTGGTGGCAGGGGATGGCAGCACTGGTGGCAGGGTGCCCGCCCTGGCAGCGCCGTTGCCCGGCAGATGCTGCCGGAGCCACCCCGTCGCCCCCCGCTGCGCTCCGTGGCCTACTTCTGGTCTCCATGGCAACTGCCCATTGCACGGTGCCCGAGCCACACAAAGCCCTGGCTGTCTGCTTGGGGACAGCACGGGGACAATGGCAGGCAGTGTGGGGGGTGGATCGTGGTGGCTCCCTGCCTCCAGTCTCCCCCCAGCCCCCCCGAGCCCCAGCCCTGCTACCTGCGGCTCCGGCTGCTGCACCTTGTCCTGCGCCTCCATCAGCTCCTTGTCGATCTGCTCCAGCCGGGATGCACGGATCTGGGGGTGCAGAGCAGGGGTCAGCAAGGGATGGAAACCCCCCCCTGTACCTCCAGCACCCCCAGAGCCAGGAGTGAGGGTGCCAAGGCTTGGGGGGGGGCAGCTGGGTGCAAGGGGTCAGGGTGCGCAGGGCTGGGTGTGAGGGTGCATGGAGGGGAGAGGGCATGGAGCTGGGTACAAGGGGGCATGGAGCTGTGTGCAAGGATGCCAAGAGCTGAGTTTGAGTGTGCAAGGAGCTGGACATGAAGCCACAAGGAGCTGGGTGTGAGGGTACAAGGAGCTGGGTGCAAGGGTGCAAAGAGCTGAGTCTGGGGGTGCAAGGAGCTGGGTGTGAGGGCACAAGGAGCTGGGTGTGAGGGCACAAGGAGCTGGGTGTGAGGGTACAAGGAGCTGGGTGCAAGGGTGCAAAGAGCTGAGTCTGGGGGTGCAAGGAGCTGGGCATGGGGGTGCCAGGAGAAGAGTGCAAGGAGCTTCCTTTGTGGGTGAAAGGGTGCAGAGAGCTGGTGATGGCAGGATGGGGTGGGAAGGCAGCTGGGGCATCACGGGCACAGGGCAGGGGCAGGGGCAGGGGCGGGGGCGGGGGCGGGGGCAGCCCAGCCTGACCTGTGCCCGCTGCACCATCTCGTCGGCGGTGCCGAAGCGCTCCTCCATCAGCGAGCGGATGTGCTGTGCCTCGAACTGCAGCTGCTGCCGGATCAGATCCATCTGCATGGAGAACTGGAGGGGGCAGAGATGGTGTGAGGGCAGCAGGCTCCTGCCTGCACCCCCCCACATCGAGTGCCAGGGTGCCCCCCGCTCCCCCCACGCTCACCGTCTCGACGTGGGGCAGCTCGTCCAGGCGTGTGGCCAAGCTCTGCAGCTGGGCGTAGTACCAGACCTTCTCCTTCTCCTCCTTCTCGATCTCACCCAGCAAGAAGCACCTGGGGCAGAGGGGGGGGGACACCCTGTCAGCGTGACACACACCTCCCTTCCACCCCCCTCTAGCTCCCCAGCCATCCCTCCCTGGCCCTCACCTCTCCCGGTCCAGCTCCTCCAGCATGCGCAGAGTGGCTCTGCCCAGGTCCCCGGTGCCGTCCCGGTGGGGCGGTGGTGCTGGGGCTGGGCTGTCCTCAGCACCGCGCCCAACCTCCGGGGCAAACTTGAGGTTGTAGAGGCTGGTGATGTCCATCTGCAGGGCTGGGAATGGGGGCAGGGGTGTGAGGGTGGGCTCAGCGCAGACGCCTCCCCCTCCCCAGCCTCCACTTCCCCTCCCCAACCCCGTGCCTTGGCGCCTACCTTTCAGCTGGTCCAGGACCTCCGTCTGCCCCGAGGACACCATGACCCTCGCCTCCTGCTCCAGCTTGCCCTGGAGGTGCTTCAGGACTTCCTAAAACAAGGGATGGAGAGGTTGGAGGGTGGAACAAGGAGGGAAGTCCCCTTCCCCCTCTCCCACCTCCCCCCGCCGTGTGCAGGGTCCGTGTGTGTGTCCTCCCCCCTCCCCCGGGGTTTGGCTATCACCTTCATGTCCGAGGTCTCATTCTCCAGCTTGGAGAGGTGGTTGGAGTTGTCCTCCAGCTCCCGCCGGAGGTGGCTGTTCTCCTTCTTCAGAGCCTCCACCTGCCGCACCAGTTGGTCGTACGAGGCGATGGAGCCGGACATCTTCACCTCCTCCAGCACCTGCGGGGTTGGGGGGCAGGTGGGCAGCACCACCCCCCACCCGCGACAGCAGCACAGCCCCGGGGGCCGCTCACCACGCACTGTCCCCTCCCTCCCCTCCCCCGAATTGGGGATGAGTTATCCCAGCGAGAGCTGGTGCCCCCCCCCCCCAAAAAAAAAACTCCCAGGAAGGTCAATCGCAACATGGGGAGGGGGAGAAGGGGGTCCGGCCTTGACACCCCCCCCCCCCTCCGCTAACGCAGGCAGCCCCCAGCCCCCCCGCCAGCCGCTGCCTGGTTCCCACCCTCAGCAGCCTCTCGGCGCTGCGCTCCCTTCCCCCTTTGTCTTGCTTTTGTCTTCTGCTTCTCTGAACCATCTCCCGCTTCACGTCCCCCCCCCCCACCTTCAGCAGCAGCAGGGTCAGGTCCAGCCTCCCCCCTCCCGCAGCACCCCCAGCCCCATTCAGTCCCACTCGCCCCCTCCCCAAACCCCTCTGCGCCTCCCAAACCGACCCCCAGCCCCCCCAAACCTCCTTCGGTGCCGCAGTGCCCGCGGCCCCCCCTCGCACCTGCCGGGGACGGGGCACATGAGGCTGGCACACACGGTCATGAGGGGGGGGGACGATGGGGACGGGGCCAGGGGCCCCCTCATCAGCACCCAGGCAGCGCAGGCTGGTGGCTGAGAGCTGTCCCCGTGTCGCCTTTGCCGGTGCCAAGGAATGCAGTGGGTGTGCGCGGGTGGGGGAGGTGCACAGCAGAGAAATAACGGGGGAGGGGGTGCCCTTCTCCCCCCACCCCATCGCACCCTCCCCTGCTCATTCCCCCCCCCCTGCAGCGCTGGGGCAGGATCGGGTCCGTGTCCGACCGCCCACAGCAAGGTCAGGGACAGCGGCAACCTAGGGCAGGGCTGAGATCGATTCGGTGTCCCTGTTGCGTCCCCCTCCCGTCCCCACTCCAAAGTGCTCCTTCATCCCTGCACCCCTCCTATCCTATACCCCGCCCCCCAAGTGCCTCCCCCCCCTCACCACTGCCCTGGGGCCAGGCCATGCTTCCAAAGGGAGACAAAGACCCCCACGGTGCAAATCCCACCCCCGACTGCTGCCCAGGCAGCAAATAACCACCCCCCAAGGAGAGAAATAGCCCCCAGGGGGTTAAATCCCCCCCCATGGGGTAAAATACCCTCCCAGAGGGAGAGAAATAACACCCTGGGGTAGAAATAACCCCCAAGGAGTGAAATACACTCCCCAAGGGGTAAAATACCCCCCCGGGGAGAGAAGTAACCTCCCAAGGGGTGAAATAAGCCCTGGGAGGGATGGGCAAGGGGCTGCAGAGGGGTGAGGGTGGGAGGCAGTGTGGAAGGTGTGGGATGGGGGCAGAAGGAGCAGGAGAGGTCTGGGATGCAGGTCTGGGATGCAGGGTGGACAATGAGGGATGTGGGAGGAAGGGTCTGGGCTGAGGGCTGTGGGATGAAGGCTGTGGGATGAGGGATGCAGGATGCAGGGCTGAGGGATGAAGGCTGTGGGATGAAGGCTGAGTGCTGTGGGATGAAGGCTGGGGGATAATGGATGGATGATGCAGGGCTGAGGGATGAAGGCTGTGGGATGAAGGCTGAGTGCTGTGGGATGAAGGCTAAGTGCTGTGGGATGAAGGCTGGGGGATAATGGATGCAGGATGCAGGGATGAGGGATGCAGAAGGAAGGATAATGAAGGGTGCAGGATCCAGGCTGAGGGATAATGGATGCTGGATGCTGGACCTGGGATGATGGATGCAGGCTGAGGGCTGAGCATGGCCCGGGGGTCCCCCCCTTCCCTCACTGCCCCCCTCCATTGCTATAGCAACAGTCTGTGGCCCTTCCCCAGCACACCCCAAACACACACCGGGGGTGGGGGGTCCAGCACCGCAGGACACAGTGGAGTGAGGATAAATCCAAGGCGGGGGGGGGGGGGTGTGATGCCTGGAAGGGGACATATCCCCACCCCTCAGCACCCCAAACCTCTCAGAGTCAGGTTAACTCCTCCCCACCCCCTACCCCATTTCAGCCGAGGATGGGGGCTGTGTGGGCCCCCTCCCTGGGGCTGCCCACGGGGTGCCCCCGCCGTGAACAATGCCAGGGGCGCTCTGGTCACCACCTCCCGTCCACTCCCTCCCTCCCCCCCGGTGCTGTGTCACGCTGCAGCAGCCAAGGGACATTCGGCTGCTGGACACCCCCCGGCAGTGCCTTGCACCAGCTCCACTGCGCTGCGGGGGGGAATGGAAATGAGGCACGAAGCTGTTGCCCCCCTCCCCAGGGCCCCCCCACGCCCCACAGCTCTGCGGCTCCAGCTCTGCTTTGCAGGGGGTGGGAGGCTGCTGGGGTGGAGAGAGGCTGGAGAAGCTTGGGGGGGAGGCTGGAAGAGCTTGGGGGGGAGGCTGGAAGAGCTTGGGGGGGAGGCTGGAAGAGCTAGGTGGGAGGCTGGGGTCTCCTGCAGCCCCTCAGCGCGGGGGTGTCCAGTCTAGCGGGACCCCCACCTCCAGTCCGGGCTGGTGCTGCCAGTGCAGCTGCAGGGCTGGGGCACCCCCACCCCAGCTCCTGCCCTTCTCTCCTGCCCTGGCTGGGGGAGGCTAAGGGCGAGGGGCTGGGGGCTGATGGAGGGGGGAGCTCTGCCCCGGCCCGCCCCGGGCCCCCTGGCACTGGCAGCCCAGGCTCAGCGCTGGGGATCTGCAGCCTGTGGGGAGGGGCTGGGGCGGCAGCGGCGTTTGAGAAGCGTCTAGACGGAGGGGAAGGAGGAGGGCAGGATGCGGGAGCCGGGAGCCGGGGCTGCGGGAGAGAGGTGCCCGGGGGTGGGGAAGGGGTGCCCGGGGCCGCGGGAAGTGGGGCTCAGGGTTCAGGGGCACTGGGTGAGGCTACGGTGGGGCCTGGATCTGTCCAGCCAGGTCCCAGCAGGGTGGATGCTGCAGCACATCAAGGGGTGGAGAAACATCTGCACTGCCCACTGCACCCACTGCCCACTGCACCCACTGCCCACTGAACCCATTACTCACTGCACCCATCACCCACTGCACCCATCACCCACTGCACCCACTGCCCACTGCACCCACCACCCACTGCACCCACCACCCACTGCACCCACTGCCCACTGCACCCATTACTCACTGCACCCACTGCCCACTGCACCCATCACCCACTGCACCCACTGCACCCATCTCCCACTGCACCCACTGCACCCACCATCCATGGTCCCCACCCCCCACTGCACTGCCCTGCCCTCCCCTGTACTGCACCAGCCTGGCACTGCCCCAGGCTGCCACCACCCCACACGGTGCCATCTCTGCCAGGGCCACCTTGGCTGCGGGACACTTTCACCCTGTGCAGCCCTCAGCTCCCCCCAGCCTGGCAGCGCTGGGGATGGGGATAGGGATGAGGATGAGGATGAGGATGGGGATAGGGATAGGGATAGCGATGGGGACGGGGATGGGGACAGGGCAGAGGCAGCTCAGCGCCAGCACTGCAGCATCAGCCACCTCCAGCAGAAGCCACATCTGAGCCCTCTGCCCTCCCCCCCGATCCCACTACCCCCAACCGGCTGCGGCTCCCAGAGCCCCCCGGGGACATTAAACAAACACGGTGTTGTCACCAGCTCCCGCGGATCGACCCGGCGGCCTCAGGGACCCCCGACCACAGCAAACCCCACCCGAGGGAGCTCCAGGTCGACCCCGCACACACACAGCCCCCCCCCCCCCCCCCTCCCCCATCCCACACCGGTCCCGGGTGACACGGTCGCATCCTGGGGACACATCGGGGACATACATCGGGGGAGGGGCGCACCGTACCTGCATCCGATCCCCGCCCCCACCCAGCAGCACCCACATCCCTCCCACGGCCCCCCCCCCCGGCGGCTGCTCCTCCACGCATGTCACGGCCTTTGGGCAAACCTGGAGCCCTGGCAGGGACCTGGTGGGGTGGCTGCCGGGGTCCCCTCTGCCCCCCACCCAGCACAGAGGACCCCCCCCGCCACAGAGGGACAAACCCCAAACCCCTCCCGGCCCAGCTCACCCCCTGCCCCCCCTCCAGTCCCACACTCCGTGGGCACAGAGGGCAGGGATGTCGTCAATCCGTGCCCAGGCAGCACCCAGCTGGCTCCCCACATCCACGGGAGGAGGGGGTCAGCCCTCCCCTCCGTGGGGGCACAGCACTGTCACCCATGGGCCCCCCCTCCGCTAACCCCCAGGGGTTGCTTTAGAGGCTGAGATTTTGGAGAGGCAGTTTGGGGCGGGGGGGGGTCGGGTTAGGGGGATGATATTTTTGGGGGGTGGGGGATGGATGTAGATTTTGGGGACAGGTTTTTTGGTGGGGGGGGGGGGTCCAGGTCCGGGGCTCAGCCCCAACGCCATGGGGCACGGGGGTGGGGGCGGCGGGAGGAGTGGGGGGGGGCAGTTTGGGATGAGGAGAGCAGGAGGAAGCTGAGCCCGCACCGGGGTAGATGATTCCACCCCAGCGGGGACCCCCACCCCCACCCCGCTTCTGGCACAGCTGCCCCCGCGTCGCCCAGCCCGCAGGGTGGGGATGAAGATGAGGATGAAGTCGGCGTTCCCCCCCCGCGCCGCCCGGGGTCTCCCCGGCATTATTCAGCCTTTGTCACCGCGTCGAGGATGCGGGACGCGGGGGGCTAAATCCCTCCCGAATCCCTCGCGGATCCCCTGATCCTCCCCCCCAGATCCCTCCATCCCCCCCTCCCCGATCTCCCCATTCCGCCCCCCCGGATCCCTCGCTCCCCCGCCCGGATCCCCAAGGATGGAGCCGCGCCCGCCGCATGACGGCAGATTCAGGGCCGGGGGGGGACACACACACAGAGGACCCTCCGACATCAAACCGCTGCCCCCCTCCCGCCGCATCCAGCCCCCCGCACCCCACCTCCGCACCCCGATCCTCCCCATCCCGAGGGAGGGGTCCCCCTCCCCTCCCAACCCCTCCGGCGCAGCCCCCCCCTCCATCCTCGCAGCTACCGGGACCCCCGTGGGGGGTGTGGAGGGGTGCTGGGGGGGTACCCGGGGGGGTGCTGTGAAGGTCCAGGGGGATGCAGGTGCGGCCGTACCTCATCCCCGGCGCGGCGGTGGCGGCGGTGCGGAGCCGAGCGCGGAGCCGAGCGCGGAGCCGAGCACGGAGCTGAGCGCGGCCCCGAGCAGCCGCATCCCGCCCCCGCCCCCCCCCCCTCCCGCCCCGCTCCGCCGCTCCCGGTTGGGATTTTCCAGCCCCGTTGCCGTTAGAGGGCAGCAGGGGGGGGAGCGACGCCGGCACCTGCATCCCCCCCACCCCGGGTTGTGGCTGGGGAGATGGGTGAATGGGGTCCCCCCCCGCCCAGGTTTGCCTGCGGAGGGGGTCTCCGTTCTTCCCCTGCCCCCCTAAATCGTGTGTGGGGGTCACAGGATGTGTCACTTCCCAGTGTGCTGGGGACAAGCCTGTGCCTGTGCCCCCCCCCGGGGCTGTCACCGTGCCCGGGGCAATTGGCCAGGGGAGGGGCAGTGGGTAGCAACCTGCCCTGGCGGCACCCCCAGGATGAGTGGCACCCCCCCGGCTGGGAGCACTGAGCAGGGTGACAGCCAGGGGCCACATCCAGCCTCGGGCCTGATCCTGCTGCTGTCCCCTCCCCCAGCAAGTCGGTGTCACCTGCTGCTGTGTGTCCCTCCCCCCCAAGTCAGGACCATCACAGGACAAAAGGGACCTGGGTGACTCCCCAAAAGGACAAATCTCCACTGGGGAGTTGGGGGGGGGGGGGCTTTGGAGACCCCAAGGAACGGTGCCCAGCCCTGAGGTCCCCAAGCACAGTCCCTGCTGTGCCACTGGCAGTGGCCTGGGTGGCAGCAGGGCACTGAGGCCTCGCTGGGTGAGGGGGTGGCTGGCTGGTCCTGGTGCCATGGTGGTGCTGGCACAGGGAAGAGAACTGGAGGGCAGCTGTGGCAGGAGCCGGGGGGGATGGTGACCAATGGCCTCTCCAGCAATGGCTTTGCCAAGGGCTGCTGACAGCCAGGGCAGCTGGGGACACCATCACAGGTTGGGGCAGCCATCAGGGTCCCCTCCCACACATCAGAGCCCATTCCAGGCCCCAGGTGTTGGCCCAGCCCAGGCCCTGGAGCAGCTCCCACCCAGACCAGTTCAGCCACTTGGGATCATCCACCAAAAGCCTTTGAAACTCCCAGTTTAAGATGAGAAAGCAGAAGCTTGGGGAGCTTGGTGCCCTGGACAGCCTCCTCCCAGGAGAAGGTTTGGTTCTGAAGCCACCACCCCTCAGTGGGCACACAGCCAGGCCGACCCCAGAATCACTTGGAATGCCACAACCAGGGTTAAAAAGCTTGGAAGTGCCAGAAATGGAATTGTAGATGGAATTGTGTTGACCCCTTCCCAGCAGAGATAATCTGTCCCCTACCAAAGCCACCAGAGAAGTGTTTGCTGCCAGGTGGTGAACAAAACCCAAGCACCAAACCCCGGGGAGAGCAGAACATCAAACCATGGAACAGTTTGGGTTGGGAAGAACCTCAGAGCTCATCCAGGTCCAACCCCCCTGCTGCCTCTGGGGGGAGGATGGGGACTGGGGGGTGGTCATTTTTCAGTGCTGTCTTCTGGAGGTAGGGAAAGGAGGTGGAAGGGACCCTTAGATTTGTCCAGCACCTCCTGAGCTGGGTGCTTTGGGGGTGGTTTCTCTCTCATGAGCAGCTCAGGAGTTCCCTGCAGGCCTTGTTTAATGACAGAATCACAGAATGGGTTGGAAGGGACCTCAGAGATCAGCCAGTTCCAAGCCCCCTGCCACAGGCAGGGACACCTCCCACCAGCCCAGGCTGCTCAAGGCCTCATCCAGCCTGGCCTCGGAACACCTCCAGGGAGGGTTTTGCCCACCATGCCCCATGCCCACAGGAAGACCAGAAGTCAGCAGAGAGGCAGGTGGGAGCAATCTCTTTATTTACACCTGGCCAAGGCCCCCTGGCTGTTACTTGAGGGGGATGAAGCGTGAGGAGTGGGTGGCGCCGATGCCGGGCCGGCCGTGCTTCACCGGCTTGTAGGTGATGGAGAACTCCCCCAGGTAGTGGCCAATCATCTCGGGCTGGAAAAGACCACAGAATGCTTTGCCTTGGAAGGGAACTCACAGGTCACCTACTCCAACCCCCCTGCCACGGGCAGGGACACCTCCCACCAGCCCAGCTTGGCCCTGAACACCTCCAGGCAGGAGGCAGCCACAGCCACCCTGGGCAACCTGCTCCAGTCTCTCCCCTCCCTCATACTCCAGAACTTCTTCCTCAGCTCCAGCCTAACCCTGCTGTGCCTCAGCTTCAAACCATTACCCCTTGTCCTATCTCTAGACACCCCCTTGAGAAGTCCCTCTGCAGCCTTCAGGGATTGGAAAGCAGCTCTGAGGCTCCCCTGGAGTCTTCTCCTCTCCAGCTCCCTCAGCCTGTCCTCAGTAGAGCTGCTCCAGCCCTTGGGTCATCTTTGTGTCCTCCTCCTCTGGACTCACTCCCTGTCCTTGTTTTGATGGGAAGAGATCCATGCTAGAGGTAGGAAATAGGATGAGGGGCTCCCTCTGCACCCCCTCCCCAAATGGGGACACAGAAACCCTGGGGAGATTTTGGGTACCAGTGGAAAATGCCATTTAATGCCACTGGTGGTGTCCTGTCACCACCCCACGGTTATTCCACTCCCAGGAATCCTGATGGCTCTGTGTCACCTGACACCAGGGCCAGGGCTGGGGGCAGCCAGGGCCTGACCATGGCTCTCTCGTTGCAGTCTCACAACTGCCACCTTGCTTTTGTCACTTCAGCACCTCCTGACCCCACTGTGAGAGGAGGCAACCCTCAGGGTGGACACTTTGGAGTGGTCCCTCAGAGCCCACCCTCAGGATGGATGCTTTGGGGTGGTCCTTTAAGGGCTACCCTCAGGATGGACACCTTGGACTGATACCTCAAAGCTCACCCTTTTGGATGGATGCTTTGAGGTCATCCTTCAAGGCCCACCCTCAGGATAGATGTTTTGGGGTGGTCCTTCTAAGGCCTAAACTCAGGATGGATGCTTTGGTCCCTCAGAGCTCACCCTCAGGATGGATGCTTTGGAGTGGTCCTCCTAGGCCTAAACTCAGGATGGATGCTTTGGAGTGGTCCTTCTAGGCCTAAACTCAGGATGGATGCTTTGGGGTGGTCCATCTAAGGCCTAAACTCAGGATGGATGCTTTGGGGTGGTCCTTCTAAGGCCTAAACTCAGGATGGATGCTTTGGAGTGGTCCTTCTAGGCCTAAACTCAGGATGGATGCTTTGGGGTGGTCCTTTAAGGGCTACCCTCAGGATGGATGCTTTGGGGTGGTCCTTCTAAGGCCTAAACTCAGGATGGATGCTTTGGGGTAGTCCTTTAAGGGCTACCCTCAGGATGGATGCTTTGGGGTGGTCCTTCTAAGGCCTAAACTCAGGATGGATGTTTTGGGGTGGTCCTTCTAGGCCTAAACTCAGGATGGATGCTTTGGGGTGGTCCTCCTAGGCCTAAACTCAGGATGGATGCTTTGGGGTGGTCCTTCTAGGCCTAAACTCAGGATGGATGCTTTGGGGTGGTCCTCCTAGGCCTAAACTCAGGATGGATGCTTTGGGGTGGTCCTCCTAGACCTAAACTCAGGATGGATGCTTTGGGGTGGTCCTCCTAGGCCTAAACTCAGGATGGATGCTTTGGGGTGGTCCTCCTAGACCTAAACTCAGGATGGATGCTTTGGGGTGGTCCTCCTAGGCCTAAACTCAGGATGGATGCTTTGGGGTGGTCCTTCTAGGCCTAAACTCAGGACAGACGCTTTGGTCCCTCAGAGCTCACCCTTTGGATGGCTGCTTTGAGGTCACCCCTCACTGCCCACCCTCAGGATGGATGTTTTGGGGTGTCCCTCCGATCCCACCCTCAAGACAAGCCACTCTGGGCTGTCCCTCTGCTCCGAGCAGGAGCCCCAAGCCCTCCTCAGGCACGGGGCAGCAGAACCAAGCTCCAGGGCTGCTGCCCTGACTCCTCACCTTGATCTCCACCTGGTTGAAGGTCTTGCCGTTGTAGACGCCGACCATGCTGCCCACCATCTCTGGGAGGATGATCATGTCCCTCAGGTGGGTCTTGACCACCTCAGGCTTCTCCATGGGCGGTGCCTCCTTCTTGGCCTTGCGCAGGCGCTTCAGCAGGGACTGCTGCTTGCGGCGCAGGCCGCGGTTGAGCCTCCGGCGCTGCCGGGCGCTGTACAGCTGCATCAGCTGCTCGCTGCGGGGGGATGGCAGCCGCTGGGCTTGGAGAGGACCTTGCACAGCGGTGGAGCTAACCCAGCACTGCCCAGGCCACCACCAACCCATGGCCCTCAGCACCACATCGCCACGGCTCCGAAACCCCTCCGGGGCTGGGGACTCCACCACTGCCCTCTGGGCAGCCTGGGCCAGGCCTGGACCAGCCTCATGGGGAAGAAATTGTTCCTCACGGCCAAGCTGAGCCTCCCTTAGGGCAACTTGAGGCCAATTCCTTTTGTCCTGTTGCTTGCTCCTTGAGAGAAGAGACCAAACCCCACCTCCCTCCAACCTCCTGTCAGGGAGCTGTAGAGAGCAGTGAGCTCTCCCCTCAAACTCCTCCACACTGAACACCCCCAGCTCCCTCAGCTGCTCCTCCCCACCCCTGTTCTCCAGACCCTCCCCCAGCTTTGTTGCCCTTCTCTGGACCTGCTCCAACCCCTCCATGTACTTCTTGGAGTGAGGGTCCCAAGACTGAACCCAGTGTTGGAAGTGCAGCCTCAAACACAATCCCTGCCTTGGTGCTGCTGGCTATGCTGTGGCTGATCCAGCCAGGCTGCTGGTAGCCTTCTTGGCCACTGGGTTTACACTGGTTCACTTCCAGCTTCTGCTGATCAACCCCATCAGGCCCTTTTCCATCAGGCACTTCCAAGCCTGCAGCGCTCCTGGGGTTGTCATGACCCAAGTGCAGGACCCAGCCCTTGGTCCTGGTGCACCCCATCCCATTCACCTCAGCCCATCCATCCAGCCTGTGGATGTAGACTCCAAGCCTGGAAGCTCCCTGGAGACCCCGCACCAGCAGCATCACCCCCTGCCAACAGCCAGGGAAGGACAGACACACCTCCTCCGTCCCCTCCTCCCCCCCACACCTCCCCGTTATCACTGAGCAGAGGGGGAGCAGCTCTGCCCCCAGCCGCAGGCCCAGCCCTGACCCCGCACAGGAGCCACCCTCTGCCCCCAGCTCTTACTAGGACATGTCGAGGAGCTGGTCCAGGTCCACCCCTCGGTAGGTGAACTTCCGGAAAGTTCGTTTCTTCTTCTGCTCTACCTCCGCCTGCAGCCAGGAGAGCAAAGGGGGCAAAGGGAATGGGAAAAGACAAAGGGGACGCAAGGGTGGGAAGGGAAGAGGCTCTCAGGGCTGCCCAGAACCGCGGCCACCCCTCCGCGCACACGAGGAGGCGGCAAGACCGAGCTCCGTAGGGCCCCCCCAGCACCACCATCACCTCCCTCCCCACCTCCGACCCTCAGCTCCACCGAGCCGGGCTCAGTCCCTGGGGAACCGCGCTCCGGCCGCGCTCAGGCCTAGTGCAGCGGGGAGCAACCCCTGCCCCCAGCAGGGCCCAGCAGCCGCCATTCCCCACCCCACAGCGAAGAGACCGCAGCGCCCACAGCGGCAGCGGCGGCCCAGCTCCCCTGCGGCCACCCCCGCGGAGGATGAAGCCCGATGGGAGCCGCCGGCTCCGCCGCCCGCACCCACCATCTTGGCCGGGTCTCCTCGGAAAGGGCCGCGCTGGGGCCGGAAGCGGCGGATCTCGCGAGCGGAGACGGGGCGGAAGAGGGCGCTAAGCCCCGCCCCCTGCGGCTTCCCGCGGCGCTTCCGCCCTCACTGCCCAGGGAGGCGCCGGGGGAGGAGGGCAGACGCTCGCTGGGCACAGCGTATCTTCCTCGCCCAGGTGGGAGCCTGTTCCCCTTGAAACTCTGGCCCAAAGCGGGGTGCAGGGAGCAGGGCCAGAGCCCCAGGAGCAGATGAGCTGCCCAGAGGACTTGCAGTGGTTTCACAGCCAAAGAACTGCTCTTGATCCAAGGGTGGCATTACAAAACTCCTCCTTCCTGATGGGGTGCAAGGTGGGGCCCAACAGCAGCAACGAGGTAGCAGAGTCACCTCCACGATGGATCAGTCACCTCCAGGGTATGGCTACACCAACCCCAGCACCACACTGAGCCAGCTCTGTGCATCCTGCTCAGGACAACACCCATGCATCTTGTGGGCAAGTCTTGTGAACTAGTCTTGAAAGCAGCAGCCTTCACCTTTTAGTGATGGACCTTCACCTTCTGCTGCCTTCCTGCTTCCCTCACAGGCTGGGCAGCTTTTCCAGCTCAGGCTCCAAGTGGAGAGCTGAATTGAGGACAGGCCTTAAAGCCATGGCTGGGGAGCAGGAGACAACAAAGCCCCCCCCCGGTGCCTCCTCCATCCCATCCTGAAGACATCACCCCCACAGCCTCCAAGATGCTGCTACCTGGGGCTGACCCCTCCAGTGCCGAGCCAACACAGGGCAGACAAGTGCCAGCTCATCACTTGGCACAGGTGGTTTCAGTTTGTCCCTGGGCAGAGATGGGAGTTCCAGGTGGATGTAACATCCTGGGCTGAGCTGGAAGAGCTGGTTCTGCACAGAAGGGATCCGTCTCGAGAACCTTTCCTGCAAGAGGAGCTGCAGCAATTTTACATCTTCCTGCATTCCTCAGGTCCAAGTCACAGCACATGGAAGGGACTGGGAATGCCAGAGGACCAGCTCCTGTTCCAGCAGGAAGACACTGAGTGCTTGGTGCTTGTGGAAGTGAGGACCAGAGCCAAGCAGAGTCCCAGCCGGCAGAACTGGTGCAATCCAGCCAAACCACCCTGCTCCCTCCCCACTCTGAATGGATCAAAGTCCTTCCCAGCACAACCCAGTGACCTCCAGTGCCATGGATCCATCCCAACCCAGCCTGAATTTCCAGTCCTGCTGAGCCACACCACACCTGCTCCTAAGTCTTCCAAGCTCGCAGCAGGGCAAACCTGCTCCTGAGGAGTTCAGCCCTCTCCACAGAACAGCTTGGGTTGGAAGGGACCTCCAGAGAGCATTGAGTCCAACCCCCTGCCAAAGCAGCATCACCCAGGGCAGGTCACACAGGAACACATCTAGCTGGGGCTTGAAAGTCTCCAGAGAAGACTCCACAACCTCCCTGGGCAACCTGTTCCAGTGCCTCCCCACCCTCACTCTCAAGAATTTCTTCCTCATCTCCAGTCTCAACCTCCCCTCTTCCAGCTCAAAGCCATTGTCCCTCATCCTGTCACTACCTTGTCCAAAGTCCCTCCCCAGCTCTCCTGGAGCCCCTTCAGGTTCTGGAAGGCTGCTCCTGGAGCTTTCTCTTCTCCAGGCCCTTTCCCAATGATTTGAAGGCCTCTTCCACACAAAGATACTCTGTGAGCTTAACAGACCACCGAGGCACACCACTGATAACCAAGACGATTTTCCAGGCAGCCAGCTGCTGCTCTCTCAGGAAAACCTCCCAGAATTCACAAGAATAGTTGCCCAAGAAAAAAAAACAAACCCAAAACAACAACAGAACTCCAGCACAAACCAACCCCCACCAAACCAACCCCAACCTCACCCAAAAACGCAGACCAGCTCGGAGTTTCTAATTCAAAGGTACTTCTCTTTATTCAAACCAGGGGTGATCACTGGTTAGTGCAAAATGCACCTAAACCTTTTCCGTGGTTGGTTTTGTTTTTGCCTGAGGGAAATCTACATCTTAACAAGGCCTCCATTAACCCTTCCATTACCAAACCCCCCCAACCCCCCACCCCAGGATGGGGAAGCATTCGAAGCACAGAAGCTAAACTCCCCCTCCCCTCCCTCCCCAGAGAAGCGACTCCGTGCGTGGCTGAGGCTGCAGCAGGTCTGCACCACCAGGGAACAAAACAGCCTCCCCCCCCCAAAAAAAAAAACCCAAACTGAAAAAAAAAAGAACAAACCACACTCAGATTTTTCTTTCTGTTTTTTTTTTTCTCTTTTCATCTCCCAGAGTTTCTGAAGCCCAGGGGCTGATGGTGGGAGGGGGAAAAAAGGGAGGGGTGGGGTGTGCAGCTCGCCCTCGCTTCCCACAGCGCCAAAGGAAACCCTGTTGTTAAATTAAAAAATAAGCCAGCATACATAGTAGAAAATTTTCTCTTAAAAATTCCACAATCTGTAAATGTATATATATTTCTTTTTTTTTTTTCTTTTTTTTTTTTTTCCTTTTTCTTTCTTTTAAACATAAAAGTTTACAATAGGCGGTGAAACAAAAAGGCTCCGGGGGAGGGGGGGAGAGAGGGGGGGGGGTGTGGGAGAATTAATTCATAACTGAAAGGAAGCAAAAAAAAATAAAAATTAAAAAAAAAGGAACAAAAAGAAGTGGGGGGGAAAGGAGGACAACAGAAAAAAAAGGAAAAAAATTAAAAAAAAAAAGAAAAATAAGAAAAATAGAAAAAATAGGAAAAAAGAAAAATAAGAAAGAAAAATAAGAAAAAATAAAAAGAAAAATAAGAACAAAAAGAAAAAAGGAAAACAAAAAAAGAAAGAAAAAGTAAGAAAAAAATTAAGAAAAAAGAAAAAAAGGAAATAAATAAGGAAAAAAAAGTAAAAAGAAAAAAAGAAAATAAAAAACCAAGAAAAATAGAAAGAAAAATAAGAAAAAGAAAAATAAAAAATAAGGAAAAAAGAAAACAAAAATAAAAAAAGGAAAAAAGGAAAAAAAGAAAAATAAGAAAGGCAAGGAGAAAAAAAAAAAGAAAAAGAAAAAAGAAAAAGAAAGAAAAAAGAAAAAGAAAAAAGAAAAAGAAAGAAAAAAGAAAAAGAAAAAAGAAAAAGAAAGAAAAAAGAAAAAGAAAGAAAAAAGAAAAAGAAAGAAAAAAGAAAAAGAAAAAAGAAAAAGAAAGAAAAAAGAAAAAGAAAAAAGAAAAAGAAAGAAAAAAGAAAAAGAAAAAAGAAAAAGAAAAAAGAAAAAGAAAAAAGAAAAAGAAAAAAGAAAAAGAAAAAAGAAAAAGAAAAAAGAAAAAGAAAAAAGAAAAAGAAAAAAGAAAAAGAAAAAAGAAAAAGAAAAAAGAAAAAGAAAAAAGAAAAAGAAAAAAGAAAAAGAAAAAAGAAAAAGAAAAAAGAAAAAGAAAAAGAAAAAAGAAAAAGAAAAAAGAAAAAGAAAAAAGAAAAAGAAAAAAGAAAAAGAAAAAAGAAAAAGAAAAAAGAAAAAGAAAAAAGAAAAAGAAAAAAGAAAAAGAAAAAAGAAAAAGAAAAAAGAAAAAGAAAAAAGAAAAAGAAAAAAGAAAAAGAAAAAAGAAAAAGAAAAAAGAAAAAGAAAAAAGAAAAAGAAAAAAGAAAAAGAAAAAAGAAAAAGAAAAAAGAAAAAGAAAAAAGAAAAAGAAAAAAGAAAAAGAAAAAAGAAAAAGAAAAAAGAAAAAAAGGAAAAAAAAAGAAAAAGAAAAAAGAAAAAGAAAAGAAAAAGAAAAAAAGAAAAAGAAAAAAAAGAAAAAGAAAAAGAGAAAAAAAGAAAAAAAAAAAAAGAAAAAGAGAAAAAAAGAAAAAAAAAAAGAAAAAAAAAAAGAAAAAAAAAGGAAAAAAGAAAAAGAAAAAAAAAGAAAAAGAAAAAAAAAGAAAAGGGGAGGGGGGAATAAAGGAAGAAAGCCCAGAAATTAAAACAAAATAAAACAAGCAGAAGAATGGAGGGGGAAAAAGAAACCACAACACCACAAGCAGGGAAAAAAAGAAAACCCCTGATAGAGGAAAATAATAAGAAATAAATAACAATTAAAAAAAAAAAGGAAAAAACCCATAATAAAATAAAAATGGAAGGGGGGGGGGTAAAAAAAGTATAAAACAGAAACTATAAAGGCAGGGGGGAAAGAAGAGCAAATAGAGGCAGGGGGGAAAGAAGAGCAAATAGAGGCAGGGGGGAAAGAAGAGCAAATAGAGGCAGGGGGGAAAGAAGAGCAAATAGAGGCAGGGGGGAAAGAAGAGCAAATAGAGGCAGGGGGGAAAGAAGAGCAAATAGAGGCAGGGGGGAAAGAAGAGCAAATAGAGGCAGGGGGGAAAGAAGAGCAAATAGAGGCAGGGGGGAAAGACAGGGGAAAAAAAATAATAAAGGGGAAAAAATAAAAGCCATAAAAGGGGAGGAAAAAACAAGAAACCAAAAGAAGAGAAACCTGAAGCTCTGAATTAAAGCTGAAGACATTTTTAAAACCCTGTAGCTTGAACCAGTGACATTTGTTTCTTTATTTGTGCTGAAGGGTTAGAGGGGGGGAAAAATAAAAGAGAGGAAAGACTCAATTGAAAAATAAACAACTGCAGTCCAAACCACCCCCCCCCAGCTCTCCCTCCAGGAGCTGCCTTTCTCTCCCACCCTCTCCCTCCCCCACCACCCCAAATCAAACCCCCACCCCCACCCTTCCCCCCCCAAAAAAAACCAAACCCCAACCCAAAAGGAAAACCAAAACCAAAAAGGAGGGGAAAAAAATAAAAACCCAAAAGCAAAACAACAAAAGGTTGTTAGGGGTTGGTTGGTTGGTTGTTTTTCTTCCATCAAGTATGTGATTGTCACAAGTTCAGAAGTCTGGGATTCCTGGGTTGGGCTGGTGCCAGACATCCCTGTGGACAGAATTCCCTGATTGCCAGCCCCAGGCTAGCGCCTGTAGGGGTGAAATCCTTGCACGTTATGGTTCTGTCCTCGTCCAAACCCACTGCCGCCGGCCGGGGGGCCGCTGGATGGCTGCACCGAGGGCCCTCCGTAAGGAGGGGGTTGCTGGCTGGGATCAGAGAAACCTTGTCCAAAACCACTCAAGTCTTGTCCATACCCTGGGGAGGGAAGAGCGAGGAAAAGGCAGAGTCAGCTCCTGAGCATCACAGCGGTGCAAAGCCATAAGCTGCCACCTCTCCCTCCCTCCATGCGTGGCCAACACCTGGGCTGGGCAGCTGCTGCTCGCAGTTCTTGGCAGTTCTTGACCTTTTTTAGAGTAGAAATGGACACACAAAGAAAAAAAAAAAAACAAAAGCAGAACTGAAGTGGGCAGAAACAGCAGAAATGACTTCTGAGGTAACCCCCAACCCGGGCTGGCACTTCAGCCGTCGCATTTAGGCTGCCTGAAACCCTGAGGTGGCCTTGGCCTGGCAGGTTTTGCTGTCAGCTTGTTCTGAGTGGGGTTTTTTCTCTCTTGGGTTGGGTGGGTTGGTTGGTTTGGTTTTGACTGGCTGCAAACTGGTCCTGTCAGGCTCAGCAGAGATGAAGATGTAGTGAGGAAGTTTTCTCTGAGTTGTCCCAGCAGCTCCTTTAGCGTGGAGCTCAGGCAGCTTCAGCATCTTCCCTGGGCAGCCGGCAGCTTGCTTTGCTGCAAAGACAGGCTGGAGAAGACAACCCTCAGCCCCCCCCACTTCCAAAGAGCAGAAATATTCAACTAACCAACCTGCCTCCCTCTTTCAAGGGCTGTTCAACTCCCAACAATGCAAATTAAAACCTCAGGGGGCAAAGTTGGCCAGGCAGAACCCAGCAGGTTGTGACCACTGCACCATGATATCCTCTAGGACAGATTCCTTGCTCCAAAGGATGAAGATCCTTCCCCAGGCTGCCCGTGTGGGCAGGTGAAGTGGTTGCTGCAAGCTCACAACACAAGGCTCTGTTCCAACACCCAGAGCTCCTGCAGCAGGTGGCCAATGCTGCTGACCCAGCCAAGGAGCAGCAGCAGTCAGTGTGAGACCCCACATCCTCCTGACCCACATCCCTCCTGACCCAGCTGCCCAGGTTCATAGAATGGGTTGGGTTGGAAGGGACCTTCAAGATCAGCCAGTTCCAACCCCCTGCCATGGGCAGGGACACCTTCCACTAGCCCAGGCTGCTCAAGGCCTCATCCAACCAGGCCTTGAACACCTCCAGGGAGGGGGCAGCCACAACCTCCTGGGGCAAACTGTTTGTGTCTCCCCTACCCTCACTGAGAACTTCTTCCTCATCTCCAGACTCAATCTCCCCTCTCCCAGCTCAAAGCTGCTGTCCCTCATCCTGGCACTCCCAGCCCTTGTCAAAAATCTCTCCCCAGCTCTCCTGGAGCCCCTTCAGGTACTGGAAGGCTGCTCTAAGGTCTCCCCGGAGCCTTCTCCAGGCTGAACAGCCCCACCTCTCCCAGCCTGTCCCCACAGGGGAGGTTCTCCAGCCCTCTGATCATCTTTGTGGCCTCCTCTGAACCATGTCCTTCTTGTGTTGGAGACCCCAGAATTTAGGCCTGGCTGGGTGTTGTGCTTCAGCTGGAGTTTACCCAAGTTAACATTTATCTTGTTCCTCCTCACTCTTGAGGAGCTGAGCACTTCTCCCTCCCTCCTGCCACGCTGCCCTTTGCCTGCTTTGCTTGGCAGCTAGTCCACACCAAGGACCAGGGGCAAGATAGGTTCAGAGTGAGCAGAGTTTTGAGACAAGGAGAAAGGGTGAAGACAAAAGACTTGCTAAATTCTTGCTGCCAGAGCTGATATTGAGAAGGTTGAGGAAGTGCCCACAATTAAATACAGCTCCTAATCCTTACAGTGCCACCAGCAGAAGGCTCTGCTCTGAAGGATGAATGAAGAACCCCAAATTCCTAAGGACATTGCTGCAGTCCTGTTTCTCTCTGCAGGCTTAAAGCAGGTTTAAACTCTCTTAATCCAAAACAAAGTCTCTTAGCATATCTCCAGCATTTCAATTTCAAGCTCTGCTTGTCTCTCAGGACTTGCTGCCACTAATGAGCATTAAAACACATCTATCACAAGCCTTTATTAGCTCAAAATGCTAATCCCATCATTTTTTTTCTTCTCCAGCAGAGATAAGCAGGCAACCCAAACCACAAAGTGATTGTTTGCCAAGGGGTGAGGCTCTGAGCAGAGAAGGAGGTGAAAAAAATGCAGTTATTCTCACTGCACACTGCAGGGTTTCAGCATCCTGGGGTGGAAACCACACTTCTCAGCTCGTTTATCACGAAGGAAACCTGAGCAGCCAGACATTTTCCATGTGTTGGCTTCTTCCCCCCGTCCTTTGCTCGCTCAACTCCGGCCGCAGCTCTCGGCTTGGCACCGACACCGAGGGGCTGTGCCCACCAGGAAGGGTTCGTAGTGTCCTGAGCGCCTTTTTTTTTGGTGATCCCAACAGGGTATAAAACCTCAGCAGGGCCAGCAGTGTCATTTGTCCTTCAGTGGTGAGTTTTCACTTCAGCCAGCTGAGGAACACCGAGAGCTGTGCTGCCCCTCGCTCACCACGGATCAACATTTGAGCCACGTCGGTCCACCCCCACCCTCTTCAAAACAACAACCACCACAACAACAACAAAAAAAACCCCAAACAAACAAAAGACCCTGCAAGAAACACAAATTAATGTTCCCCAAGGCAGATATAGCAAGGATTGGTTGTAAAGAGGCACCACCTACCTAAGGCTTCTCACTGCTCAGCCTGACCATAAGAGTGTAAACAAAGTATTGGCGCGTAGCCTGAAGGGTCTTGAGAATAGGAACCCAGCCCTAGTAAGAAATGAGGAGAGCAGGGTGACGAACCCCCAGAGAGCCCTGTGCAGAGATAATTGTTCAGGGTGAGGGAGGCATCACCCACCTTTAAATTGCTTCATTTAGTTTATTTCTCTTTTACACTTCTCAGCCTGGCTGGAAACGAGAGCAGCATTTAAGGTGCTGGTGGAGCCAGGGTGACAACCGAGAACTCAGTGCCTCTTTAAAGCCCACTTATGTAAATTCATGCAGATCCAAGCCAGCTCTGCCCCCACTGGACAGCAGTGCTGCTGGCTCAGTTGTGATCAACACCAAGTGCTGAAGCTCTTAGAAAGTTTACAAGATATTACACACAGCTTTGTGACCTCTGGAGCGTGGCAAATACCTCTAATCCCTGGTAGCGCTTGCACTCGGAGCAGCTTTCAGGCTGCAAAAGCACTCTCGAGGTGAGACTGACTGCAGTTGTGCCTTAAACCTTCCAAGCCTTCCTCCTCCAAAGGCACACCTCTTCCTCCCCTTCCTCCCTCCCCAGCTTCAGAGACTGAGAATCATAGAATGGGTTGGGTTGGAAGAGACCTTAAAGATCATCGGAGTTCCAACCCCCTGCTACAAAGCAGGGACACCCCAAAAGTATTTCACTGGCAAAAAGGCTTCCTAAAATGCACCAAAGAGGCAAAAGTGGCACCACACAGCCCAATCACTCTGGAATCCTCCTCCCCAGAGCTTTGGAAACTAGATTCCAACAGATCCCCACTGAAGGGAGGGAAGAAAAATACATAAAAATGCTTGTGCAGGGTTCAGGTTTTATTTACCAGGGTCCACCCCACCCTGCTTCCAAAGGAGCCTGCAAAGGGGCAAGACAAGAAAAAAACCCCCAAACTAAACCTTCCTCTGGAGTCACAAGGGCAAAGCTGCCTGTGAAAGCCAACAAAGAAATGGAAAAGCATTCCAGATTCATCAGCAGGAGAAGCTGCTTGCCTTGTGAGCACACATCTGAAAGGTTCAGCTTCCTTCAGAGGCTGATTTCCATGCTTGGAACTGGGGAGCAGCTCCCCTACTTGAAATCATCCTGCTGAAGCTTTTCATTTCACAACAGCTTCTGCAGGCACTTCCCAAGGAAGCAGACAGGCACCAACAACTTGTGAACAAGTTCTCCATGCCTGGTGGTGGTGGTGGTGGTGTCTGATTCCTTGGAAGTGGCCAAAAGTTCACCTCAGAGGTTAAAAAAACCCACAACCACCACCAAAAGGACCAATTATAATCCCACAAGGAGAAAAAAACCCAGAACCACCCAAAAACCAAACCAGCAGTAGGCCACAAAGAGCTCTTTGGAGCTCCAAAGCTGGACTGAGTGGAAGGCCAAGGTGAGAATCCCCTCTTGGCTCCTGCAGGGAGGAAGAGCAGGGGTTTTACACTCAGGAGCACAAACACTTGTCCTAGAAGTTCAGGGGTTGGCTGTTTTCTCTTGCAGTGCTCTTTTTGCCTGCCTCCAAACTTGCTGCATCCACCTCTCTGCTCCAGAGCTATCCATACAGCACCATCTCTCTCTACACACCTCTCTGACAGAGCTAGAAGACAGGAGAGGAAGAAGGGAAGGGGAGGAAAAGGCAGGCAGCTTGGTTCCTTACACCCTGCACTGCTCACCTCTTGGAAGTCTCATTTTCAATCAAAAGTTGACTGCAAGCTTTGGGAGACAAAAATGTTTGTCCACAGATGGAGGGAGAGTGCAAAACCAGCACCTAAGTGCTCAAGTCTCTGAAGGCTATTTCACAGCACACAAGCAGTGGTTTAGAGTTGAGCAAAGGCATCCCCTCTGGCTAGAATCCTGAGTGATTTTAGGATGGCTCAGAGCTGGACTGTTCTGAACACTGACTTTCTACCCCAGGATAACAGAAAAAAGCAGGAAGAGGAGGAGAGGAGAAAAAAAAAAGCCCCAAACAGCTTAAGCTGAGTTTATTTGATATGCACTTACTTACCAAACTGACTATAAGGGAATTCTGGCTGAGCAGTTGGGGGTTTGCTCATGTCCTGAGTTGCCTGAGATGGTGGTGGTGGTGGTGGGAAAGCTAGTGGCGTTGCCCCTGGAGTGGCAGGTGGAGGAGGTACTCCAGGGGGGGCAAACTGGTCAGGTGGAGGAGGTGGAGCACCATAACCAAAACCTGAAACAGGAAGAAAGCACAAGGCATGAGAAGACAGGGGGAGGCTGTCCTGCTGCCTTCAGAAGTGCTTGAGAAAAAGAAATAAACTGCAACTCACTCCTGCACTAAAGGGGCTAAAGGACCCCAACAACCTAGCCTGAAGATGACACATCACAGAGTGGTTGAAGTTGGAAGGAACCTCAGAGATCATCTACTCCAAACCCTCCTGCCATGGGCAGGGAAACCTCCCAGCTAGACTCAAGGCCTTGAACAGCTCCAGGGAGAAGGCAATCCACAACCTCCCTGGGCAGCCTATTCCAGTCTCACCACCCTCATACTGCAGAACTTCTTGCTCAGCTCCAGTCTAACCCTGCTCCCCCTCAGCTTCAAACCAAGCCCCCTTGGCCTGTCTCTAGACACCCTCAGGAAAAGTCCCTCTGCAGCCTTCCTGTAGGACCCCTTCAGGGATTGGAAGGAAGCTCTGAGATGCCCCTGGAGTCTTCTCTTCTCCAGGCTGAACACCCCCAGCTCCCTCAGCCTGTCCTCACAGCAGAACTGCTCCAGCCCTTGGATCATCTTTGTGGTCTCCTCTGGGTTTGCTCCAACAGCTCTGTGTCCTCCTTATGCTGGGGACACCAGAACTGGCCACAGCATTCAAGGTGGGGTCTCACCAGAGCAGATCTCACCCCAAAGGAAGGCTGCAGCCACCATCAGCAACCAGCAAAGAGAGAGGGACAAAAACCCAGCTAGGACCCAAGCTCTGTGTGCACACACAAGAGCCCCAGGGAAGCAGCTCTGTTACTGAAGGTCTTAGGATTAAAACAGAACAACAGAAAACCAAAAGATATCCCACACCAAGATCTTCCCTGTAGCAGCAGCAGCAGTATCTCCAGGTACCTGGGGGCTACTTACTGCCCTCTCTTTTAAACCAGGCTGTTCAAATGGTGGCCTGGGGGGGAGGTAGGTGCCAAAATCCCTATTTACATTTCCAATGCCAGTTGTGGCCTTAATTCCTTAAGCCTCTCTGCAAATCCCAGCCTGTGTCTAGCCCGAGTCAGCAGGCAGTAAATCTCTTCACTTTTCCCTCAGATGTCATAAACAGGGATCCACAATCCATCTGAATTCCTTTAGCCACAGGGATTTAAGGCAGAGCACACAAAAGGCTGCTGCACCCCAGAGAATAATAACCCAGCTGACAGACAAGAATAGCTGTGAGGAGCTATAATTAACTACCTAAAGTCATCTAGGTAAAACATCTAAGGGTAGATCACAGAATGGTTGGGAGGGACCTCCAAAGGACATCCAGTCCAACCCCACTGCAGTCAGCAGGGACATCCTCAACTAGCTCAGGTTGCTCACAGCCCTGACAAGCCTGATCTTGAGTATCTCCAAGGATGTGGCCTCAGCTACCTCCCTGGGCAACCTGTTGCAGTGTCTTACCGCCCTCACAGCAAAGAGCTTGCTCCTGACATCCACTCTAAATCTGCTCTTCTCTCTGCAACCTGTTCCAACTCCCAAGTCCAGGGGAAGATGAGGAAAAGCTGAGTTAGTGAGAGGTGTGATGGGGCTGTACTCAAGCCCCTGCAGGTCACTTACTAAATGGTGGAGGGGTGCCATAGCCCTGTGGAAATCCTTGTGGAGGTGGGAACCCTCCAGGAGGCGTAGAGACTATGTATGAGGTAAATGGTGGTGGTGGTGGAGGAGCTCCTCTTCCTGGGGGAGGTGGTCCATATCCACCTAGGAAAAGAAGAGAGGAGGGGGGAAAAAAGCCAATCACAAATCAGAAACTAAACACAGCTTAAAAATGAGAAGCTGCTGCTTAAGTCAGCATCCTCTAGATGGGGCAAAGCTGGCTGAGAGATTCCAGCCACAACCTCAGCCTTCTATGAATTCTTACTTTGGGAAATATTTGTCCTCCCACTATCCCTGCTGTAAATAATTGCAGCTGAGAATGTAATTCCTGGAGATAACAAATGAGGGTGGCTGCCAGCAGCAGGATGTGTGTCAGCTCCCATCACTGGGTGGTTAAGAACACATCAGCTTCTCCCCCTGCCTCATTCAGGACAAAAATTCAACCAAGCTTGCTTTAAAACTGGAGGTTAAATGCCACAGAAACCCTAACAAAGCTCCTGCCAGCTCTTCAAGGAACTGCCCCCTCCCCTCAGGAGGATTTTGCTTGTAGAACAGTCCCTGGGATGTACTTACCAATTGCCTGTCCAGCTGGCACCCACATCCCTAAAACAGAACACATCAAGAAAGAAAAGTGATTTATACTCTGCAGCTCTGGAGTGAAGCAGGAGGGCTGGCAAGAAAGCAGGTTCATGGAATGGCTTGGAAGGGACCTTCAAGATCATCCAGTTCCAACTCTCCTGCCATGGGCAGGGACACCTCCCACCAGCCCAGGCTGCTCAGGGCCTCATCCAGCCTGGCCTTCAACACCCCCAAGAAGGGACAACCACAGCCTCCCTGGGCAACCTGCTCCAGTGTCTCCCTCCCTACCCTCACTCTGAAGAATTCCTTCCTCCTCTCCAGCCTCAATCTCTCCTCTCCCAGCTCAAAGCCATTGTCTCTTGTCCTGGCACACCCAGCCCTTGACAAATGCTCCTCCCTAGCTCTCCTGGAGCCCTTTCAGGTACTGGACTGTACCAGGACTAGTACAGCATATAGTAGAATAGAATTAACCAGGTTGGAAGAGACCTTTGAGATCAGTGAGTCCAACCTACCATCCAACACTATCAACTAAACCAAGCACCCCAGCCAGTCACTAAGGGTCTCCCCCTTCGGGACACTGGGACAATGCTCTGTCCTCACTCCCTGGCCAACCTGTTCCAGTGTCAAGAATTTCTTCCTAACCTCCAGTCTCAATCTCCCCTCCTTCTGCTTCAATCCATTCCCTCTCACTCTGTCCTGGTTCAGAGCTGGACAGATCCTCTATTGCCCTTAAACTGCCACCCTCCCCCATCAGTGCTTTAGGCCCTGGCTATCCTCCCAGTGTCCCTTCCACATCTGTTTTTCTGGGCCAAGAAATGGATTCCTCTCAGAATGTGCAATTCTGGAGAGACTGCTCTGGATCATTTAGCAAATTAAGGAGAAGAGAGACAGCAGTCCCCAAACTGCACTCAGCTGGAGCTTTCAAGTGCTGTGAGCACACCAAGTGCAGGACACCAGGACAAAGAGCAACAACCCTGAGAGTCAGAGGACACATCCAAAGTGGTTTTGGTGGTGGTGGTGTTTGTCTTTTTTTCCATGCACTGCCAGCTTCATCCTAGTGATTTCCTAAGTTTCTGAAGCATAAAAACATCATCATCTGCCCTGGCTGCAGCATTAAGATGAAAAGACAAATGCATCTGTGCTTCAGGTTTAATCTTCCCAGCAGATCAGGTATCATTCTCTCTCCAAATAACCCCACTGACAATAATCTGCCTTCTCCATTTGCACAGCAGCAGATTTGCACATCTGTGCAGAAGCTCAAAGCCTCAGCTGCAGCTTTTCAGCTTAATAAGCACCATGGGGAAAGCAACCAGCCCTCCACCGAGGTACCAGCTCTTGGAGCAGTGGATGGAGCAGTGACACTTCCCCCCTCCCTAGCCCCTCCCCAGGTGGGAATTTCTCATGGCATCAGAATCTCTGGAGATCATCCAGTCCAACCCCACTGCCAAAGCAGGGTCACCCAGGGCAGGTCACCCAGGAACACATCCAGATGAGGGCTTGAAAGGCTCCAGAGAAAGGAGACTCCACCACCTCTCTGGGCAGCCTGCTCCAGGCCTCCTGCCCCCTCACACCAAGGAAGTTTCTCCTCATGCTGAGGTGGAATTTCCTGGCTTCCAGTTTGTATCCATCACCACTTGTCCTATCACTGGGTACCACCACAGAGCCTGGCACCTTCACCTTGCCACCCCTGCCTCAGACAGTTACAAACATTCCTACTATCCCCTCTCAGCCTTCTCCTCTCCAGGCTGAACAGCCCCAGGTCTCTCAGTCTCTCTTCACAGCAGAGCTGTTCCAGTCCCTTCATCATCCTCATAGGCTCTCTTGGACTCTTCTCCAGCACATCCCTTGATCTAGGGAGCCCAAACCTGGCCAGAGTATTGCAGGTGTGGTCTCACCAGGGCAGAGCAGAGGGGGAGAACCACCTCCCTAGACCAGCTGGCCACACTTTTCTTGATGCACCCCAGATCCCCTTGGCCCCATGGTGTCCCATGGATAACTTGCTGTCCACCAGGACTCTGAGGTCTTTCTCCATAAGGCTGCTTTGCAGCAGGATGACCTCTAGTCTGTACCAGTGCCTGGTGTTGTTCCTCCCCAGCTGCAGAACTCTGCCCTTACTGAACTTCATGAGGTTCCCTTTTGCTCAGCTCTGCAGCCTGTCCAGGTCTCACTGGATGGCAGCACAGCCTCAAGAGCTGTCAGCCACCCCTCCCCAGTCTTCTATCATGAGTGAACTTACTGAGGGTCCCACTCTATCACCTCTCAGAGCAAGCAAGCTCTCTTCCGTCAAATGCAACTCAATTCTATCCCCCTGCTTCTCCCCCAGGTTATCAAAATCAGCTTTGGATGAACTCAGAGCATTTATCCTGTCCTTCTGGATCTTTGAGGAGGGAGCTGGTTACAGCCATCAAACCCAAAACACATGGCTGCTGCTGCCAGCCCTGAAGGGTTCAAGCTACATCAAGAAAATGCTATGCAGTAAATGGTCTCAAATGGTCTCCTGCACCACTGCTTGCCCCAGAGCTGCTTGTTATTTTGCCAGGCTACATGAAGCAATAAAACCTCAAGACAAGGCCATCTGTTTTTCTCTCATTGCTTGCAAATCTTACTTATGGCTTCCTCTCAAACTGCCTCAGCCTTGAAAAGCCATATTTCAACAAGATTTTTCATCAGGGTGTCAAACAGGCCACAAGCCCACAGCTGAAGTCACAGCTTGAGCAGTTGACAGCTTCCCCAATGCCTTCCTGGCATTCCCCAAATCCATTGGGATGATGTTTGGGAAGAGGCAGAACCCAACAGTGAAGCAGTGCCTGGGATACAGGCTTGGCACAACCTGCTGAATTCTGCCCTAGGAGTAGTTTGTGGAAGAAGAGGTCAAGGAACCATCTCAGCAGAGCTGGGAAGGAGACACATAGAATGGTAAGGGTTGGAAGGGACCTCTGGAGATCAAGCCCAACCCACCTGCCAGAGAAAGGAAAGACACCCAGAGCAGGTCACACAGGAAGGCATCCAGATGGGGCCTGAAAGCCTCCAGTGAAGGAGACTCCACAACCTCTCTGGGCAGCCTGCTCCAGGCCTCCAGCACCCTCACACCAAAGAAGTTTCTCCACCTGTTCAGATGGAACCTCCTGGGTTCCAGTTTGTATCCACTGCCTCTTGTCCTATCACAGGAAGCACTGAAAAGAGCCTGGCCCCTTACCCCCCACCCATCAGATATTTACAAACATCAGTAAGATCCCCGCTCAGGCTGCTCCAGGCTCAACAGCCCCAGGGCTCCATGTGTGGAGTTTGAGCTCTGCTCTCAGGAATCCAGCAGAGCAAGAATCACAGAACTGTTAGGGCTGGGAAGGGACCTCAAGGATCAGCCAGTTCCAACCCCACTGCCACGGGCAGGGACACCTCACACCGGATCAGGTTGCTCAGAGCCACATCCAGCCTGGCTGCAAACACCCCGAGGGATGAGGCTTCCACCACCTCCCTGGGCAACCTGAGCTCTGATCCACCTGTGAACACAATCCCTTGTCCAAACCTCAAATTCACAGAATCCTAGAATGGGTTGGAAGAGACCTTAAAGATCACCCAGTTCCAACCCCCTGCCACGGGCAGGGACACCTCCCCCACCAGCCCAGGTTGCTCAGGGCCTCATCCAGCCCAGCCTCGAACACCTCCGGGGAGGAGGCAGCCGCAACCTCCCTGGGCAATTCCCAACCAGCTATAGAGGCAGGACCCTCGTGCCAGCCACTGAAATACCCAAAGCAGTACCTTGAGGGCCGTATCCCTGCTGCCAGGTCGGAGGGGGCTGGCCTGCCCAGCCATTGGCAGCACTTGGCATGATCCTGCTTCCCCACTGGCTGGCGCCGGGCGGCCCTGGAGTTTGGCTTTTGCTATCCCGGGGTTCTGCTCGTTTCACCTCCACCTAAAGAAACAGAGTCAGCATTTAGGAGAGATGGGCCAGGTGGCTGCACCCCCCTTTCCCCCTTCTTCTCACACACACCCTTAATTAAAACACTTAAAAAAAGGACTACACTTAGCATCTTATGACTTAGGTCTAAAATACTTAATTAAAACTTAATCGGCAATGTTTCTCAGGTACAATCTCTCTGCCGGTGTAAGATGCCACCGAGCTCCTACTGTTGAGGTTATTTCAAGGGCCAAAAAAAAAACCCACCCCCAACCCCCACCCCCCCAAAAAAAACCCAACACCCCACCAAAAAAAACCCACCCCCACAAAACAAAAACCCCCTCCAAGACACCCTAACAAACGGCTTCCGGATCCGAGTACGGCACCGTGGCGTCCTTGGGGTTGGGTTTTTTGGTTGCCCCATCTTTAAAGCAGCAGCACCCTCTTACAACAGCTCTTCACTTCAAAACAAAAAAAAGACCCCAAAACAAAAGAAAAACCACCAAAACCCCTCTCCAAACTCAGCTGCCAGACTCCTTTTTTGAACAGTGGAAGGAGGAATGAGAAGGGACGCTTTGCTCCGTCGGAAGCGAGCTCGCCGTCAACCCAAACCCAACCACCGGGAGCAAAGAGCAGCAGTTGAGGAGAGCAAAGAGCTGGCTCTGAAAAAGGGTACTGATGCTTTAAATCATTCCAACATCCTTTTTTTTTTGGGGGGGGGGGGGGGGGGGGGGGGGAAGGGGAGGGAAAAGGAGGAGGAGGGGGGGTGGTGGTGTTTCAAGTTTGGAAGTCCAAGCCCCTTTTAAACCCACCCCCAGCCGAGTGTAAAATCGGGGTGGGTAGGGGGTGGAGGGGGGGTGGGTTTGTTTTGGTTTGTTTGGTTTAGCTCTGCTCATACCTGAGAAACACATTTTTGTTGGTTGTATTGATATAAGAGATATTTTAATGTGTTGTTTTTTGTTTTGTTTTGTTTTTAAAAGCTTGTTTGGTTTGCTTGGTTTTGGTTAACTTTAAACAAACAAAAGAGAATAAATAGATAGAAACAAACAAACAAACAAAAAAAGGTTTGTATTTAAATGGCTAATGGAAGATAAAGAACTTACCTTCCCCAGGCTAACGCTTAAAGAATCTCAATTTGGTTTATTTTATCTTATTGGGGGGGTGGGGGAAGGGTGGGGGGGTGGTGGTTTAATTCGCTTTTATTCAACTCAAAAACAAATGTCAGAGGGAATGGATGTGATAAAGAGAAATCTTAACATCTACCAACAGAGAAAAGGGGGGGGGGGGGAAATAACAAACCCAACAACAACATAAAAGAAGAAGTAAAAACCAAACATGCAAGTCATAAAATAAAAATGAAAACCAAATGGGACAGTTGAGTCAATAAGAAGCCAAAAATAATAGTAATAGGAATAATAATAATAATAATAGTAATAATCTTCATACTGTGTTAAGTCACTGGCAAAGCCTCCCCCCCCCACCCCAAGCTCTCCTTCTCCCCATCCCTGCCCTTCAGTGCTCAGCTGAAGTTTTCATGCCCAGCGTCCCGGTGTTTTCCGAGCGCGTTTTGACCTACTTCCTGTGAGCCTCACAGTCAGCATAAACCTCTCTCCCCTCTCAAAATTCTCACTGAATGACTCCCAGCCTTCCTTAATGCTGAATTAAAGCTTTTTTCCTTTCTTTTTTGGGGGGGGTTGTTGTTGCACACCCTCCTCTCTTTCTCTCTCTCTCTCTCCCCCTTCCTCATTTATGATTAATTTTAATGGCTGCCAGAGTACAAAGGAAAAAGAACTCTCAAGCATCAATGGGGCCCAGAGTAGTATGGCAAAGAGGAGGGGAGGGGGGGGGTGGTGGTGAAAAAAAAGCCTTCAGAATTCTTCCTGCTATGTCTTAAAAACCATTCATGTCAGAGAACAAACAGGAAGCAGGCACCAGGCAAGGACAAAGCTCCCCTCCTCTCCACCAGCCTGGCTCCCCCCCACCCCCCTCTCCTCACCCCACCGCAGATGCCCCAAGGACATTAAACATGACAGTAACCAAATCTCTGTCAGCTGAAGGCCCTGCCAGAGAGGAACCCAGGGAATTTTTTTCAAAGGACTCAAATTAATGAGTCTTAACACATTTGCCTGGGGGGAATTCAGTTATTGCTTACAAAAGCAGAGTCCTTCTTGCAATTTTAATTCTTTTCCTCTTTTTTTTTTGCTTCCTCCCCCTGCCCCCCCCCTCTCTCCTCTCCCCTTTCCCCTTTTCAACAACATATGGATTGGGTTTCAGCACCTTTTTAATTACCAGAGAAGAGACACACACAAAAAAAGGATAACCATTTTTAAAGCAGGCATTGCCAGTCAATGAAAAGGAGAGGGGGAGAGGGTGAGGTGGTGGGGGGAAAAAAAGAGCTGGAGCTTGTTAATCTAGGTGGAAAAAATTCCATTAATCTTTCAGTGCCTGTTTGGAACTGAAGCAAAGAGTGGGGGGAAAAAAAACCCAACCATTAAAAGAAGCCAACCCTGTGCAAGGTGTTTTAGTGGCCAGGTTAAAACTCTGCACCAAGCAATGAGGCATCTCTGTGGCTTCTCGCTGCAAGCAGACTGTGTGTCCCTGCTCTGTGTGTGCCATTGAAAGGGGATGGGAGGGGAAAAAAAAGGGGAAGGGGGGGTGGGGGGGAGCAAAAATAGCTGATTTCATTTTGGTGCTGGGATTGTTGGGGAAAGAATGGAGAACTGTGAGGAGCACTGAAAGGCAGCAGTGTAAGAGGTGACATGCTGAAGGCTCACACTGGGCTCTCCATCCTTTCCCAGAACCATCACAGCAGAACCTTTCTTCAGTCCCATGTCTATCTAGCACAGTGCTTTGTGACAGCACCTCCCTGGGGAAGGGGGTTTGGGTCAGTTGAAGGCAGTTCCAAGGGAAAGCTGAGAGGATGTAGGATGGATCCAAGGCTGTCCACACACATACCAGTGTCAAGTGACTGCTGGCAGCGCCTCTGCTCACAAGTAGGAGCACAGCAGCGTTTGACAGCATGCCCTGGTGTTCTGGGTTACACCAGCACCTTTCTTCCCATCCTTCACTTCCACTAGTAGGGAAAATCAGCTCACCCCTCCACCACCAACTTCCTAACATTAGCCATGACAGAATGAACCAAAATTCCACTGCCAGGCAAGACCATATCCCCTAGCTGGCCCTAAACGACTGCTTAGCAACTGTCAGCAGGTAGAAAAACTTTCCAAGCCAATGACAAAACAACACAGTGCAAGGATTCCAGGGAAGTCAAAGTGCTCTTCTGTTCCCCTGAAATCCATCCACTGAGCTGGAGCAGCTTCAACACTGCCTGTGGGACCTACTCTACACCTGCAAGAACTTTCCATCCCCCCCAATTTCCTCTTCTCCCTTTCCCTTCGAGCTCCTTCCTTTGGTAGAAAACTTGGCTGCCCTGCAACAATTTCTTTTGCTTTTTCAGCTCTGTGGGTTGGATTCTTTTCTTCACCCCCCCCCCCTCCCCCCCCCCCCCCCCAACACATTCCCTGTTGAGCAACATCAAAGCAAGCTCCTTATCAAACACCCATTTGCTGACAACACAGTATGAAGATGAAACAACCAGAGGTCACTTAACTGCATTGTGGTTAAATACTATATAGAGTAGGTGGGTTTGTATCAAAGTTTTCACAGTAAGTGACCCAATTTTTGTCAAAACCAATCCTTCAGGATGTTGGGTTGTTGTTGCTTTTTTTTTGTTTGTTTGTTTGAGGGTGGTTTTGGGTTTTTTTTTATGATGCTCTATTTCTTTTGAAGTCTCTTATTTGCATGGTGGTTAAGATTGGTGGCCTGGCACCACACGTCTAGGTTCGAGCAGCAAATACACATCTGAAGGAGTGGTATCTGAAACCAAGCCTTGAACAACTCAGATTTCATTGGGATTCAGCCTTTTCTTTTCCTTATTCAACCAGCTAAAAAGACAACTCGTTTGTTGTTTGCTTTTCAACCCCCCTGGCCCTCAAGCAGTGCTCTCAACAACAGGGTAGTTGTCGGCAGAGCTCTGCTCGACCAGAGCAACCCCCCCCCCTCCCCGTCCCGCCCCAGGTCCGTACACACACACAAGGCCTGACCCAAAACATACCAGCCCACAGCCCTGACTTTTCAGGCTTCCAAGAGCTCTCCCCTCTGGGCTTCCTGCCCCCCTCCCCCCCCAATTTAAGCAAACTCAAAAGCCTTTCCCCCACCCTCCATGGATAAAGCCTCGAATTTGGACTTGGCTTTTCTTTCCCCACCTAATCGAACCTCGGATCTTTCGTGGGTGGTTTGTTGGTTGGGTTTTGGGTTGGGTTTTTTTTTTTTGGTGGCTCACCAGTGAAATTGGTGGTTGCCCAAGACTTGGTTCTTTCTTAAGGTAAAATAAAACTACAACTACACACTTTTTTGCCCATGATGTCGTGAAAATGCATGTTGACAGCCTGGTCCACTGATTGTTCGTCCTCGAAAGTAATAAATCCAAAACCTAGCCAACGACGAAGAGTGAATCAAGGTAGCAGGGTGTTGTGACACAAAACAGGATGATGAACAGTATTAGGGGTGGACCAAGGGTTCAAGCAGGGGTTTCAGATAACCAAAACTTGTGTTTCAAAAAAAGTCCTCCACATAATTTAATAGCAGGAAAGAAGGAAAAGAATACAATAAAGGATCAAATTGGCAAGGGAGGGTGGAAATCGCAACGGGTTAAAATCCCTTGGGATTAGGGCAAGTTCCTGCCTCACAGCTTGGGTTTTGGACATGCAAACTGAAAAAGACCCAGCTGGTTAATTGTGGTTTAGTTGGGTTTTAGTTACCTATGGAAAGGGAAAAAAAAAGGAAGAAAAGAGTGCTGCTGTAGGGATCAAAAGAGCTGCCCCCACCCCCCACCCCCCAAATATTTGTGGGCCGGCAGGTTAAAGCCAAGCTGCTCCTCTGAGCCTCCCAGAAGGTCCTGTTCTGGATTCCCTGCTCCCCCAAAAAGCTGCAAAGCCAACTTCCTCCCAGCCCTTATTCCTCCCAGCTTCCAGGTAGGGACTAAGATTTTTTTTCCCCCCCCCCTTGGAACAATAATTAAAAAGGGGGGGAGGAAGAAAAAAAGAGAGTTGCTTTGGAAATGTAGCTGTTAAAGCATCAGGAAGGATTTTACCACTCCGTGGATGAATGAGAAGCTTCAGAAACTACCAACCTAGATCAGAGGTTCTCAAGGGTTTTGTTTTTTCCCCCCCACACCTCAGGAGAAAAAACAAAAGGCACATCCCAGATGTGGCTTCCTTCCAACCAAACAAGAGGTGCTCCTATAGAATTTGGCACTTGCAGTCGTGGCTCTTCCTCTGTTTCATTCCTTGCACCTCCTGCTGCTTTTTCCCTTGAAAAATCTACTCTACACTTCTCAGCCCCCCTCTCTCTCTCTCTTTGCCCAAGACATAGCTGCTGGACTGCTCCAGATTCATAAAGTGGCTTGGACTGGGCCTCTTTCACTTCAGCCTTTCCCATGGAGACATCTCCTCATCCCAGGGCATTTGGGGAGAAGCAGGGACACCAGCTGGGATTGGGATTGCCTGCTCAGGCAGCAGCCTGATGACATCAGCCATGGATGCGGAGAGATTCCTCTGGATGTGTTATCAGCAACACAACAGAACATCTGATCTCATAGAGTCGTGGAAGGGGTTGGGCTGGAAGGGATCTTAAGGATCATGCAGCTCCAAACCCCTGCCATGGGCAGGGACACCTCCCACCAGCCCAGGCTGCTCAAGGCCTCATCCAGCCTGGCCTTGAACACCTCTAGGGAGGGGACATCTACAACCTCTCCGGGCAACCTGCTCCAGTGTCTCCCCACCTTCACTCTCAAGAATTTCAGATGCCCAAAAGGGTGGCTTCATTCCCATTCATCTATCCAAGAGCTGGTGGCAGCTTGGCTGAACCCAGCAGCTTTTTTACAGGGATTTGGGGAGCACCTGACACACCCTGCAGGTAGCAAAGAGGCCAAAAAAGGGGAAAAACCCAAAACCAACATAAAAAAAAAACCCCAAACAAACAGAAAAGGGGAAAAAACCCCACCCCAAACCCCAGGACTAAATCTCTTTTGGAGGTGCCACTTTGAGAACCACTGCACTGAGGTTGTAGCTGCCAACACTGCTGAGAGAGTGGCAAAATTGTGGTTAATTGCAGAAGGTAAGGCAGGGGTTGGTCCACGCCAGGGGCTGGTCCATGCCAGGGGCTGGTCCACGCCATCAACCCACCTGGCTTGCTGGTGGAAAACAACCAAACCCCAAGGAGAGGGAAGAAGAAGAAGAAAAACCCAACCCCCAAAAAACACCCCACCCCCAAACCCCACCCCTCATGCAGCACAGAAACTGTGCCACTCCTTGGATTAGCTAAAGGGAATGGAAAAAAAACCACCCCAAGCCCTGAATTAGAAAGGAATCCAAACCAAAAAGGAGGAAGAGGAGGAGGAGGAGGAGGTGGTGGTGGTGGCATCAGAAGTGTTATGGAACATGGATGCATTTCTGCTTCTCTGAAACCCAAGATCTCCCCCTTGGTTTGCAATATTTTTGTTTTTTGGGGGGTGGGGGAGGGGGAAGTTTGGTTTTTTTGTTTTGTTTTTTTTTTTTTGCTTTGCAGCTAGTGCTGACAGCAGCCCAAATATTGCTCTAAAAGCGTTAAAACAGAGAGGGAAAACCCAAAATAATTCAACTGACCAAAGAATCCAAAAGGGACCAAAAAAAAAACAAACCAACAAACAAAAAGAAAAGAAATCAAAATACAAAAAGTTATTATTCTCTAACAGTTAAGTGTCTCTCTCTCCAAGCTTATCCAACTGGGTTGGGTAAGCCCAAAGAGGCCTATTGGAGAGATCAAAAGCCATAAATAAAGTTTATATATAGGTATATATATATATATATAGAGATAGATATAGATAGATAGAGGTGTATAAAAAAACCAACCAAAACAAAGTACACAAAGATACAGGCCAAAAGAGATTGCAGCAGGTGGAAATTCTGCTGTCAGCAACAAGAGCAAAAAAAAAAAGAGACATCACTAAAAGAAATTGGAAGGGAAAAAACATAAATAAATCAATCAATAAATAAATAAAGCCAAAAAAACAAAAAACCAAAACAAACCAAAAAGGAAAAGAAAGAAACCAAAAGAGAAAGAACCAAAACTTCAAAACGTTTCCCCCCCCCCACGCAGCAGAGGCTGGAAGTATAAAGGAAGTTGTTTTTTTTTGGCTGAGGGTGTGAGGAAAGCAGCCTGGAAAAAAAGGGGAGAGCAGGGTTTCCATCACAATATATTTGTCTGAGGGTTGAACTCAAAAGGCCAAGGATTGGAGGGGAAAAAATAAAGGGAGGAATAACACAAAGCTGGGTTGAAATCTGCCCCCCTCCGCGGCCCGGGGTGAGCGTTACAGCCTCCGAAGGAGATGTGGGCAAGGGGAAACGAAGCGGTGGATGCTGGGCTAGAGGTGGAGCGTGGTTGGCTGGTTAACTGGATTCCAAGATTGAAGGAGGAGAAGAGATTGTTGGGATGGGGTCTAGGGAGTAAGGCAGGGAGGAAGAAGTCAGTGAGGTGGGTGAGGAGGGAGGGAGAGGAAGAGGGAGGAAGAGAGGCTGGGAGAGGAGGGAGAAGACCCCACCTGGAGTACTGCGTCCAGTTCTGGAGCCCATGGCAGGGGGGTTGGAACTAGATGATCCTTGTGGTCTCTTCCAACCCTGACTGATGTTATGATACTATACTATGATATTACAAGAGGGATATGGACGTGCTGGAAGGCATCCAGGGAAGGGCCATGAGGATGATCAGAGGGCTGGAGCACCTCTCCTATGACACGGAGAGTTGGGGCTGTTCAGTCTGGAGAAGAGAAGGCTCTGAGGTGACCTCATTGTGGCCTTCCAGTATCTGAAGGGGGCCTACAAGAAGGCTGGGGAGGGACTTCTCAGGATCTCAGGTAGTGATAGGACTAGGGGGAATGGAATGAAGCTGGATGTGGAGAGATTCAGGCTGGACCTGAGGAGGAAATTCTTCACCATGAGAGTGGTGAAGCCCTGGAATGGGTTGTCCAGAGAGGTGGTTGAGACCCCCTCCCTGGGGGTGTTTAAGCCCAGGCTGGATGAGGCTCTGGCCAGCCTGACCTATTGTGAAGTGTCCCTGCCCATGGCAGGGGGGTTGGAACTTGATGATCCTTGTGGTCCTTCCAACTCTGACTGATACTAAGATTACACCAGTGAGGAAAGAGAGAAAGAAGGGGAGAATCATAGAATGCTCTGGGTTGGAAGGGACCTCCCAAGGTCACCTACTCCAAGCCCCTCTGCAGTGTGCAGAGGCATCCTCCAACTAGATCAGGCTGCCCAGAGCCCTCTGGAGCCTCGAGGTCACAAAAGAACTTGCAAAGAAGGTGGCTTTAAAAGGTACTAACACCACAAGGCAGGGAACAGTGAAGAAACTAGAGCATAATCCACAGCAAAATTCCACCAACATGGAATTTGAAATCCAGTCAGTGCTGAAGCCTCTCCCCCAGGGAGCTTTGTCTGCTGAAGGGCAGGACTTGATTGAAGACTCAAGAAATGAATCCTATTTTGCAGGGCTCCAAGTGGCCTCCTGAACAGAGCAGTGTTGCTGGTTTGCAGCCAAGGGGAAGAGGAGAAGGAGCACAGCAAGAACCTGTAAATTACTTCACAGTTGTTGGTTTAGCCAGGAATAGAAAGCACAAGAAGCAGAGACTGCAACAAAGCCACTGTGATGCGAGGAGGCTGCCTGCGCTGGGGACTGAAAGGGTTCTGCTTGGCAAGAGAGAGAGAAGAGGGAAAGGGACTGTGAGTTAGCAAAGACAAATCTGGATACTTGGAGACACTGGGATGGCTCCTCAAGGGCATCCCTGCAGCTGCCACTAACCAGGAATCTGTTTCCTAGCACTTCTGTGAGGAGCTGGGGGTAAAGGAGTGCTTACAGGGATTAGTTACAGGGATAGCTTTCTCCTCCTACCAACAAACTAGTACATGACATGCAGTGAGGGATCTGCTCAAAGTGTGAGGATGGAAGAGCTCAGGGAAGGTGGCAAAATTCAGGGTGGTACAAGCAGAAGAGGGCAGTGAATTGGCTTCTATGTTCTAACTCTACAGTGTCAGAAGGAGAAGTGCAGAGCCTGAGCAGCACCCTATGCAGCAGAGCACAGACCAGAAAAAGGAGGCAAGAGAAGTGCCTGAGCTGCATGACCAGGAGCACCAAAGCACAAGCTGTGAGGAAATGTTCCCTCACACACCCCCAGGAACTAACAAGGCCATTTTTGGAGATGCCAGTTAGTTACCACACTGCATGAAGAGTGGAACAGAACAAAAATGAAAGCCAGAGCAAGAGGCTTCAAGAACAGCGCTTAGAAAGTCAGCTGAATTAAGGGGGGGAAAACACCCTGCAGTACTGCTGAGGGGATGGCTCTCAAACCTGCACCCATCTATCACTTCTGCTTTGGGCCACCACCTACTCAGTGGACTCAAAGTCTTCTGTGTTATTTAACTTCAGTAGAGCTTTAAACAGAACAGCCACTGAGACCAGGATTCATCCAGAGCAGGCATGATGGGTTAGTACATTTTGGGTTTGTTTTTCACTCAGAGGCAGCAAGGTTGAGATTAAAAATGACCAAAGATTCATAGAATGGCTGGAAGGGACTTTAGAGATCAGCCAGTTCCAACTCCCCTGCCATGGGCAGGGACACCTCCCACCAGCCCAGGTTGCTCAGGGCCTCATCCAACCTTGGGCACCTCCAGGGTGGGGGCATCCATGACCTCCCAGGGCAACCTGTTCCAGAGTCACTAAAGAACTTCAGATGCCCGAGGGTGGCTCAATCCCTTTCACCTACCCAAGAGCCCTCCCTGGTGGCAGCACTTTTAGCAGCTTTTGGGGAGCACCTGACAACTGCAGGTGTGAGAAGAGGCCAGAAAAAGCTAGGTCCCAACTAGATGATAAAATAACTACTGAAATATTTCAGAACTCCAGACAAATGATCTTCAGATGCTTGTAAGCTTTGCTTCTCTCCCTCCTCTCTTGAAAAAGAACAATCAGATGCTCCAGAGCATTTAGAATCATGGAATGGGTTGGAAGGCATCTCCAAAGGTGGTCCAACCCCCCTGCAGTCAGCAGGGACATCCTCCACTGGATCAGGTTGCTCAGAGCCTGACCTTGAATATCTTCAGGGATGGAAGCTCAACTACCTCCCTGGGCAACCTGTAGCAGCATTCCAGCAGCCTCATAGAATCAATAAGGTTGGAAAAGACCTCAAAGGTCATCAAGTCCAACCTTTCACCCAAGACCTCAGGACTACCAGACTATGGCACCAAGGGCCACATCACTTACAAAAGAGGCTTCTGTACTTCCCAAAAGCAACATTCTGGGAAGAAGTGGATATAAACTGTTTGGCCTCTGCACAATCCATCTACATTCCATGACACAGGCTGAGTCTGAAAGCAGCCCTTCCATTTTTCCACCCTCTGAGGGTCTACAGGAAGCAATTAAAAGCAGGTTTTGCATTAGATTGTTATGAGAAGTCTTTCATTTCTCTGCCTAAGTAGTAAACAACAAACACTTCATGTCCTAATTGCACACTTCATGCAAACAGCTGTGAAGCAAACTGGAGGTCATTGGTGCTGATGACACAGAACTGGGTGGAGTGGCTGACACACCTGAAGGCTGTGCTGCCATTCAGTGAGGCTTAGGCTGGAGAGTTGGGCAGGGAGAAATTGAATGAAGCTCAACAAGGGCAAGTGTAGAGCCCTGCACCTGGGAAAGAACAAACCCCATGGATCAGTATAGGTTGGGGACTGACCTGCTGGAGAGCAGTGAATAGGAAAAGAACCTGGGGATGGTCCTAGTGGATGGAAGGATGACCATGAACCAGCAATGTGCTCTTGTGGCCAAGAAGGCCCAGTGCCATTCTGGGGTGCATTAGAAGGGCTGTGGCTATTGGGTAGACAGAGGTTCTCCTGCCTCTCAACTCTGCATGGGTGAGGCTGCATCTGGAATATTGTGTCCAGTGCTGGGTGCCTCAGTTCAAGAAGGACCTCAGGGAGCAGAGGAGTTTATGCTCTGCTTTAAAGGGATCTATTGGAAGGTTAGGAGAGAGATAAAGCAAGAAAACCAAAGCAACAAAAAAAAAAGGGGGAGAGGGGGAAAAAAAAAAAGAGGAAAAAAAAGAGAAAAAAAACAAAGAAAAACTAAAAAGAAAACAAATATATTGAAACTTCATTTACACTCCAATAAAAGCCAAAGCCCTTCCCCCTCCTCTGACTGTGGAACTGGCCTGTACCTCTGTGACAAATTATCACCTAGAGAGAAGAAATCTAAAGAGATATCGTTAATCACAGTCAAACAATTCACAGAGAGAAAAGGAAAAGGGGAGGGGGAGGGGGGAGGATAAAAAGGAAAAGAAAACAAGAAAGAAAGAAGAAAGAACTTACTTAACATTACCAATACTTCACTATGAAACACTTAAAATATGTCACTAAGGATGTATGTCTAAATTAAAAAGGAAACTAAGACTTAACAGCTTAATAAATATGAAGTGAAGGATACATAAACTCTTTCTCTCTCTCTCTCTTAATAAATGAGTCAGAAGAGGAATGCAAGTTCAGATGGCAAACTATTCTCCAGCATGTAGGACATGCTACAAAGCTGTTGCAAGTGCAGCTGAGCTGGAAAGGGGGGGTTCAGTATTGCCTCTTTGCTGGTAAAAATTGATGAGAGATGCAATGGAAGGTGCATGACATGAGACTCTGCTTCAGGTTTTGGAGCAAACTTTGGCAAAGCTTCCTTTGGGGTTTTTTTTTTTGGGGCCTCCCCTTTCAGGGATTGACCATCCCAATCAAAATCATTTGGTGGCCCTTGAAGAGGTGGGTTTGGGTTTGTTTTGGTTTTTGCCTTGCATTTTTCAGTGACCAACAGAAAAAACAACCCAAGCCACCCAGAGAATGGATGGATGGATGGATTCTCCTCTCATTTTATGCTCAGAAGTCCTCTGAACTGCAGCATCTCTGCCCCATGCAATTATATCAGTAGACCTTTAGTGTGGGACAGGAAGAAACTGCTCTGGGTGGGTTGGGTTTTAACACCCCCCCACACCTTTAATAATACCTTAATAAACCACAGGAGTGGCTCAAGAATCCAATTCCAATTGATTAAAAGAGGAAAAAGCAGGGGTTAAAAAAAGCAAACAAGGCAAAGCAAACCAGAAATGAACATGAAACATCTGACTTTCAAGGCACAGATCCCAACTAGAGCTGCAGATGAGGAGTCTGGACTTGAAGTGGTATTTGCCCAGTGATTTATTGGTGTGGGTTTTTTTTTGCTCCTGAGGCAACACAGCAGGGAGAGGGGGAGAAGAAAAAAATAATAATAACAAAAAATACTCCTAAAAATGAACAATAATCAAAGTCTACCTCTTCTGGTGGTGTGAAATAGTTTGCCATCTGACTATAGGAGAGCATGAAGAAATTTCAAGGACAAACTAGATCAGCCTTTACCTCGGGGCCTCTGTTTCTCTGCGTCATAGATCATTACAACTTCAGTGACCTGGAAGAGAGAAGGGAAATTCTACTAACTGTGCTACCAGGGGAGTGTCAGCAACAGTCAGCACAGCCTGCTTTCCCCACACAGCACAATTAACTGCTTGATGGAGCTGTCAATCCCAGGCTGTCCTGCCACGCTCAGACTGGGAGTATCGCTCGTGATGGGAGCCTAAGGAAAGGCTGAGCTCAGCTCTTCTGGAAAAGCTGCTGGGTTGTGGCTTTGAGGGTCCTTGGCACACAGAAGGTTTGAATCTAGCATTGAGGTTGTTATGCTGCTGAGATCCAAACTGCAGCCCCCAAGCCCCAAAGCTTTCTGCTTTCCCCACGCACTGCTCAGCGCTGCAGCTGCTCCAAAGAGGACTTTTCTTATTCCATTTTAAAGCATTTCCATTCTCTGTCATGAGAAGCAGATTTGGCTCCAAATACACTCCAGGACCTGAAGGGGGCCTTGCAGGACCCTTCCAGGACCTGAAGAGGGAGTTCTGCAAGAAAGCTGAGGAAGGACTTGTGACAAGGGCTTGAAATAACAGGATGAGAGGTACCGGCTTTGAGCTGGGAGAGGGGAGACTGAGATTGGAGAGAAGGAAGAAATTCTTTACAGTGAGGGTGGCACAGGTTGCCCAGGGAGGCTGTGAATGTCCCCTCCCTGGAGATGCTCAAGGCCAGGCTGGATGAGGCCTTGAGCAACCTGGGCTGGAGGGAGGTGTCCCTGCCCATGGCAGAGGGGTTGGAACTGGATGAGCTTTAAGGTTCCTCCCAACCCAACCCATTCTGTGATTTAATTTGCATGGCCTCTCTGAATTACTTAAGTGTATCAGTGGCTACAGACTAATGCTTTAAGTGGCCTTATAACCACCCTTCAAATCATGGATGATAATGATCAGTGTGATCTCAACTTAAAAATCCCACAAATAAATGGCAAATGCAAGCTGCTTAGGAAGGCTTTTTATCAGAATGAGCACCACTGCGAGCTGCAGTTTGAACAAAACCAGGGCTTGATGCCAAAGGCAACATTAAAACAGCTGCAAGGAACTGCCTTTACATTTCTGAGAGGCCAAGAAGCCATCAGAGACCATGTGTGATCTCATGGCATCACATGGAATCACAGAATGGGCTGGAAAGGACTTTTAAAGGTTATCTAGTTCACCCCCACCTGCAGCCAGCAGAGATATCTGCAAGTAGAGCAGGCTCAGAGCCCCAAACAACAAGGCCTGGAGTAGTTCCAGGGATGAAATATCTACCACCTCACCTCTCTGGGCAACCTGGGCCAGGGTCTCAGTAGCCTCACTGTAAAGCATCTCTGCCTTCAAGTCAAGCTTAAGGTATTTTTCACTCCAACTCCCTGAACTAACTGAATCTGATGCAAATTCCCTTTTAACTTACAGCCAGCAAACATTCTTTAAGTTATTACACCACATGCACTCAGTTCCCCCCTCCTGGGTGCTAACAGTGGGATTCATCCTCATGTGGGGGCACCATTCCATGTGCCCAATCCTTTCCCCAGTGGGTCTGGATTTTCCCCTTCCTCACACTGGTTTTGTTTGCCAAGTAGTTACCGTGTCTGAGCATCAGGACCTGCTTCTGTCTCTTCATTCTCTGGCCACAAAGTCTCTCCAAAGTCAGCTCCCCCATTTCTAGACTACCATTAAAAGTTCCACTACTTACTTTCAAAGGCACTTACACTCAAGGGCTGCTGCTTGCTTTATTGGGTGGAACATTAAGCCTGTACCTCCCAGGCCATCCACAGGTCAGAGTGGGAAAGCCAAAAGTCCGTGAGGAAGAGCCTTTAGAAGTTATGCTCCACAGACATGGAACATGCTCCCCCCATCTTTTATTTACAAGTCTACTGCAGCCTTTCAAACTGAAGAAAAAGTTGTTAGCCATTGCCTTTTTATGGTATTTTTTCCTTTTATCTCAACCACATCTGAAACAGTGCTGGTGATAAAGGGAGCCACTTGAGAAGGTGTCAACAAACCCTCTGCTGCATGCATGGGGAGGGAATGGCTGGGCCAGGGAAAGGAGATCAGGAAAAACTGATTTGCTCCAAGAGTGGTCAGGAGTTGGAACAGACTTCCCAGGGAGGTGCTGGACTCACCATCCCTGGAGGTGTTCAAGAAAGGTGTGGACATGGCACTTCAGGACATGGTGTAGTGGCCATGGTGGTGTTGGGTTGATGGTTGGATTTGAGGATCTTAGGAGGACTCTTCCAACCCAAACAATTAATCAAGTATCAGAAGCACAGACTAAGTGCCACTCAAAGACTCCCATCTGCTGGCACAGCCTGGCCTTCACCTCAGGCAGACTTTCCAGTTTCTCAAACTCATTCACAGCTGGATTTAGTTCAGGATTTTACCAGCTCAAAGGAGCAACAACAATGGGATAAATGGGCATTAACATCCCAATCAGAAGAGTCATTTCGGTCTGAGGTTTCAACGTGAATTACCAACAGTGGTTGGGGACTAGAATGGAGGTTCCAGGGCCAGCAGAACTTAGCTGATTCCAAATGGTGAGTTAAAAGCCACTACTGACAGCAAAAGAATGGCAGGAGACTGCCAGCTCTCTGTACAGGCAGGCAAAGATGAGGAGCTCAGACATGAGCTCACCCAAGGACCCACTGCTCTTCCCCAGAATAAATTCAACTCCAATTTGTTTTAATCACTGAGCTGTGAGTTATCAATTGAAAAGAGAAACAAAATCATTCTTAAGTCAACTCAGCTCAGGAGTTCTTGCAAGAATAATGCATCAGGTTGACTTAAGAGGAGACAGAAGCAGGAAAACTAAGTTATGGATCAGAGCAATAGGCTCTTGACACACAGCCAGATACATTGCAGGAGGAGGATGGTTTACTACAGCTTATCACAAAATGCTTTAGGATGTCCCTCACAGTTCTTTGTCTCAATGAACCCACAATTTTGACAGCTTGATGAGAGCAGAGAAAAAGGCAGGGGAGGAGAAAGGAAGGGGAGGGGGGAGAGGAAAGGCAAGCATCTTGCAACCCACTGCTAAGTGCCAAAGTGTGGAATCAATGACTCACCACTCCGAACTTCTTGAAGTATTCCCTGAGCTCTGTCTCGCCACAGTTATGAGGAATCCCACCAACAAAAATTTTATTTGATTTATTGTTATCACTCCTGGATCCTTTTTGCTAAATCAAGGAAGGGGAAAAAAAGAAAAACAAAGTCAGAGGGACAATAAAAAGTTGTCTACTTCCAGCATTTTACAGTTAAACATCAACAATGGTCTCCCGCAGGATGATGAGGGGGGAGCAGTCTCCAGGCTTGAAGTCATTAAAGTGAGGCAAGTGCACGGTTCAGAGCTGCAGAGTTTAGTGCTGGCAACTTAATAAGCCAGTTCCTCTCCTTCAGAAGATCAGAAAACCAAGGACTGTGGTTCTGAGGCCACTTACTCCTTTTGTAGTGCAATGGTATTAAGCTGCAGGGTGGGAAGGAGGCTGGAAAGGAGCAGCTGTCCTTGTGAGAGCACTTCCAAGGCACTTGGTTCAAGAATTGAAGAGCTCAACAGCAACAACAAAAAGCACCAAGAGCTTGAAGAAAACACCACCCCCACCAACTGCTGGTGATGCAAGCACCATGTGGTGGTTAACACTGCCCTGGGGTATTGCCACAGAAATCCAAGTCAAAGACAGCTTTCAGAACTCAAATTGAACACTCCAGGTCTGCCTATTGATTCCTGACTTCAAAACATGGATCTAATCCACAGTGGATTGAATTAAAGCTGCTGGAAGGTAAGGCAGAGAGTTGGAAACCAGGCAGGGATACACCAAGGGATCTTTCCTTACCCATCCTTCCTTCGGTCGTGTCCTTTCTGGTTGCATCCCCCTAGGTGTACATGGCTTTGGATCAATCTGGAAGAAGTTCCAGTTTGGTCAGATCTCAAGAGTGCAGAATATTTGTTCTCCAAATTACATTTCTGGCAGCTGAACACAGCACTGCTGATAATCCAGCTCCTCAGATCAAAGCTACGGTTCAATAGATCACTTTCTACGAGGTGGACAGAAACCATCAAGTTAAAGCTCTCTTGCAATAAATAATTAACACCAACAACCAGGTTAACTTTTACAGTAAGTAAGGCTGCAAAGAAGAAAGCAGAAATCATAGAAGTGTTAGGGTTGGAAGGGACCTCAAGGCTCAGCCAGTTCCAACCCCCCTGCCACAGGCAGGGACGCCTCACGCCAGAGCAGGTTGCTCAACAGCCCACATCCAGCCTGGCTGCGAACACCTCCAGGGATGAGGCTTCCACCACCTCCCTGGGGGGCAACCTGTGCCAGTCTCTCACCACCCTCAGGCTGAAGAGCTTCTTCTTAACATCCAACCTGAACCACAACAGATCTTTGAAGCAGTCTGGAGCAGCAAAGTCCTTGGGAGGAGGAAAAACCCCAAAGGCAAAGGAACTTACATTTCGGCCGTCTAACGTGTGAGGTCTGCTGGCCAGCACAGTTCCCACACAGTTGGGATCTTTGAATTTGACAAATCCAAATCCTCGAGACTGGTTTGTGGTTTTGTCTTTCATGATTACACAGTCTACAACCTCTCCATACTGGGAGAAGTAGCTACGAAGAGTTTCTGTTCGAAAACAAACAAACAACAAACAAACAGACAGAGAAACCAAACACGTGTGTGAAACCCAAACAGCTGGCAGCAGGCTGGGCTTGCAAAGAGGAGACAAAAGCAAAGAGCTACACAGAGTTCAGGCACTGAAAATCAGCACATTTTTACTTCCTCTGAACACAACTGGTGCAGAAGCAGAGAATGGGTTGGGTTGGAAGTCATCCAGTCCAACACCCCCACCCCCCACCCCCCCCCGCCCTGCAGTCAGCAGGGACATCCTCCACTAGATCAGGTTGCTCAGAGCCTTGTCCAGCCTCACCCTCCAGGGATGAGGCCTCAACCACCTCCCTGGGCAACCTGTTCCAGTGTTTCACCAGCCTCATGGTAAAGAACTTGTTTCTAACATCCAATCTGAATCTACTCTTCTCTAGTTTCAAACCATTGCCCCTCATCCTGTCACTGCAGGCCTTTAGGAACAGTCCCTCTGCAGCCTTCTTGTAGGCTCCCTTCAGGTTCCAGAAGGCTGCCTTTAGGTGTCCCTGGAGCCTCTATTCTCCAGGCTGAACAACCCCAGCCTGTCCTCACAGGAGAGATGCTCCAGCCTTCTGATCTTTCCTGTCCTTCTCTGGACCCTCTCCAGTAGGTTCATGTCCTTCCTGTGTTGAGGACTCCAGAGCTGGACACAGCACTGCAGGCAAAATCCCCCCAGAGCAGAGGGACAGAATCCCCTTGCTCCATCTCTGGTCTTGCTGCTTTTGGTGCAGCCCAGGATGCCCCTGGCCCACTGCTGGCTCCTGTCCAGCTTCTCATCCTCCAGCATCCCAATACCTTCTCTGCAAAGCTGCTCTCAATCTCATCAGCCCCAGCCTGGATTGATACCAAGGATTGCCCTGACCAAGGTGGAGGACCTTACACTTTGCCATATTGAACCTCATGAGAATGGTTCAGTGCCACTCAGACAAAACAGTAAAGCAACAATCAAAAAGTCATCATCTCCTGAGCTGACAAAAGCTCCAATACCAAACTGGGACACAAAACATAAAACTAGAAGTGATAAACATATTTGTCTACAGAAAATGTGATTCATGAACAAAAGATTCTTCTGCTACAGGCCACATCTCTGTGCCCTGCTCAAGGGCTGCTTACCTTGTGTTGTGCTCCAGTCCAAGCCACCCACAAAGAGTTTCCTGCAAGCAAAGCACACAGCAATTTTAGGACTCCACACAAGGCAAAAGTTGGCTGATCTGAAGAAATCTGGAGGCACTAAGGCCTCCAAAAGACACCACAAAAGCTGTTCTTCACTTGAATTCACTGTTCAGTGTCACAAGAGTCACAAGAACCTGAAGCATCTGCTTTTTGTGCCACAAGCATGAGCAGAGGTTGGAAGCTCATGACAGGAATACCTTTTCTTCCTTTGTGCAAAGGGAAGAGAAAAAGTTCCTCCACTGCCCTTCTTTCCTGATATTTGAGGAGGCAGCATGGCTGTGAGGAACCACAACAGGAGCCAGGAGGCAAAACCCAGCACCTCTACACATTTAGAGGTATCACCACGTGAAAAACAACCCCCAGCAGCTGAGATTGTTTAAGACTCATTTAAGAGCAGTCAGCAGTGCAAGAGCATCTGCCCTGGGACATGTGGCAAACCTGCACGTGCCACGAGGTCAAAGCCCAACGGGAACGGCAGCTCAAAGACAAAGCCTTCATGGGAAGGATTGTGGTGGGATTTGGGCATCACCTGACATTTCTGTGCTTGTTCTCGAGCTGCAGAACTGGGTAAAACAGGAAGCTCAAGAAGTTTTTCCACCATCAGATCAAAAAAGCTTAAGGCAGCCCTCAGGCTTTCTAACCCCTGCGCTCTCCTGGCACAGAAAAGTCCTTAAACTGCTGATGAAAACAAACAAAAGCCCTTCATCCACTCCTTTTATGGGCTACTCCCTTGCTCATCTAGAAAGACCAGTGAGAGTTACCTTTTCTCCACCATTATCTTCTGGTTAAATGAAAGCAAAAGCAGAACTACCAAGTTCAAGTCTCAGAGAGAAGGCAAACCTGTGAGGCAAGTCCTAAATAACAGAGCAGAACAAATCCAGCAATTGGTTGTGAAACCATTTTACAACCCTGTTTAGAATTGCTTCCAAAGGGCTCAGAAAGTCATGGCCAAAACCCAAGCTAAGCTGCATGCTCCAAACTGAGGCCAAATCTGAACCAACTCATCCTCTGTAAGAGCATCCAGACCTGCGAGCACTTCGTGTCGGAGCACGTCGAGGTGAGCGCAGGAGGTGGTGCCAGGCTGCCTGCTTTGCAACTCTCTATCAACCTCAGGGTGTGACAACTTCCATGCAAAGGGATCTCCTCCATAATTAAAGGTCTGTTCAAAGTCAGCTCAGCACTTGGCCCTTTTCAGTCAGAATCACAGAATTGTTGAGGCTGGAACAGACCTCTGAGCTCATCAAGTCCCAGCCTATGACCTAAGACCACCACATCGACCAGACCACGTCACTAGGTGCCACATCCACTCTCTCCTTAACTACCTCCAGGGATGGCAACTCCACCACCTCTCTGGGCAGCCCATTCCAGCATTTAATTATCCTTTCCATGAGGAAGTGCTTCCTAACACCCAACCTAAACCACAAGCACCAACTCGGAAGCTCTTCTGTTTCGTGGGCCTGCACAGACAAGAGCTGGGAGAGTTTCTCTTTAGAGGATGCCTCTACTTGTCTCATCAGGCCTCCAAGAGAGGAGTCACAGTCTGCTTTATCTCCTCCTTGCCCTCAAATATTCATAGATTCATATTTTGGGTTGGAAAGCACCTTAAAGATCAGCCAGTTCCAACCCCGCTGCCATGGGCAGGGATACCTCCCACTGGGCCCAGGTTGCTCAAAGCTTCATCCAAGCTGGATCCAGCCCCAGCTTAGCTGAGGGTGGGAATCATTGCACCATCACTTACAGGGGGCCAGCTGAGGCTCTCCTAACATTGAAAAGGGAAAAAAAACAAGGGAATATTAACCTTGCTCTCACCTTCTCAGGAGCAGCCAACTGCAGCAGGAACTCAGCCACCCCCCAGCCAGAGAGCTGCTGGTGCACAGAGAGCAGCAGTGAAACAAAAGCCTTGTGACCAGAAGGTCCTGCAGGGCTGGGCAGCTTGCAGATGAAACCAGCAGAGAGGCTCTGCACTTTGAGTCATTTCTCTGTGGTATGGCCTCGTGTCATGACTCTTGTGCAAGGGCCTGCAGGGATTGAGGCAGTGCCTTCAGAGGGTGACTGAATGCAGCCTTATGGCATAACCACAAGGCTTCCAGGCAAGTTTTCTTCCCAAGGCACTGGCTGAGAGGTGACACAAGTCCTGGCCTTCACACACAAGACCAACCATTAAGAACGGATCCAAAGTGTCTCCTTCCACAGGCAGGGAAGGACCAACTGGTAACAGGCAAAGGAAGCTCAGTGCTGCAGAGCCAGCAGCTGCAGCTGCTCCTGCATTACCATAATGCAGCCCAGAACAGCACAAGCAGCACACTTCAGCCATTCCCTCTCAAAGCAAGCCTGTCTCCTACTGGCACTTCTCAGGATGGCAAAGTTTTTCCTCAAGGATTGGAGAACATCTTCCCCCCCCATCCCTCTGCTGTCACAGAGCTCACTGGTGGCACCCCTGCACAGAGCCAGTGCAAAGGGTCACCTCTTGGTGAAACCCACAGCCCTCACCCCACCCTGACTGTCCCCCTTCACTGTGTTTGCTCTGCACCCACCAGAGACCCACACAAGTGTCTTCTGCCATTATTTCAGGGGAAAAAGCAAGTCCTGGAAGCAAATCTCTTGATTTCCTAAGAGAAACACAACTGAGCTGCAGCCCCACTCCCAGAGTTCTAGACTGGTGTGGGATGGGACCTTGAATATCACCCCCTGGCACTGGCAGGGACATCTTCCACTAGACTAAGGTTGCTCAAGGCCTATTCAGATGGAAGATTCATGAGAGCCTCCTCAATTAACCTCATTTGGGGATGATTTTCTAGGGTTTCTTTTCCCCTCAAACTCAATTAGCTCCTCACAGTCTGCAAGAGCCCTGCAAACCTACCAGCTGCACTCTGACAGCACAATCAAGCTGGCTGCAGGGGAAACAAGTTATCAGCCACTGCAACTTTTTTTCCAGTTGTATTATTAATTGTAGTCAACCTGCTCACTTCCAAACACAACCCCAAAGCTGGGTTGCCTGAGGTCAGCCACAGCAGCTGTATGCAAATAGAGGGCTGCTGTTCCTCCACAGGCTGTGGAATGCCAAAAGCCAGGACTGCCCTGCCTCTGACTCCTCCACGGGCTGGGGTTGGACACACTGCAGACTGAAAGATTTACCTAATCCCCAAATCCCCACCTGGCACAGCAACCCAGATGCAGTGCTGTACAAGATGATGCACAGAGGCACAGCAGGTGAGTGCTCCTCAGCCCCTTCCTGAGCTCTCGCCTCCTGCAAGACTTTTTGGTCCAATAGTTTCTGAGTAGGCAGTGATAAAGATTCCACCATGGGTCTGAGCCTGCTGACAGCATCATCCTCACACCTCCTGGCACCACTTTCAAACACCTCCACAGCAGGCTGCTGCAGGCCATACCCAAGGACAAGCTCCACAGCCAGCACGAGCTCCATGAGGACACACAAGAGCAGCAGCAGGTTTCTCTGGGCAGGTTTTACTGAGGGCAGCAAATAGGCACCGACAGCCACAGGCAGCAGCAGCAACAGTGTGATCAAGGTAAGAGCTCCACAGCACAGAGTTTGGAGCAAGTTTCATGAACCCTCACAGAATGACAGAAGTGGCTGGGGTGGAAAAGCCCTCTGAGAGCATCCAGTCCAACCAGCAACCTAACACCACCATGGTCACAAAACCACGGCCCCAGCTGCAATGGCCACACGTTTCTGGAACACCCCCAGGGATGGGGACTCCACCACCTCCCTGGGCAGTCTCCCTAAGCACTCTTGCAGCAAAGAAACTTTCCTTAATCTCCAACCAAACCCTCCCCTGGCACCATTTCAGGCCATTTATTCTCCTGCTATCACCTGATCCTAGGGAGATGAGACCAACCCCCACCTCAGGTGTTCTGCTCCAACTATTTCCTCCCTGGGCAACCTGTCCCAGTGTCTCCTCACCCTCACTGGAAAGAAGTTCTTCCTAATGCCTAGTCTAAATCTCCCCTCCTCAAGCTTCAATCCACTGTACCTGTCCCCAGATGCAGCAGGAAAGCACACAGAAGTCTTTTAAAAGCACCAAAGAGGGCAAACTCTTTGCCTATGTAAAATAATCTGGCAGTCTGATTAACATCTCTTGACTCTCCCAGCGTGGTCCCAATCTGCTACAGCCTGCAGGACAGGAAGGTCTCAGGATCAGCACTTGTCTTTTCATCCAAACCAGCCCCAAGTACTGAAGACAAATAAACAGCACTGGTGAGGCTCTTCCTCCTCCCCTGACAGGGCTGCAAGGCGTGCAGCCTCCGGAAGTGTTTTCACTCGCAGTCTCTGGCTAGAGAAGAGGTCCCATTAGCAACTTCCCACCCAACTTCCTCCACCCAACTGCAGGCAGCTGACTGAAACTGCAGGCAACTTCACTCCTCGTTTGCACCTTTCCCTCTGAGTGCCTTTGGGGGAGGACAAAGAAGAAAGTGGCCATCTCTGAGCAAAAACTGATCCTTTTGAACCTGACAATGCCTCAGAAGAACCCAAATTTAAGTGGTGTGGCAGTGGGAAGGGGCTGTGACAGCCAGCCCTGCTCTGGATGGAAGCTGAGCATATTTCATAGAATCCTCGGGGTTGGAAGAGACCTCCAAGATCACTGAGCCCAACTATCACCCTGACACCAGCATGGCCACTAAACCATGCCCCCAAGTGCCATGGCCACGTGGTTCTGGAACACCTCCAGGCATGGGGAGTCCACCACCTCCCTGGGCAGCCTGTGCCAAGCCCTGACCACTCTGGCAGCAAAGAAATTGTTCTTCATATCCAACCTCCCCTGGGGCAACTTGAAGCCACTTCCTCTCCTTCTATCAGCTGATACTAGGCAGAAGGACCAAACCCCACCTCACTGCAGCCTCCTCTCAGGGAGCTGTAGAGGGCAATGAGGTCTCCCCTCAGCCTCCTCTTCTCCACACTAAACACCTCCAGTTCCCTCAACTGCTCCTCAGCAGCTCTGCTCTCCAGACCCTCTAACAGCTTCACTGCCCTTCTCTGGACGTATTCCAGTACCTCAATGTCCTCCTTGGAGTGAGGGCTCCAAAACTGAACCCAATTTTCACTCATATCCTGCCCTCACCTACATCTCCAGAACAGCAGCTCTCATCAGCTCACTCCTAAGACCCTGAGCAGTGATTAAACATCCAGGACCAACGGACTTCAGAGCAAAACCAGCACCCTTAAACACATCCTATACAATTTGCAGCAACATGTTCTACCCAAAACAGCTGTCCTGCCTCTGGGATTTTTTTTGACCCTGTACCAAAACTAAGACCACGACAGGGTCAATAAGCAGCTTACTACGTGCTGATGACGGCAGGAGTACGGCAGCAGGGCACATGTCCTCCACCACCACGGCTTCCAAAGAGGAGAGAGCAGTTATGACGTGCATATTGTGTGCCAAAACTTGCAGCAAAAGCTGAAGCAGCCAGCGAAGGAGGTGGTGTGGGGTTTGCTTTTATTCCCCCCCCTCCCCTATTTTCACTTCCGATGTGCCAAGCCTCCTAATTTACACCTTGCCAGCCTCTAGGACACAGCACCCGAACAGACTAACGCTAAATGCACCCCAGAAGAGCTAAGCCATGGATGTGGAGGAGCCACCGAAACCTCAGGAGTAGAAGCAGCGTCCTTGTGTCCCAAATCCAGGCGGCGAGGGGGGGGCTGGAGGAGTTTGTTAATGGATTGAATGGGGGGGTTCAGAGGGCAGCGACGGGAGAGCAAGAGGAGTTTGTTAGTTGGGGGGGAAAGGGGGGGAGAAGTTCAGAGGGCGCCGACCCCCACGCAGTGCCCGCGTTGCAGCGCCGGAGGGAAGCGAGGAAGTGTTGGGGGGCAGGCAGGCCGCCGCCTTTGTCCCGCCATCTCCCGGTAACGAGCCCCGCAGCCCCTCCGCTCACTGGGGCAGGGAAGCGCTGCTTGGGTCACCGGAACAAAGCTACCGGCTGGGTTTTACACCCCCCTCTCCCCTCGGTTACCGGCGGGGAAGGGGAGCACAAGGCGAGCTCCAGCCGCCAGCGCCGCGCCGGTTCCCACCGGCTCCCCCTGGCACACGCGGCCCGCAGCCCCGCCGCCGCTCCCGCGGCTCCCCGCGCCGGGGCGGGAAGTGCGCGGGTGACCTTGGCCGCGCGCACCTGCCGCCGCAGCCCAGCGCGGGCGGTCACGTGACGCCGGGGGGGTGCCCCGCCGCGCGCCCTCCCGCTCCGCAGGGGCGCAGCATGGCGGAGCAGGCCCAGCGGCGGGCCGGCGGCAGGGGGGCCGGTCCTCACGCAGCCCTCCCCCCGACACACACGGCCCGGTGGCGGCAGCCCCGGCGCGGCCCGCTCCTCATGGCGTAGGAAAAAAGATGGGGCCGAACCCCCGCCCTCACCCGATCTCGTCGGCGCCTCCCACGCTGTTCATGGCGGCGGTTCCTCGGTAGGATGCGGGACCGCGCCCGGTTCTTCCTTTCTAAGCGGCGGCAACAGCGGCGGCACGTCTTGGTGGGGGGGGCTGAGGGCGGGCTCTCAACTCACCGTGTCGTCGTTTCCCCCCCCACCCCACCCCCCCCGGTTTTTCCCCACCACAACCAACACTTCCCACCCCCCCACCCCCCCTACCCCGTCTCTCCGCGGAGCTCTCCCAGAGCTACAGCAACGGGCCGCCCCCGGCCCGCCTTCGGCTTCGGGCTGGGCTGGGCTCGGGCTCAGCTCGGCGCCCCCCCCCGCGCCGCCGCCGCCGCGCGCTCGCGCTCCCTCAGCGCCGCCAACCGCCGCTGCGCGCGCACCTGCCCCTCGCTACGGGGTCTCCGGGGCCGCGCCCAGGGAGGGGCGGGGCGGGGCAGGACGGCATGGGGCGCAAGGGACGATGGGAAGGGCAGTCCGCCCGCTCGCCCGCCCGGAACACGTGTGGCCGTGGGTATACCGGAAACAGCGCAACGTGGGTCGTGCGGGGATCCCCCTCCCACGGGTCTGCCGGGGGGTTGCAGTTCCGGGTCTGTTGGGACAACCCCCTGGGTTCACCGGGACCACCTCCCCCCCAGACACTCCTCGGGTCTACCGGGAACCACCCCTAGTCTACCGGGCACCTCTCCAGCGGTCCACCGGGACTCCCCCACCTCGGGTCTAACGGGCATTCCGACACGAGGTTTCCACCCCCGGGGTCTACCGGAACGCCCTGCTTTGGGTGTACTGAGCAACACTGCCTGGGTCTACGGGGACAACCCCCGAGTCTACCGGGCACACCCCCCACTTCCCCCCCGCCAACCCGCCGGGTCTGGATTTGACTTCCTGTCGTCTTTAGCCCACCCCCGGAGCATGGCACAACCCTGGCACACTGCCCTGTTGCATGGCACAGTGTGGGATGTAGCGTGGCACAGCCACGGATCATGGCACTGCACCGTGCACAGCTCCAGAGCCTGGCACAGCCCCTGGGGAGGAGCCCTTCCTCCATGCCCCCTCCCAATTAAGCCGTTCCATCCCAGCTCTGTCACACAGGGTCGCTGATCCTCCCGGTCCTAACGGCTGTGGCCGTACCCAGCGTAGTGCCACCAGCAGTGGAAGTCCATCCCTGCACCCCCCAGCCCCACTCCAACAGGGGGCACCCAGGTGGCTGTGTGTGGAGTTTCAGGCATTGGCACAGGCTGCCCAGGGAGGTGGTGGAGTCCCCATCCCTGGAGGTGTTCACAAACTCTGTGGCCATGGCACCTGGGTCATGGATTAGTGGCCAGGGTGGGGTTGGGTGGATGGTTGGACTGGATGGATGACCTCAGAGGGCTTCTCCATTCCAAACAATTCTCTCTGGAGTTCTGGAGTAAAGAAGGTCCTGGGGAGACCTCAGAGCAGCCTTCCAGTACCTGAAGGGGGCTGCAGGAGAGCTGGGAAGGGACTTTTGAGAAAGGCTTGGAGTGGCAGGATGAAGTGGAATGGCTTTGAGCAGGGAGAGAGGAGATTGAGAATGGAAATGAGGAAGAAATTCTTTAGAGTGAGGGTGGGGGGAGCCTGGCACAGGTTGCCCAGGGAGGTGGTGGATGTCCCCTGCCTGGAGGTGTTCAAGGTGTTCAAGGTTGGATAAGGTCTTGAGCAGCCTGGGCTGGTTGGAGGTGTCCCTGCCCGTGGCAAAGGGGTTGGAACTGGGTGACCTTTAAGGTGCCTTCCAGCCCATGCTGACTCCTGTGAAGCCTGGCAGCCCTGCTGCCCGCCCCGGGTACCCGCTTGCCGCTCCCCTTTCCTGGTAAGACTCCCGATAAGAATCGCTTTCACCCAGAGTGGCCCCAGCCCGTTATGCCCACTCAGCACTTCCCCAGCCCTGGCTATTTAAAGCGGGCAGAGAGCCCAGCGCCCTCTTCCCTCCCCCCAGCTCTTTGGACTTTTCCCCACTCTAGGGCTCCGCCATGAGCTCCGGGGCGGCCTCGGGCCGCATCTTCGCCGAGGGGGAGGACTGCCGGGCGGCCTGGGGGGGCGCGGCGGCCGGGTACGATGAACCCGATGCCCACCTGGAGATCCTGGGCAAGCCGGTGATGGAGCGCTGGGAGACCCCCTACATGCACTCGCTGGCCAGCGTGGCTGCGGCCAAGGGTAACGGAGGGGGCCCGCGGGATCGGGGGCGCGGCGTGGGGCGCGGCTTGGGCACGGGGAGCGGGCAGAGAGCGATGCTGGGGGGGTTGCTGCTGGGGTACCCCCAGTGGGGAGCAGGCAGAGAGCGATGCTGGGGGGGTTGCTGCTGGGGTACCCCCAGTGGGGAGTGGGCAGCTCTCCTGTGAGAGGATGGGGTGGGGGATATTACTGCTGGGGTATTCTGGTGCGTGCTGGTGCCAGTTGTGCTCTCCTGTCAGGGTGACACATTCCCAAATGGGGCTGGGGCCGCGGGGAGCAGGGGGTGTGTGCAGCCTCACCAACGAGGGCAGAGCATGGTCCAGCCAGGACCTGCTGCTTTTGGGGCAGAGGGAAGGTTTGGGCAGTTGCTTGTTCCCTCTGCAGCTCTCCTGGGGGAGGTCCTCTGGATGGTAGGTAGGCAAAGAGCTTCTGTTGGGTTCAGCCAGGGCAGCAGCAGGTGTGGGGCGGGGGGGCAGGGCTGCCTCCAGCTTCTCCCCCCAGTGTGGGCAGCTCTGTGCTTTCCCAACCCACACCGAGAAAAGCCTAATTCAGGGAAAGAGGGGAGGAGCATTTGGGGCTGGGGGGGGGTGCTGTGGCGGGGTGCTGTGGCTGCCCCAGTGTCCACAGGGAGGCTCCACAGCTGCCCTCTTGCCCCCAGGTGGCCGTGTGCTGGAGGTGGGCTTTGGCATGGCCATTGCAGCCAGCAAGGTGCAGGAGTTTGCCATCGAGGAGCATTGGATCATCGAATGCAACGAGGGAGTCTTCCGGCGCCTGCAGGAGTGGGCAAAGAAACAGCCACACAAGGTCTGGGGTGGGCTGTGCCTGCTGGTGGTGCCAGTGGGCATCTTGCCACCAGGGCTCACGGCTCTGCCCTCTCACCCACAGGTGGTGCCGCTGAAGGGGCTGTGGGAGGACGTGGTGCCAACGCTGCCGGATGGGCACTTCAGGGGTGAGGCACCGGGGAGGGGGCAGCAGGGTCCCCCTGGCAGCCCTCAGGGTGCAGGCAAGCACCCAGCCCAGCTCCCTCCTGGGAAGGGAGGGTTGCAGTTGGCATCCCAAGAGGGTGGCACCTCCTCCTGGGGAGCAGCAGGTCAGGAATGTGAGACATGGGGGTGCGAATTGAATAGATAAAACCCCAGTAACAGGCCACAATGTGGGGGGGGGAACTTCCCACCAGCTCCCCCTGGCACATGAGCCCCACTCCTCCCTGGGGAGCTCTCCTGGTTAAGGGCTGGTCTCTGGTGTTCCTGGGCAGGAATCCTGTATGACACCTACCCCCTGTCAGAGGAGACCTGGCACACACACCAGTTCACCTTCATCAAGGTAAGGTAGTGGTGGTGGCACCCACACCTCCCACTGCGAGGGGCCACAGCTCCCAGCTTGGGTGAAGATCTGGGGCAGAAGGTGGGGGGCATGGGAGCTCAGGAGTCAAAGAGGTGGAAGCTCCCACCACAACCCTCTCTCTGCTGTCTGGGACTTAGTGACCTCTAGAAGTCCCCAACGTCCCCAGCACGATGGTGGCATCTGGGGCACTTTGAGTCCACGTGGGCCCAGCTGGCCAGTGAGGAGCAGCAGGGGGGCAGTGGAGGGTTAGGGCAAAGTCCAGCTCTGCTGGGAGAAGCAAGAGCGTGGAGGAGGGTAAGGTGAGGGCCAGGTGCTGAGCCAGAGGTGCTGAGCCAGCCCCCTGCCCCCCCAATTCCTCTTGCAGGACCATGCTTTCCGCTTGCTGCAGCCCGGGGGGGTCCTCACCTACTGCAACCTGACCTCCTGGGGGGAGCTGCTGAAGACCAAGTACAGCGACATCCAGAAGATGTTTGAGGTGAGCAGTGTTCCCTGGGCTGGAGAAGGTCCACCCTCCCCACCCCCAGCCTCACCCAGAGTCCCCCCAAAGCTGCCCCTTCAGCCTGTGCACGTCCAGGTGCTCCCTGGGGAGCAGCAAGAACCACTCTGTGGCTGTTGCATTCATCCCTGCTGGCTGGGGCTGAGCAGGGAATGGTTGAGGGACAAAAGGGATTTGCTCCTGGTTGGTGTCACTGCCCTGTGTCCCCACAGGCTGGGGCTCAGCACCATCTCTGCTCCTGTCTGGGCAGCTCAACCCCTTGTTGCTGCTGCTGCTCTCCCCACAGGAGACCCAGGTAGGGCAGCTGGTGGAGGCTGGGTTCAAGAAGGAGAACATCAGCACGGAGGTGATGGACCTGGTCCCCCCCAAGGAGTGCAGGTACTACTCCTTCCCCAAGATGATCACCCCAACCATCGTGAAGCACTGAGGGGGCCACAGCTGGGCACCAGCCCTGGGGGCTGCCTCCAGGTCACAGAAGCAAAGGCTGAGGAAGGAGGAGGAGGAGGAGGGTGTGGTGCTTCCAGGAGGAGAAAAGCTCTTATCTGCTTTGGTGCTGATGAGAGATGATTGAAGCTGATTTGTCTGGAGGCAGAAGATAGCTGGAGGCTTGGGATGGACATCCTGGGGGATCCCCTGGACAAAAGGGAGATCTCCCTGCTCCACCCTGTGGTTATCATCCTGCCCTGGAGGGGTCTCCAGGAAGATCCCACCCTGGTCTCTCCCACTCAAGACTCAACCCTGTCTCCAGGCACCAATTCAGTTGCAGTTCAAGAGCCTTTAGCCAAAGGAGTCACTTTAAGGACTCCTGGGGTGGTTTGTCCCCAGCCCAGCCAAGTAAAACCAGCAGGAGGAAGTGGGAGGGAGGGGGCAGCTGGAGGCACCTTGGCTGCTCCTGGAGCACCTCCCCAGTGAAGCTTCCAGATGCTTTTGGCTAAACCCCAGGGCAGCAAAGTTGTGATCCCAGCAACCTCCTTGGAGTCCACCTGCACACAAGTGATGTTTCCTCTCTCTGCCCAGAAGGGATAAGAGCCATTAAAAAAAGGAACAAAATTCCCAACTGCTGCTTCAGAGGAATTCTTTTGGCTTTGAAAAGCACCTGGGGAATTCTGCTCTGCTATGGGGTGATGGAGCCAATGGCATCCTGGAGTGCATCAGGAGTGTGGTCAGCAGGTCGAGGGAGGTTCTTCTCCCTCTCTACTCTGCCCTGGTGAGGCCACAGCTGGAGTCCTGGGTTGAGTTCTGGGCTCCTCAGCTCAAGGAGGGCAGGGAGTGGCTGGAGAGGGCACAGCAAAGGGCTAAAAGGTGCTGAGGGCAGTGGAACATCTCTGGTGGGGGCAGGCTGAGAGCATTGGGGCTTTAGGCTGGAGCAGAGCAGCCTGAGGGGGATCTGAGCAGTGCTGAGCAGCACTCCAAGGGTGGCTGTCAGCAGGGGGGCAGCAGGCTCTGTTCAGTGGTGCCCAGTGCCAGGCCAAGGGGCAGTGGGCACAAACTTGCCCATCAGAAGCTGCATCTGAACATGAGGAGGAACTTCTGTGGCTGAAGGGTGGTGGAGCCCTGGAGCAGGCTGCCCAGAGAGGTGGTGGAGTCTCCATCTCTGGAGGCATTCAAACCCCACCTGGATGTGTTCCTGAGTGACCTGCTCTAGGTGATCCTGCCCTGGCAGGAGGGCTGGACTCAGAGGTCCCTTTCAACCACTCCATTCTGTGATCCTGTGACCTTTAAGGGTCCTTTCCAACCTGAAGCCCTCCCTGATCAGTCAGATTCTGATCTGACCAATGCATTTTTAGTGCTGTTACAGAGCTAGAATCGATTCCTGCTGGCAGCAGCCACAGCTAAAAGTTTGTTTAGATTCTCTGCAGGAATTCTAACCAAAACAAAAGGCAGGCAGGCAGTGAGTAAAAGATGAGCTGAGGGAAGCCTCAAAGCTCACCTAGCTGTCTGCTGGCCTCAAAAACAATCCCTTAGCAAAGCCAAAGAGCAGATTCCCTGTTTCCACCAAGACACAGATGCCACAACCAGGCAACCCCAAACACCTTCTCCTTCCCCCTGCCAGCGTGCTCAGCCCACAAAGCACCACACTGAGTGGCCTCCAGTTCCAACCCTGGCTTTTGTTGGTTTTAATTCTGTGTTGAACTGAGTTAAAATCCCTTGAGATAAAGAGGGATACAGACAGGAGGAGCAGCTTCTCCAGGGAGAGCTTTGGTGGAAGGCTCTGTGAGGCTCGGGGGGGTCGTTGTGCGTTCGAGTGCGAGCAGCTGCCCTGGGGGGGCAGGAGGTGGGAAGGGCATAAAGAGGCTACTTCCTGTACCAGATCTGGATCCTCTTCTCCCGTTTGATTTTCTTCTGCAGCTGCAGGATTCCATACAACAAAGCCTCAGCAGTAGGTGGGCAACCTGAGAGGGAGGAAAAAGGGCTGCTGGCTGCGCTCAGATGGGACCCAGCAGCAGGGAAGAAAGGGACCAGGCACAGGCTTTACCCCAAAGCAAGCCCAGGGGCTTCACCCTGCAAGCTGCACCTCAAAGCAGACCCAGGGGCTTCACCTCACAAGCTGCACCCCAAAGTAGACCCAGGGGCTTTAACTCAAAGCAAGCCCAGGGGCCTCACCCTGCAAGCTGCACCCCAAAGCAGACCCAGAGGCTTTAACTCAAAGCAAGCCCAGGGGCTTCACCTCACAAGCTGCACCTCAAAGCAGACCCAGGGGCTTTAACTCAAAGCAAGCCCAGGGGCTTCACCTCACAAGCTGCACCCCAAAGCAGACCCAGAGGCTTTAACTCAAAGCAGTCCCAGAGGCTTCACCTCACAAGCTGCACCTCAAAGCAGACCCAGGGGCTTCACCCCAAGTGTTTCATACCAAAGCAGCCCAAGGGCTTTACCTCAAAGCAAGCCCACAGGCCTCACCCCAAAAGCTTCACCCCAAGGCAGACCCAGGAGCTTCACTCCAAAAGCAGACATAGGAGCTTCACCCCAGGAGCTGCACCTCAAAGCAAATCCAGGGGGCTTCACCCCAAAGCAGACCCAGGGGCTCCATCCCAAGTGTTTCATACCAAAGCAGCCCAGGGGCTTCACCTCAAAGCAAGTCCAGAGGCTTCACCCCAAAAGCTGCACCCCAAGGCAGACCCAGGGACTTCACCCCACAAGCTGCACCTCACAGCAGACCCAGGAGCTTCTCCTCAAAGCAAGCCCAGAGGCTTCACCACATAAGCTGCACCCCAAAGCAAGACCCAGAGGCTTCACCCCAAAAGCTTCACTCCAAACAAAGCAGACCCAAGGGCTTTCCCTCATGAGCTTCACCCCAAAGCAGCCCTCTGGGCTTCACCCCCACAAGCTGCACCCCAAAGCAAGCTGTGATTTCCCTCTGGCTTTGTGTACATCACAGGCTCCAAGTCTCATAAATGCAGAAGACCTTCTTGGGTTGGAAGAAGGTAAAAGTGATGCTCAGAAAGGTCTTTATTTGCTTTTAAGCAAGGTGACATCTCCCAGGAGTTTGTGCTTGACTGAGCCACAGCCCACACTTCACACAACAGTTCCTGGTCAGGCCTTGAGCAACTTGGGCTGGTGGGAGGTGTCCCTGCCCATGGCATGGGGTTGGAGCTGGATGATCTTGAAGGTCCCTTCCAACCCAACCTGGGCTGGTGGGAGGTGTCCCTGCCCATGGCATGGGGTTGGAGCTGGATGATCTTGAAGGTCCCTTCCAACCCAACCTGGGCTAGGGGGAGGTGTCCCTACCCATGGCAGGGGGGGTTGGAACTGGATGATCTTGAAGGTCCCTTCCAACCCAACCCATTCTATCAATGAATCTGCAGGCACCAAGGGTGCAGAGGGACAGGAGCACATGCTCCACACCCCACAGCATGCAGAGCTGCTGTCCTACCTGGCACATAGATGTCCACTGGCACGATGCGGTCGCAGCCTCTCACCACAGAGTAGGAGTAGTGGTAGTAGCCTCCCCCATTGGCACAGCTGCAAGAGAGAGAATGGTTCAGGCCAGAAGGGACCTCCAAAGCTCATCCAGTCCAACCCCCTCTGCAGTCAGCAGGGACATCCTCCACCAGATCAGGTTGCTCACATTGAATATCTCCAGGGAGGAGGCCTCAACCACCTCCCAGGGCAACCTGTTGCAGTGTTCCACCACCCTCACAGTGCAGAACTTGTTCCTCACATCCAGTTTAAATCTGCTCTCTAGTTTGAAGCCATTGCCACTCCTCCTGTCCCTGTAGGCCTTTTGCAAACAGTCTCTCTCCATCCTTCTTGTAGCCTCCTTCAGGTACTGGCAGGCTGCTATTAGGTCTCCCTGGAGCCTTCTCTGCCCCAGGCTGAACACCCCCAGCTCCCTGAGCCTGGCCTCACAGCAGAGCTGCTCCAACCCCCTGAGCATTTTTGTGGCCCTCCTCTGGACCCTCTCTCTCAGGTCCATGTCCTTCCTCTATTGAGGGCTCCAGACCTGCACACAGCACTTCAGGTGAGGTCTCACCAGAGCAAAGTGGTAGATGGGTGGGTTCAGCACCTGGCTCAACAGGACAGGGGAGCAGGAAGAAGAGGAGAACCTGACAGCCACCATTCTCCTCACCCTGATCAAGGAAGTCTTTATGTCCCACTTGCCACAAGCCTCCTTATACAGTTTAAAGGGCTGGAAATTAAATGAGGAATTAATTCCTCTTCATCTTCCCACTCCAGCAGAGATCCCTCCCAGACAGGGAGGTGCTGGCACTCACCTCCCCATGGAGACGACGTAGCGAGGCTCCGGCATCTGGTCGTAGACCTGCAGGGCACAGATCCACACAGGGTTGGAAGGGACCCTTCCAAGGGCAGCTTGCCCAACTCCCTGCAGGCAGCAGGGACAGCTCCAGCTGGAGCAGGCTGCACAGGGCCACAGCAAGTCTGGCCTTGAATATCTCCAGGGATGGAGCCTCAACCACCTCCCTAGGCAATCCGTTCCAGTGTCTCCTCACCCTCACTGTGCAGAACTTCCTCCTGAGCTCCAACCTAACTCGGTCCTGCTCCACTTTCAAACCATTGCCCCTCCTCCTATCCCCACAGCCCCTTCTGAACAGTCCCTCCCCAGCCTGCCTGGAGGTCCCCTTCAGATATTGCAGTGCAGCTCTAAGGTCTCCCTGGAGCCTTCTCTTCTCCAGGCTGAACTCTCCCAGCCTGTCCCCATAGCAGAGGTTCTCCAGCCCTCTGCTCATCTTTGTGCTCCACAAAGCCACAGAAAACTGATCCTTGCAGCACCTTTGGGCTTCCCAGCTCTGACACCAAGAGCTAGAGCCCCTCCTTCTTTGTCCCCCCCTGGTGTGACACTTCCCTTAAGTCAATTTCCCATCGAGGAGCTCAAAGGGAAGAGCACAGAAAATGGCCAATCTCTAAGGCCCGCTGCAAGGGGGAGATGAAAGGGGAGGCTGAGGCTGCAGGGGGCCTGCTCTGACAACCCCAGAGCTCCTCCTGCTTGCAGCTGCAGCCAAGCAGGCCCCACAGGCCCCAGAGGCCACTCACCTTGCGAAGAGCTGGAGCCATTTTGTTGGTCAAGGTGCCAGCCACAATCATGACATCGGCCTGGCGGGGGCTGGCCCGGAACACCACCCCGAAGCGGTCCATGTCGTACCTCGGAGCTGCCATGTGCATCATCTCCACGGCACAGCAGGCCAGCCCGAAGGTCATGGGCCACAGGGAGCTCTGCAGCAGGGGAGAGGGAGGTTATGGCCACACCAAGGCTGAAGGCAATGTTTTGAGGGGGCAGACTCACAGAGCAGAAGCTGATCAGCTAGAAGAGGAAAGGGCACAAGCGGCGTGAGGCAGAAGGGTTTGCTGGCAGCTAGGAGAGCAAAAGCCAAGGTGGAATGGAGTCATGGAAGGGTAGGAGGTGGAAGGCACCTCTGGAGATCATCCAAATCCAACCCCACTGCCAAAGCAGAGTCACCCAGGGCAGGTCACACAGGAACACATCCAGGTGGGGCTTGAATGCCTCCAGAGGAGGCTCCATAACCTCTCTGGGCAGCCTGCTCCAGGCCTCCTGCACCCTCACACCAAAGAAGTTTCTCCTCCTGTTCAGAGGGAGCCTCCTAGGTTCCAGTTTGTGCTCCTTGCCTCTTGCCCAGGGCGCCACTGAAGAGCCTGGCCCCTTCCTTTTGACACCCCACCCTTCAGCAAACTGGGCTAGTGGGAGGTGTCCCTCCCCATGGCAGGGGGTTGGAACTGAATGATCTTTAAGGTCCCTTCCAACTCAACCCAGTCTATGACTCCATGACAGCATGGAGCTGCCCTTCCCAGGACCATGGAAACCCAGGAAGTGACTTCTGCCCACTCCCAAAGGACAGATCTGCTCAGACCACTCTCACATGCAGCATCTCCCTCTTGCTCTGCCCCCAGCCATGAGCCAAGACCTTTGGCTCTTGCCCATGGAGAGCATGGATCCTATTTTTACCCTGAGGAGGAGATGGCTCAGGTCCATCTCCCCCCAGCCCCACCAAACATTTGCCACCCTCTCTCCTCACCCTTCGTGCCCAGTTGATCAGGTCATCCAGTTTGGTGACAATGTATTCACCCCTGCTAGCAGGGACATAGGACTTCTTCTGGACAATAGCTGAGCTCTTCTGCTGGACCTGGACAGAGCTGAAGGCAAACAAGAGAGCAGTGTCAGGCTCCAGTGTCACTGAGGGGAACTGCAGAACACAATCCTTAGCCCCCAGGAGCTGTGACCCCATCAAGAACCTGTGACAGGCAGAGAATGTCAGGTTGGAAGAGGCCTCAAAGGCCGTCAAGGAGCTAGGGAGGAGCTCCAGGCTTGGAGTGTCAGCACAAAGGCTTTGAGCTGGGAGATGGAGACTGCAGGCGAGGAAGCAATTCTTGGCAGTGAGGCTGGGGAGAGCCTGGCACAGGCTGCCCAGGGAGGCTGTGGCTGTCCCCTCCCCTGGAGATGCCCAAGGCCAGGCTGGATGAGGCCTTGAGCAGCCTGGGCTGGTGGGAGGTGTCCCTGCCCATGGCAGGGGGTTGGAACTGGATGACCTCAAAGGTCCCTTCCAACCCAACCCATTCTGTGATTCTATCATCATCTGGTCCAATCTTTCTGGGCAAACCCACAAAACCTCACACCTCCTGCTACTGCTGGAGGGTTTCTCCCCAGCATGGAGTTTGTTGCTCAGGCAAAGCTCCCCACTGACTGCACCCAAGCTCTGGGGGACGCCTGCTGGCTTCACTTCCAGCCTGCCAGTTCATCTTTGAAGAAGCCAAGTGAGGAATAACTCATCCTGCAGAGCCACAGCAGGCAGAAGGTTGCTTCTTTTGTGCCACCTGGGACCCACCTCCCCCTCCTAACCCACGGGAGGAAGGACACAGCTGAGGAAGCTGCCCTGAAGTGCTGCTGTTACCTGTCAGCATGGTCAGCCACCGGCGTCTGATGGAGCAGCTGAGTGTGAACAGATGTCACAGCCCCGGGCCTGGCAAAGACAACAGCAGCTGCACCTCCCCGTGGCACCGTGCCACAGCCCCCCTGCTGCCCCCACAGCCCACCCTCGGCCCCACGGGAGCCCATCCCACTGCTCCCCCGGACGCGGCGGGAGCAAAGCGCTGGGATCAAACCCAGCTGGAGAGGAGACCTTCCCCCCCCCGCGGAGCACCCAGCCCTGCTGCCCCTCCCGACCTTGGGGCTCCCTGGCACTGGGGGAGCCGCCGCCAGTGTGGGGCTGTGGGATGCCACGGCCCCGGCTCCCCCCTGTGCCAGCACCCTCATCGCGGACCCCCAGCACCCTCCGGCCCCGGCGCTCACCGCCAGGCCAGCAGACTGCGCCGAGGGAGGCGGAGACCTGCAACGAGAGAGACCGAGAGAGCTCAGCCGCGGCCGGTGCCCGTGACCGGGGGGAGCCCAACGCGGGACCCCCGCCCCAGGGATGTGCGCGGGGCTGTCCCGGAGGGGACAGGGAAATTCCGCGGCCCCTGTCCGCTCCCCGGCGCCCTCAGCCCTACAGAGGAGAGACAGCCCCAAGGACAGCTGCGCTCCCTGCCTCGTACGGGAGCCTACAGCTCGGCCTGGTCCCCTCGGAGCCTCAGAGCCCCCAGCCAGACCCGGCCTGGCCCGAGTCCCCCTCAGAGCCCCCAGCCAGACCCGGCCTGGACCGAGTCCCCCTCAGAGCCCCCAGCCAGACCCGGCCTGGACCGAGTCCCCCTCAGAGCCCCCAGCCAGAGCCGGCCTGGCCCGAGTCCCCCTCAGAGCCCCCAGCCAGACCCGGCCTGGCCTGACTCCCCTTCAGAGCCCCCAGCCTGGCCCACTCTGCTCCCCTCGCTTAGGGCCCTGGAGTCCCCGGGCCGGCAGGGCCCGGCTCCCTTCCCGGGCCGGCAGGGCCCGGCTCCCTTCCCGGGCCACTGGATCCTGCGGCTCAGTCCTGCGCTGCCCGCCCCAGGCCTCCCCGCGGCGCAGCCGCTGCCCCGTCCCCGCTCACAGCCGACCGCCGCCATCTCGCCGCAGCCCTTCAGGCAACCTCTGGCCGCGGTGCACCCCCTTAAGCGGCCCGGCGCGGGCGCGGTGCGTCCCCCTCAGCGCGCCGGCGGGGAACGCGAGCCCGCACCGGCGGGTTCCGAGGGCGCTCACCGGGCACGTCCCCGGGCAGCGGTAAAACGAGGCGGCAGGCCAAGCGGCTGCCGGCGGCACGGCGAGCCCCGGGAAAGAAAAAGGAAGCGGCCCGTCCCTGGGTGGGCTCGAACCACCAACCTTTCGGTTAACAGCCGAACGCGCTAACCGATTGCGCCACAGAGACCGCGCTGCCGCCGCCGCCGCCGCATGCGCTGCTGTAGGCAGCGGGGCCGCGCCGGTGCGCGCCGCAGCCGCGTTCCGTGGGTGTCCTCCCACCGCTCTCCCGCTGCCCGGCTCCACCGGCCCCTCCCGCGGCCCTGCGCGGGGCTCAGTGGCCTCCCATCGCCGGGCCCGGCCCCAGCGCGGGGGTGTCGGGAGCGGGGGGGGCCCTCGCCGCAAACACGCAGCCGAAATAGCTCAGTTGGGAGAGCGTTAGACTGAAGATCTAAAGGTCCCTGGTTCGATCCCGGGTTTCGGCAGTTGCTTTTTTTCCCCACTTTCGGGCCTCGGGCTGTTAAACTGTTCTGTTAGCTCCCAGAAAACACCCCCCAGGGCTTCCCGTTTCCTTCACACCATCCCCAAATGGAGTTGTTTTAATATCCTTAGATATTAGATCAGAGGGCTGGAGCACCTCTCCTATATGGACAGACTGAAGGAGTTGGGGCTGTTCAGTCTGGAAAAGAGAAGGCTCCCAGGTGACCTCATTGTGGCCTTCCAGGATCTGAAGGGGGCTACAAGAAGGCTGGGGAGGGACTTTTGAGGGTGTCAGGGAGTGATAGGACTAGGGGGAATGAAATGAAGCTGAAGGTGGGGAGATTCAGGCTGGACCTGAGGAGGAAGTTCTTCCCCACGAGAGTGGTTGAGCCCTGGAATGGGTTGTCCAGGGAGGTGCTTGAGACCCCATCCCTGGGGGTGTTTAAGCCCAGGCTGGATGAGGCTCTGGCCAGCCTGATCTAGTGTGGGGTGTCCCTGCCCATGGCAGGGGGGTTGGAACTGGCTGATCCTTGTGGTCCCTTCCAGCCCTGACTGATTCTATGATCCTTGAGCCAGGCACAAGCAGCAGTACAGAGAGGCCTTGCTCAGCCCTGGAGCTTATCAAGAGGCCAATTAATTTGTGTCCTATTCTCTCTCTCTTCCACAGCCAGCTCTAATGATGCTGCTAAATGAATTCTCCTTTCTCACAGCTTTTAATGAAAGCAACAACAACAACAACAATCAAGAGCAACCCAATTAATTACCTGTTAGATGGCTGTGATGCAGGTAATTGGGACTGGCCCTTCAACGAGGCTGCCCACTGCACACTTGGATTCATTAGAGGAGTAATTAAAATGCACTGAGATTATTAAGGAGAGCCAGGGAAACACATCTGGAGCTCCATTTGCATGGGAGCTTCATCCTGGATTTCAACTCATCCTGCTTTCTGTGAGACAAGGAAATAGGTCTCACTTCCAGTAGAAGGCAGAAGGGGGGGAGGGGGAAGCCCCAATTGTTAGGGTTTATCAATAAATGGTGATGAGGGACCCCCAGCAAGTGTGACCCTGTGACCCTCCCCCAGCAGTAAGAGGTCTTAGAGGGTTACACTTGCTGGGGAGGGTCACACTTGTGACTGTCCAGTAGTAAGAGCTGGGGGCAAGGAAACTGCAGAGGGACCCCCAGCCACTGGAAGCCTCTTCCCCCCTCAGCCAGCCACTGGGAGCCTCTCCTCCCTTCCCCAGCCAGCCCTTGGGAGCTTGGGAGCCTCTTCCCCCCTCCCAGCCAGCCACTGGGAGCCTCTTCTCCCTTCCCCAGCCAGCCCTTGGGAGCTTGGGAGCCTCTTTCCCCCCCCAGCCAGCCACTGGGAGCCTCTCCCTGCCCCCCCAGCCAGCCATTGGGAGCCTCTCACCCCAACCCCCCAGGAAGCCACTGGGAGCCTCCTTCCCCCCCCCAGACAGCCACTGGGAGCCTCCTTCCCCCCCCCAGACAGCCACTGGGAGCCTCCTTCCCCCCCCAGACAGACACTGGGAGCCTCCTTCCCCCCCCCAGACAGACACTGGGAGCCTCTCCCCCCCACCACCGGGAGCTTCTCCTCCCTTCCCTAGCCAGCCATTGGGAGCCTCTCCCCCCCATCCCCAGCCAGCCCCTGGGAGCTGTAAGAGCTGGGGGGGGGGGAAAGAGAGGAAACTGCATCCTTAAATCAGATTTAAATCAAAACCTGATTAAAAGCCCTCCCCCAAATTATAGCCCAGCTCCTACCACAGCAGCACTGCAAGAGCTTTGTGCTCTTTGAGGGCAAAGTGAAAGGTTTTGGGGGGGTTCTAAAGCCACTCCAGAGGCCCTTTGCCAGTGACCTTCCTCCCCCTTAGCCCCCCTCAGCAAAAGAAACCCAAAGCTTTTTGAGCCTCGGCTTGCAGTGTGAGGAGAGATTTTATTCCCCCCCCCACACACTTCCAGATATGTAAAAAGCAAAACATGAACCCCCTGAGAACATCTCCAGAGGGGAAAAGCTGCAGGAAGTTCTTAGCAGTGAGGTCAGGAGCAGCTGTGTCAGGGAGAGCAGGATGTGGTTGGTTGGTTTTTTTTGGAGGACAACAGCAGCAGCAAAAAAAGGAAAGAAAAGCTCTTCCCTTTGTCCCATGTGGCCAGAAGAACTCCTCCAGAGGCAGCAGGGCCTGCAGCAGGGCCTGCAGCAGCTCGGCAGAGGGGTGGAGAGCAAAGGGGCTGTGTGGCAACAGGGTGGCCTTGGAGCAAGTGCAGCTTGGGAGGGGGTGGTGGTGGGGAGGGAGATGCAGAGAGGCTGGGAACAGTCAGAACTCCACCTTTCATCCAAAGCCCCCTCACACATTATTTACACTCTGCCAGCGTGGCCTGGGGGAGCCTGGGCCACAGGGGACTCAGAGCTGGGGCCACAGGGGACTCAGAGCCTGTCTGCAGCCACCAGCTTGCTCTGACGTTTTCTCTCCAGGATTTCTTCCTCAAATATTTCTCTCTCCCTGGAAAAAGAACACAAACCCAAATCAATTTCACTTCTGCAGTTCAAAAAACACCCACCAAACTAATCCTGGTATGTCATGGGAAATTAACACACACACACCACCACCCCACCCCCCTCCAAGAGTGCTCAAGGATAGGCTGGATGAGGCCTTGAGCAAGCCTGGGCTGGTGGGAGGTGTCCCTGCCCCTGGCAGGGGGTTGGAGCTGGCTGAGCTTTGAGGTCCCTTCCAACCCAACCCATTCCATGGTTTGATATTCTTCATGGGGTTTGAGGTTTCCCTCATCTCCCTGGGGTTTTGGTGAACCTTCTTCTCTGCTCACCACAGGGGAGGAAACACTTCCCTGCTTTCTGCTTTTCATTCCTTCAGAGGCTGGGCTTGATGATCTCAGAGATGATCTCAGAGGCGTTTTCCAGCCTCAATAACTCTAGTGGCTTTGGTAGGTGGCTGAGATGCCTTCTGCTGGCAAGTGGTGATCACAGTTCCAGCTGTTTGATGCCTTTTAACCCCAGTTGTGGCATTCCAAGTGATTCTTGGGTTGTCCTGGGAGCGTGCCTGAGGACCCACCACCCCTCAGTGGGCACTTAGGGCTTCAGAACCAAGCCCTCTCCTGGGAGGAAGCTGCCCAGGACTCCAAGATCCCAAATTTCTACTTTCTCATCCCAGCTTTTTAACCTTTTTGCAGAGAATCAGAGTGTTAGGGGCCAGGATTGACAGATTGAGTCCACCCCCAGTGCCAGAGAAGGGTCACCTAGGGGCAGGTCACACAGCAACACAGCCAGGTGGGTTTTGAAAGCCTCCAGGGGCTGGAAGGGACCTCTGGAGATCACCAAGTCCAAGCTTCCTGCCCAAGCAGGGTCACCTAGGGCTGGCCACACAGGAACACATCCAGGTGGGTTTTGAAAGCCTCCAGGGGCTAGAAGGGACCTCTGGAGATCACCAAGTCCAAGCCCCCAGTGCCAGAGAAGGGTCACCTAGGGGCAGGTCACACAGCAACACATCCAGGTGGGTTTTGATAGCCTCCAGGGGATGATCTCCAGAGGTCCCTTCCAGCAAGTCCAAGCCTCCTGCCCAAGCAGGGTCACCTAGGGGCAGGTCACACAGCAGCACATCCAGGTGGGTTTTGATAGCCTCCAGAGAAGGCTAAAAGTCTCCAGAAGAGACATCCTAAAGTGATTCTTGGCTTGTCCTGGGAACCAAAGCCAGAGTAACCCAACACCAACACTCCTCCCCGTGTTTAATCCTTTTGTTACAAGGGAGAGCTCCTCTGGAAGAGAGGAGGAGACTGGACTCCCCTGCCCTGCACCCCACGATGCTTTTTTTCCATCCAAACTGGTACCAAAAGCCCCCCAAGAACACTAAGAAAAACCAGGAGAGGACCTTTTGCTCACAGATGGTCCCTTTATGTACTTCTCTTCTGCCTTCTTGTAGTCGATGTCATCCACAGCAGAGATGGCATAAATGATAGCCTGGGGAAGGATGCAGAGCATGGAAATAGCCTTAAGTGACAGCCAGAGCTGGGAAACTCCGGAGCTGAAAGACATTTTTTAGCCTAAGAAAAAGTTCTTCAACCACCTGGGAAACTGAGCTGAGATTGCTCGGGGTGCACCTGGAGCCCTGACACAGACAGCACAAAAGCTCCTTCAGCGCCCTCGGGGGAAGGGTTTTGACCAGCGGGTTCGGGAGGCTCTTCGCAGTCCTTTTGTCTCTACAGCAGTCGCTGATGTCTCCCTAAGAGGGCTTTAGAGCAGCTCTAAAGAACAACCCCACCCCACCCACCCGGCAGGCACCGAGGAGAAATTCCCCCACCCCGAAGTGAACCCCCAAAAGCTTTGAAGGCTTCCAGAAAGCCAATCAAACCACGCCCCAGGGGATGGCTCTGCCTTTATGAAGCCCTCCCACGGCCCCCAGCTGCTCCATTGTGCCCAGAGCTCCTCAAGCAGCCTTTGGAATCACCCTGGTTCACAGTTTACCCTTCACCCCCGCCCAAAACTTCCTTCCCACCCCCCTCCCCTACAGCCACTCAGCGATGCCAGGGAGGGGGCTTCTGTTGATCGATTTTTTTCCCTCTCACACCTCACTGTAAACAAGTTGGTTCTCCACTTCCCAGCCCACAAAGAGCTGAATTTTAACACCCAGAAACCACCCAGCGCTTTGCTGCTCCTGCAGCCGAAGGTGGTGGTGGTGGTGGGGGGCTGGGAAGAAAAGGGTGGCTCAGCCACCCCCCACCCCCAAGCCAGCTGCCAGGGGATGCTGCACAAGGCACCGAACTCCAAGCAGCACCCCCCTGCGCTAGGAAACCACCTCCTTTCCCCGGGGCGTTCCCTTGCCTCCGTGCTCACCTCGGGCAGCAGGACATCCGAGATGAGTTTGACCCCATCCCCCCCCAGCTGGGGCAGGTTTTTAGCCTCGATCCCGTGATAAACTTCCTTCAGGTAGTTGACAACCAGGTCGAGCTGTTCCTCATCCTCTAAATAGGTCTCCACGCAGGTCACATACTGCCCCGAGTTGAGGAATTCCTTCAGCCACCGGGACTGCTTCCTGCTCTTCAGGATGGCCAGGAGGTGCTCCTCAGCCCCTTTGCTCTTCACGATGAACTCCACGATCTTCTGATTGGCTCTGTCCCTAGCTGCCCTCGACCTGTCGGGAAGGAGCTTCTTGGGGGGCTTGGAAGGAGAAGCTTCTGATGGAGACTCCTCACCGTTTTCCTCTGTCTCGTTTGGAAAGGTCATTTGGAGGACATCGTGGTAACCTTCCTTCCTCACTGGGTAGCCTGGGGGGGGAGGAAAAAACACCCCACAGTCATTGAGAGTTCAGCATCCAGGAGGAGTTCTCACTTCCATGTGGGCAAACAGCAAATAAGGGAGCTGATGAAAGAGGATTTTTTTCTCCCTTCCTCCTCTTCCCAGCTGAAAAAAAAACACCCAGCCCTGCCACCCACACCCTGCCCTAACCCCCCCCCAGCCCTGCCACCTACACCTGGCCCTGACAGATTTAGCTTGGATGTCAGGAGGAAGTTCTTTGCCATGAGGGTGGTGGCAGACTGCAGCAAGCTGCTGAGAGATGTGGTTGAGGCCCTATCCCTAGAGATATTCAAGGTCAGGTGGAAGATGTCCCTGCTGCCTGCAGAGGGGTTGGACTGGATGACCTCTGGAGGTCTCCTTCCAACCTAAACCATCCTATGAATCTATGACCCACAAGCCTTAGAGTGGGCCAGTGGGGGCAGAGCAGCTCTAATGGTTCCTCCTCAGTGGGCCTGACACCAAACTCACCTCCACTTCTGTAAACACTGGAGCTAAGCTTACAGCCAAGAGGAGCACAAAGACACAGGAGTCACTTACTGATATCAGCAGCAAAATACTCCAAGAAGGATCCAGTGAAAGAATGACAACCTGCAGAAAACAAACCAAACCATGCAGGGTTACTTGGTCAGTTTAATCTATGCAAGACAGCTGCCAGCTTTGCTCTGCTGGGAAACTGGGCAGAGGGTAAGAAGGGGCAGCAGGTGCTGGTAGCCACCTGGCAGAAGGCTATGGCATCCCTGAGCCCTGCCCCTGCCAGGTTTGATGCTGCTTCTGAGGTGGAGCTCCAGTGGGAACATCCTGCCACCCAGGTGGGGCCCCATGCTTACACCAATGAGGGCAACAAAGCTGGGGAAGAGTTGCTGGAGGAACTGGGGGGGTTTAGCCTGGAGAAGTGATTGTGCCCTTGTGAGCACTGATGAGGCTACATCTGGAACACTGGGTTCTGTTTTGAGTCACTCACTCCAACACAGGCATTGAGGGGCTGGAGTGGAGCCAGAGAAGAGCAACAAAGCCCAGGAAGGGTCTGGAGAACAGGGCTGGGGAGGAGCAGCTGAGGGAACTGGGGTTTGGTCTGCAGAAGAGGAAGCTAAAGGGAGACCTCTTCCTCTCTACAACACCCTGAGAGAAGGCTGCAGTGAGGTGGGGGTTGGACTCTTCTCCCTAGGTTTAGGTGATAGGAGAAGAAAATAGCCTGAAATTGTGCCAGGGGAGGGTTAGGTTGGAGAAGAGGAAAAACTTCCTTGCTGCCAGAGTGGTCAGGGCTTGGCACAGGCTGCCCAGGGAGGTGGCGGAGTCCCCATGCCTGGAGGTGTTCCAGAACCCTGTGACCGTGGCACCTGGGGCCCTGGTGGGGTTGGGTTGAAGGGCTGGACTGGATGATCTCAGAGGGCTTTTCCAGCCCTCTCCACTTCTGTGGAGAGCAGAATGGGGGAGGCCACGCAGGCACTGCTCACCCACTCTGATGCGGTAGTCAGCGATCAGCCGCACGCACCACTCGATCTCCTGCCGGTAGCCTTCTCTGGCTCGTTCCTAACAAAACAAGAGACATTCCCAGCCCTGAAAACGGGAACCTTGTAGGTCCAGGCCACTAATTGGGCAGCAGCTAATGCAAGGGATCAAAGTTCAGTTGCAGCAATCTGCAGTCCCCTGCAGGCCCTCCCATTTCTGCCACCGCTTTGTCCTGCGGGGCGAGAGAAGCTTGAAGAGGGAATGCAGCCTGAGTCCTGCCCCCACCCCCAGAGGTACTCAGAGCAGCAGCTTCACTGAGAGGGGGGAAAAAGGGGTGTGGGGCACCCCCTTTCTGTATGATCCTCCTTGTGCTTAATTACTTTGTGAATAGAGTGAGAGACCAGGGAACAGTGAGAACATCTCAGGTCCACAGGAGGGTCCCAGAGATGAGAGGGCTGGAGAGCGTCCCCTAAGGGCACAGGCTGAGAGCTGGGGCTGTTCAGCTCCAGGGAGACTTTAGAGCAGCCTTGCAGGACCTGGAGGGGATCCAGGAGAGCTGGGGAGGGACTTGTGACAAGGGCTGGGAGTGCCAGGATGAGGAACAATGGCTTTGAGCTGGGAGAGGGGAGATTGAGAGTGGAGATAGGGAAGAAATCCTTTCCAGTGAGGATGAGGAGAGCCTGGCACAGGTTGCCCAGGGAGGCTGTGGCTGCTTCCTGCCTGGAGGTGTTGAAGGCCAGGCTGGATGAGGCCTTAAGCAGCCTGGACTGGTGGGAGGTGTCCCTGCCCACAGCAGGGGGGGTTGGAACTGGATGGTCCTGAAGCTCCCTTCCAACCCAAAGCATTTTAGGATTCAGTGAGCAGCCCCAGACCAGCAGCCCCTCCACAGGGTCACACACTGGGTGTACAGCCAAACCCTTCCCCAACACATGCTCCTGGTAGTACTTACTATGAGGTCCTGCTTTTCCTCACAGTCAAAGTGCTTCAGATTCTTCAGAGGTACTGAGAAACTTGAATGAGACAAAAGCAGCACAGTCAGGGAGAAGAGGCAGATGAGTTGCCCCTCTGTTCCCTGCAATCCCACCCCTCCCTGGGGGTTGGGTTTGCCAAGGGGGTCAGGGATGCAGCTTTTATTATAGTATCATAGTAGTATCATAGTGTCATTCAGGGTTGGAAGGGACCACAAGGATCATCTAGTTCCAACCCCCCTGCCATGGGCAGGGACACCCCACACTAGATCAGGCTGGCCAGAGCCTCGTCCAGCCTGGTCTTAGTTTGGGTTTTCATGATGAGCTAAACCCACAGAGCCTTTTGTTACATTTAAGCACCTGGCTTTCATCCAGAACTAAAAGGCAAGACCTGGGGTTGCAGCTAGCTTCAGCACCAACACTTTAGGGGTAGCACTACCTGGGCCCTCAGCCTGGTTTTGGTGCCGAGAGGACACCAGCCTCCCCCCCCACACCTCAAACCCTCACCTCTGAGGCCGACCCCGGTGTGGACTGAAGGTTTAACTGCCCTGTGGCAGGGAGAGAGCTGTGAAAGGAGCCCAAAGTGAGCAGAACCCGCAGCATTTACCCTTTTTTCCTCTCGTTGGTAGTGCCATCTATCAAGAGCACGCAGGCCTTCCGATGCTTCCGCTTCACGTTCTTCACCTGGTGGAAGGACAGAGCCTCCTGAAGATCCTCAAAGCCCCAAATCCCTCTCCCCCCCATCCCTGTTACACAGCACAGGAAGCTTAGACAAATATGCAAAGCTAAGCTGAGCCACTAATTAGTGCACGAGGAGACATCCTCCTCCTTTTGTTAAGCAAGGTACAGCAGGGAGAAAGGCTCAGGGCTGATCCTCCCTCTAGGACAAACACCTCGGCTACCCACGGGATGGTTTTTAGGTGCTTCTATTCACGTGGAAATCGACTTCCAGACTCTCTGGAATGCCTCTGCTGGAAGATTTTTAACACTTCCAGCTCTACACCAGACCAGAAGGGCATGAAGGATGGGAAGCAGCAGGAGGGACCTGGAGAGGTGGCTGAGGAGAACCTCATGAGGCTCAGGAAGGCAAAGAGCAAGGCCCTGCACCTAGGTTGGGGCAGTCCTCAATATCAGTCCAGGCTGGGGGGGGATGAAGGTGAGAGCAGCCCTGCAGAAAGGGGCTTGGGGGTGCTGGTGAGGGAGAAGATGGACAGGAGCCAGCAATGGCCAATGGCAGCCCAAAGGCCAATGGCAGCCCAGGCTGCATCCAAAGCAGTGTGGCCAGAGCTGGAGAGAGAGGATCCTGCCCCTCTGCTCTGGGGAGAGCTCACCTGCAGGGCTGGGTCCAGCTCTGTGGGAACCACCACAACAAGGACATGGACCTGCTAGAGAGGGTCCAGAGGAGGCCACCAAAATGGTAAGAGGGCTACAGAACCTCTGCTGTAGGGACAGGCTGGGAGAGTTGAGGCTCTTCAGCCTGGAGAAGGCTCCAGGGAGACCTCAGAGCTGCATCTCAGTGTCTAAAGGGGACCTGCAGGCAGGCTGGGGAAGGACTGTTCAGAAGGGACTTGTGGGGATAGGAGGATGGGCAATGGTTTGTAAGTAGAGCAGGACAGAGTTAGGCTGGACATCAGGAGGAAGTTCTGCACAGTGAGGGTGGGGAGACACTGGCACAGGTTGCCCAGGGAGGTGGCTGAGGCTCCATCCCTGGAGACAATCAAGGTCAAGCTTAATGTGTCCTTGTGCAGCCTGCTCAAGTTGGAGGTGTCCCTGCTGCCTGCAGGGGGGTTGGACAAGATGCCCTTGGAGGGTCCAACCCAATGCAACCTCTGAAACAGACATCCCAGAGCTGGATCAGCAGCTCCTGATCAGCTCCCACCCCAGAGCTGCTCTTACCACTGCTGGCCAGTACGGGTACCCTCGCAGCTTGCACCAGACCAAGATCCCTTCCTCGATTGCCTGGGGCTCTGTGGTGGAACAAAAGAGAACGTTTTCTTCACAAGCCAAGACATTCAGCTTGGCCTCTGCCAGCAGCCTCACCCAAAAAGCTTTTACAGGTCTTAACTGATGTGACAGGGTGTCAGTATCCCCTCCCCCCCTCCCCAACCCCTCAAAATGCAGCACAGGAGCTGTCATGACCCAGCCTCAGAGGAGATGGCTCCCAGAGGAGCTCAGCAACCTCAGCCCTGGGTCCTTGCCCAATTTCACAAGGATTTGCATTTCATTCTGTTTCCAAAAGCCTTTCTGCACTTGATTCCAAGCATGAGCAAAACTGGGCTCACCTTCTTGACAGGCTTGCACTGGCAGGCCCAGGCCCAGGCCTGTCAGTGAGCTGGAAGCACACACACACACAGAGGGAGCCCTCCCCCACACACAGCAGCCCGGGGTGAGGAACTCCCCTGCAGGGGCACTGATCACAGAATGGTTTGGGTTGGAAAAGCCTTCTAAGATCACCCAAGTCCAGCCATCAACCCAACACCACCATAGGCACTAAACCATGGCCTCAAGTGGCAAGGCCACACAGTTCTGGAACACCTCCAGGGATGGTGACTCCATCACCTCCCTGAGCAGCCTGTTCCCGTGGCTGATGCCTCACCTTGAGGGGATAAAATACAGGGGAGCTCTTCATCTTCCTCCTCCTCCTCATCTAACAGAGCTGAGAGGTGAGAGAGGCCCTCTGAGGAAGGGATCTTTGAAGACAGCTCAGGCAATCCCATTCCTGCCAAGAGCAGCATTCATCAGCATGGAACAGCAATTAAGGGATCAGCAATTAGCAGAAGATCAGCTTCAAAGTGGGTGACACACAAGGGGTGAGTGACACCACCACAAAGGACTGTCACACCACACACACACTCAATTCTCTGCCTGCTAACCTGAACAAAAGCTGGGACAGGAACAAGCACAGGCTGCTTTCAGAAAGTCATGGAATGGGTTGGGTTGGAAAGGATCTTAAAGCTCATCCAGGTCCAACCAGCCTGCCATGGGCAGGGACACCTCCCACCAGCCCAGGTTGCTCAAGGCCTTGAACACCTCCAGGGAAGGGACATCCACAACCTCCCTGAGCCTCCTGTCCCAGTGTCTCCCCACCCTCACTGGCAAGAATTTTTTCCTCACCTCCAGTTTAAACCTCCCTCCTTCCTCAAGCTTCAAGTTTCAGGAGTCTGCAGACAGCAGCCTGCCCCTCCCCAGGGCATGGTTTCAGCCCACAGGACATCATTTCACCCCAGCTAAAGAGTGAAACCGAAGCTAAGGGTGTGCAATTAGTGATTCATCTAGTCATGAGGAAGCATTTCTGCCATGGGTGGGTCCCCTGATGAACACCAAACCATCTAAGTGCCACACCAGCCCTCAGCCAACATCAAACTCTGCTGCATTTTGTGCTTGTCCAAAACCTAAACCCCAAAGGAATGGAGGGGGGGGAGGAGGAAATCAGCTATTTAAAGAAGCTCATCCAACAAAAGCAACCTTCCAAGATGAGTTTACAGCCCTTGGCTGTAGGCAGGGGGAGGAAGGAGGTTTGCTTTCCCCACCCCCACCCCAAGCCACTTTGCCCACCTTCATCTTCCTCAAAGTCAGGCAGCTGAAAGTGTTTTATTTTACTGGTGACCTCTGGTGAAGTGTTCTCATTTCCCTTCCCTCCAGGCTGAGAGGGGAACCTCTCCAAAAGTGTCTCTTGGGGAGAAGGCCCAGATGAAGGTCGAGGGTGACTGCTGCACTTCCTTTTCCTGCCTGGGGACACAGCTGCTCCCACCTCCTGTTCTCCATTCAGCCTTTTCAAACTCTCGGGTTTTTTCCTCCCATCCAGTTGCTTCACCAAGTTTTCACTCTCACTGTTGATGCTTTTTGCCAAGTCATCTGAGGCACCTGGACACAAACTCAGTAAAGTCCTTTTAGGTTGACTCCTGCTGTTCACCTTCCTGCCAGGGGACCCTCTCCCAGCCAGGGGCTGAGCTTGATCCTGGAGGGGGTCACCCCCACACGACACAGCTGATCCTGCAGCTCTTGGTTGTCTTCCTCCTTGCTTACTCCTCTCCTCCTTGGGTCTGAAGGAGGCTTTGTTTCTTGGGCTGGACTTGGGCAACAACCTGGGCTTGGCCTTTTTCTCTCTTGGTAGGGATTTTGCTACTGGTATTCTGCCATTGTGACTCTCTGGCTTTGCTGCACTAGACAAGTCCCCAGCAGAGCACCTGGAAAGCTTTGTTCTCCTCCCCTCCAGCCTGAAGGAAACTTTCTGGGTGGGTTTTCTCGCCTCAGCCTTCGGGCTGAGGTTATTTCTTTGCTCTCTTTTCTTCCTGGCAGCCACAGGCTCTGGCATTCCTTTAAAGAGCACTTGACAACGGCGTGAGCAGGGAGGGGAGAGAGGTCCAGCCTTCTTCTCCTGGGGCAGCAGAGCATTTGGTCCTCCTGAAGGTGCCACTTGCCTGGCTGAGCCATTTTGAGTCAAAACATCCAGGGCAATTTTAAGGGACCGCCGATATTTCAGCTCCTCCACAGCCTCGCTGGAGCCTTTCCTCTGATCTGAGGGAGAGGAACCAAAGCAACAGGTTGCAGAGGAGAGAGAAGATCCTTTTTCTCCCTAGCACACCTCTCAAAGAGGCAATTTAGCATTGAACTGAGTTCATGGTTTAATGTAATGTGCTGCTTAATTAATTTAGCAGAGGTGATTGAGGCAGGGGTCACAGGGACACCCACAGGGCAGGTTGCCCAGCACCTTAAGTTGACTGCAGGATGAGAGGGATTTAAGCTGGAAGAGGGGAGAGGAGGAAGAAATTGTTGGCAGTGAGGGTTGGGGAGACCCTGGAGCAGGTTGCCCAGGCAGGTTGTGGCTGCCCCCTCCCTGGAAGTGTTCAAGGCCAGGTTGGGTGAGGCCTTGAGCAGCCTGGGCTGGTGGGAGGTGTCCCTGCCCATGGCAGGGGGTTGGAACTGGATGACCCTCAGGGTCCCCTCCAACCCAACCCACTCTGGGATTCTGTGCAGGTCAAACACTTCCTCACCCTCCCAACACACACTACAGGAGGGATGAGCAGAAGCAGCTGTGAGAAGATTTTAGTCTACTGCCAAACACTATGGACAGGATGGAAAGGAGGGTGTGGAGGGAAGAAATTCAGAACCACCTCTAAAGAAGGACTTCAGGCCAAATACAGAGCTCCTGCTAAGCAGGCTGAGTCTGGGGGAGGGAGGTGGGGGGGAAGGTTTAGCATTCAGAATCCAGGCAAAGCAGCAACTCTTCTGTCACCTGCTCACCTAAGCTGGAGGCGATGCTCTCTATGCTCTCCTCCTTCAGTGGCACAGTGTTTGCACAGCTCACACTGACCCTGAAAACACCACAGCATTAAACAGCAGCACCCTGCTGGTGCTTGCAGTTCCTACCCCCATCCCTCCCACACCCCCACACCCCCAGAACCTGCACATTTGGGCAGAAGACAAAACAGAATAATCCCAAAGCAACACAGGAAGGATGCCTGAGCCAAGAGCCAGCAGGTCAGGGATGTTGCATGGAACAGCAGTGGCCAGGGCTGGAAAAGGCAACAGGGTTTCTTTTTGGGGGGTGGATAGTTCTCTAAGTGTCCTGGAAAGCACTGCTCTCATTGCACAGGTATCTTCAGATAAAGGGATTACCTCTTTTGGGGGTTGGTGGTTTTTTTTTAGGGGGTGGTGGTGTCTTTTTAATGCTCAACAGCACCAAAGATACTCAACTGTTCTTTCAGGCCAAGTATTTCCACTTCAAAAGAAGTCCCCTTCCCATTGCTAAGAGATCTTCTCCCAGTGACTCCAGGTTTGCACAAAACCTGCAGTAAAGAGGAAAAACACCTGCTTAAAATCTTTGCCCAAGCTGTGCTGGCTTAGAGGACAGCTCTGGCATCACATTTCTAACAGGAAGAGGAAGGGGGAAAGAGAGAGGTTGCCCAAAGAAGCTATAGAGGCTCCCAAGCTTGGAAGTGTTCAGAGGCAGGTTGAGAGAGGCCTTGAGCAACCTGGGGTAGTGGGAGGTGTCCCTGCCCACAGCACAGGGGTTGGAACTGGATGATTTTTGAGGTCACTTCTAACCCAAACCACTCTGTGATCATATGATATCCCACAACATCTGACTGCAGGATCAGAATCTCCACAGAGCAGCTCCTTTTTAAAGTATTTAAGGAAATGATTCAGGCTGGAAGGGACTTTAAAGACCACTTAAGTCCAACCTCCTGCCACCAATGTGTTTGTCTTGAGCTCTCACTGCTCCATCTCATCCAGCTCTAAGTTCTAGACAAAGACCTTTCCCCATGGGGACAGGCTGAGTTGGGGCTGTTCAGCATGGAGAAGGCTCCAGGGAGACATTAGAGCAACCTTCTAGCACCCTGAAAGGTGTAGAGGAGGGAGTTTTGACAAGGGCTGAGAGTGACAGGATGAGGGACAATGGCTTTAAGATGGGAGAGGGGAGATTGAGACTGGAAGTGAGGACAAAATCCATTCCAGTGAGGGTGAGGAGACACTGGAACAGGTTGCTTAGAGAGATTGTGGCTGCCCTCTCCCTGGAGGTGTTCAGGGCCAGGCTGGATGAGGCCTTGAGCAAGCTGTGCTGGTGGGAGGTGTTCCTGCCCATGGTAGGGGGTTTGGAACTGGATGGTCTTGAAGGTGCCTTCCAGCCCAACCCATTCTATGACTTTGGGCACCTGCTTTACCTTTGCTGGCCATAAACGCTTCTTCCAGGTGCAGAGCACATACTCTTGATCTGTCATGTCTGTTTCACACTCAGCAGGAAAACACCAGCCTGCTCTGAAGGAGAAATGAAGGCAAGAGTTACCCAACACTTGGGCCACAGTCTTCTTCTTTTTATTTTGCCTTGAAGGCAATACAGAAGATAAACAGCAAGCATGGCTCCAGCTATGCAGCATCTTGCCCCTGAGGTCACTGGACTACCTGGAGCACTGTGTCCAGTTCTGGAGCCCCTCCAGTTCTGGAGGGATCTGGATGTACTGGAAGGTGCCCAGAGAAGGGCCATGAGGATGAGCAGAGGGCTGGAGCTGCTCTGCTATGAGGACAGACAGAGAGAGGTGGGGCTGTTCAGTCTGGAGAAGATAAGGCTTTGAGGAGACCTTATTGTGGTTTTACAGGATCTGAAGGGGGCTACAAAAAAGCTGGGGAGGGACTTTTGAGGGTGTCAGAGGGGGGGATAGGACTGGGGGGAATAGAGCAAAATTAGGAGTGGGGAGATTCAAATTGGATGTTAGGAAGAAGGTCTTCCCCAGGAGGGTGGTGAGAGCCTGGCACAGGTTGCCCAGGGAGGTGGTGGAAGCCTCCTGCCTGGAGGTGTTTGCAGCCAGGCTGGAGGTGGCTGTGAGCAACCTGCTGTGGTGTGAGGTGTCCCTGCCCATGGCAGGGGGGTTGGAAGTGGCTGAGAGCAACCTGCTGTGGTGTGAGGTGTCCCTGCCCATGGCAGGGGGGTCGGAAGTGGCTGAGAGCAACCTGCTGTGGTGTGAGGTGTCCCTGCCCATGGCAGGGGGGTTGGAAGTGGCTGAGAGCAACCTGCTGTGGTGTGAGGTGTCCCTGCCCATGGCAGGGGGGTTGGACATGGCTGAGAGGAACCTGCTGTGGTGCGAGGTGTCCCTGCCCATGGCAGGGGGGTTGGAGCTGTCTGAGCCCTGAGCTCCGTTCCAACCCTGACAATTCCACGATCCAATTCTAACTCTGCGGCTACTTTACTCCCACGTGTACTTCTAAAACCAAGCTCCAACAGTATCTTTCCCCAGCCCCGCAGCCTTAGGAGGCCTTTCTGCACTTGGCAAGTGTAGCAAACGCTGTCACGGTGTGGCAGCCCCGCGGCGGGGCTGAGCCTTCCCCAGCGCAGCCGAACAGCCAAGGCCACTTACCCCGCCGCTAATCACCCCTCGCCGTGCCAGCTTTTGTGCGCAGACCGCAACTGCAACCAGAGCGAAGCAGCCAAACAGCTTTCGCTTTCCCTAAGGGCATATTGAGGCTGGTTAAGGACAGGGAAACGCAAACCTTCGCTCTCCTCCGGGCGCTGCGAGGCGGTCCCGCCGCCCAGACGCGGGGAGAAAGGGTCGTCACAGCCGCCCCGAAGCGCCAGACCTTTGGGCTCGAGGGCAGGGACACAGAGCCCGGCCCCGCCGAGCGGATCAACGACACCACCAGGCTCCACCAGCTCCACCCCAGCCGCTTTCCCCTGCCCTGCCTCCCACCCCGGCTCCCACCGCCACTGGCCGCCGCGTCCCGCTGTGGGGGAAAGGCTGGGACCTGAGGGAAGCCGGGGCCCGGGAACCCCAGCCAGGGTCTCCCGCTGCGAGGTCAAGGCCAGGACTTGAGGAAAGCCCAGGCCCAGGACCCCCTGCCCGGGACTCACGCCGCGCTGAGGGGTTGGGCCGCCCCTTCTCTCCCCCTTCCCAAGCCGCACGGTGAAGGGCCGGGTCGCCCTGCCCAATCGCGGTGACGAAGCTCCGGGCCGCACCCCCTACCCCCCCAGGATGCCGGTTGGCAGTTACCGTGTGTGGGCCCGACACGGACGGCAGCGCCCCGCCGCCTCCCTCCATATCAGGGAGCCCGCCCCGCCCGTTTCCATGTCTGCAACGCCCTCACCGTCGGGGCGTAGCCAATCAGCGAGCGCGCTTGGGCGACCTCCTTCCCGCCGCCAAAAGACACACAGGCTCCAGGCAATCAGAGCGCCCACTCCTCAGGTTGCTCCGCCCCCCGCGGCGGACTGTGCATTTCTGTTGGAGAACGGGGTGCGTGCCCCGCCCCCTCTGCGGAGCGTCCTTGCCGCTGACGTCACTTCCCCCCTCTCGCCCGGGCGGTGACCCGGGGGCTTCTGCGGGGCGTCCGCGACGTGGGCTGCGGGTGCCATGGCAACGGCGACTTGCCGGTGACGTAGTCACAATGAAGGCTGTGCTGTGACGTCAGGGTGCGGCACCTGAGCCCATACACCGGCACCGTAGAGGCTTCGACGCGTCCCGGCAGGCCCCGCGGCCTACCAGGCCCCGACCCACCCTGGCAAGCCTCGGCCCATCCTAGGCCTCACCGAGCCGCCCGGACCTTGTTTCTCATTGAACATTCCAACGGCTTTATCTTTCGTTTTGAAGGCGAAATCACTTCGCGGGGGCCCCAGTGGCCTGGTGTCACACGGGCGCTGCAAGAAGCTCCGCTGTGCCGTTGCACCCAGAGACAAAAGGCACAGCGAGCAGAGGATCGTGCCAGGCCCCGGCCGTAAAAATCAGCCTGGCTGGACCAGAAAAAAATAACAAACAGGTGAGTGTTTAATTGTTCAGAGCTTGAAACTATTTAGTTGCGTGAAAATGGGTTAAAAAAATAAAAGAACAAGAAATAAAAACGGCTCTCAGGAAGCTGCTGTGTGGCCCTGTGGATTTTTTTGGGTGTCCTGAGGAGAGCAGAGAAAACAGAGCCCACATTGTGACGTTGGATGCTTTATTAGCTGTCTTCTACTTGGTTATAAATACCTGTGATACTTGCAATGTCACCACTATACTGAAGGAGGAAGTTAGTAATAACACAGCCTGAAAACAGCACACAGACCAAAATGTTGTCTCCTGATGGCTTCACTCCCAGGAGAGCATTCCCCCCCCCCTCCCCTCCCTCCCTCCCCTTTCCCCCCCCCCCACTTTTTTAAGTACTGATATTTATAGAGTAACACTTCATTGACATAACATAAGAGACAAACTCCCTTTCCCCCCCCCACCTCCCCTCACTCAGTTTTCCCTTGGGTGCCTTCATTGCTGAAGACACTTCGTTACTCACTGCTACCTAATTGACATCAGACTTCCTGTTGCTCTGGCAGGGTCAGGGGTGGGCTGTGTGGGGGAGAGCAGCATTCCTCACCGTCCCTGCTTCGCAGGCTTATGGCTGTGCTGAGGGCTCCAGCTTGATCCTGCAAGGTGTTCAAAGCACTCTTTCATGTCAAAGGATACAAAACAGGCTTTTAAGACCTGGGTGAGGAAGCAGCATGGTTCAAGTCGGGAGTTCTGGCCTCGCTGGGAGGAAAGTGGGGCTTTGTTACAGGGGCACAGAGGATCACACCGAGGCAGGATAGAGGCCAGAGTTCAGGACACTGTGAGGCTCAGCCCTCTAAGGAGTGAAAACAACTTCCCCTCCTGCAAAATGTGAGGGGGGAGGAAAAAAAAAAGAGGAAACTTGCCCTTGTTGAAGCATCTCAGCTCCATTTCTGACAACATTTCTCTCACCTTGTCAGAGCTGCCTTGCTCCAGCCTGAAATCTCACTCTGTAGCTGCTCTCCCCCTGTAGCTGTGAGTTTTACAGGCAAAGCCCCTTTCTGGTCAGAGCTAATATTCCAATTGAAAGGAAAATCCAAACATCTCTTGAACATAGGATCACAGATTGGGTTTGGTGGGAAAGGATCTTTAAACCTCATCTAGTGCAGCCAAGCAGAGATATCTGCCACTAGAGGAGGTTGCTTAGAGCCCCAGACAACCTGATCTGGAATGGTTCCAGGGATGGGGCATCTTCCCACCTGTCTGCACAACCTGAGCCAGGATCTTAGCACCTTCAGTGTCAAAAAGAATCTTCCTTAGATCCAATCTAAATCTCCCTTACAGTTTAAACCCTCACCCCTTGGCCTGTGTCTTCTGTCTCCTCTGTAGTCAGCTTTCCAAGCACCCTGAACCCAAATGAGCTTCGCTGGGTGGAGGCCAAGCCCTTTAGATGTCACCTAGATGATTTCTGCTTGTGCTGAGGGCACATCTGGAAGTCGTTGTGGGACATCTGCCTGCCTGCTGCTCCCGTTTCAGCCCTGCCCCGTGCTCAGCACTGAGCTGGGGGCTTGGAACCAGCTCCTTTTCAGCTGCAGCAGTTTCACTGCTTGTTTGCAGCCCCTCCTGGTTGGGCTGCTGTAAAAAGAAATCAACCTTGTGTACCCATTTCACCTTTCTCCAGCTGTTTTTGACCCAACATGCACAATTTTCACCCTTCTCCAGCTGTTTTTGCCCCAATATGTACAAATGTCATGCTTCTCCAGGTGTTTTTTGCCCCAATATGTACAAATGTCATGCTTCTCCAGCTGTTTTTTTGCCCCAATATGTACAAATGTCATGCTTCTCCAGGTGTTTTTTGCACCAATATGTACAAATTTCATGCATCTCCAGGTGTTCTTTGACCCAAAGTGTGCCAGTTTCATCCTTCTCCAGCAGTTTTTGACCCAAAGTGTACACATTTCACCCCTCTCCAGTTGTTTTTGACCCAATATGTACAAATTTCACCCTTCTCCAGCTGTTTTTTAGCCCAAAGTGTATGAATTTCATGCTTCTCCAGGTGTTTTTTGACCCAATATGTACAAATTTCACCCTTCTCCATCTATTTTTTGGCCCCAAGAGTACCAATTTCAGCCTTCTCCAGCAGTTTTGGACCCAATATGTACAATTTTCATCCTTCTCCATCTATTTTTTTGGCCCCAAGAGTACCAGTTTCATCCTTCTCCAGTTTTTGACCCAAATTTCATCCTTCTCCAGTTGTTTTTGACCAAATATGTACAATTTTCACCCTTCTCCAGCTGTTTTTTAGCCCAAAGTGTACCAATTTCAGCCTTCTCCAGCAGTTTTTGGCCCAATATGTACAATTTTCATCCTTCTCCATCTATTTTTTGGCCCCAAGAGTACCAATTGCATCCTTCTCCAGTTGTTTTTGACCCAAAATGTACACATTTCACCCTTCTCCAGTTGTTTTTGACCCAATATGTACAATTTTCACCCTTCTCCAGCTGTTTTTTAGCCCAAAGTGTACCAATTTCAGCCTTCTCCAGCAGTTTTTGGCCCAATATGTACAATTTTCATCCTTCTCCATCTATTTTTTGGCTCCAACAGTACCAATTTCATCCTTCTCCAGCAGTTTTTGACCCAAAGTGTACACATTTCACCCTTCTCCAGTTGTTCTTGACCCAATATATGCAAATTTCACCCAATATATACAAATTTCACCCTTCTCCAGCTGTTTTTTAGCCCAAAGTGTACCAATTTCAGCCTTCTCCAGCAGTTTTGGGCCCAATATGTACAATTTTCATCCTTCTCCATCTATTTTTTGGCCCCAAGAGTACCAATTTCATCCTTCCCCAGCTGCTTTGAACCCAATATGTACAAATCTCATCCTTCTCCAGTTGTTTTATAGCCCAAAGTGTACCAATTTCACCCTTTCCCAGCTGCTTTTAACCCAATGTGTACAATTTTCATCCTTCTCCAGCTGCTTTGAACCCAGTATGTACAAATCTCCTCCTTCTCCAGTTGTTTTGGACCCAATATGTACAATTTTCACCCTTCTCCATCTATCTTCAGGCCTCAAGGGTACCAATTTCATCCTTCTCCAGCTGTCTGTGCCCCAATGTGTCCAAATTTCATCCTTCTCCAGCTGTTTCTGACCCAGTGTGGGCAACCCCACTCCACTCCAGCTCTACCTTTTTGGCCCAAAGACTCCAATGTATGTGTCCAGCCCTCCCTCCCCCAGAGGTTTTATTTTAGGGGTGGGAGCCACACTCACTGCCTCAGGTCAGCAAAGCTGCTGCTGGATCTCTGCTCCCCCTCCCACGGAATATGGCTTGTCCTGTCCTGTATTAAAACCTGCAAACGTTTCTCCTGCAGCTTGGCAAAGAACTGCCTAAAAATGACAACAATCTGGGGAAAAATAAAAACCCCAAACCCAAGCCCTGTTTGCAAGAAGTTTGTCCAAAGAGTCTTAAAAACCCCCAGTGCCACTAAGCTCCTCTTCCTCGCTGGGGAAAGTGCTGCCAAGTTCGAGTGCCACAGGCTGCTGGAGGCAAGAGTCCCCTCCTGCTGGTCTTTAAAGGTTCAAGCTCCTTGTGGTCGATCCTGAGTGGACTGGCAAGGGTGAAGCTGGTGCTGCCAGCTCCTGGCGGTGCCACCAGCAATGGCACAAGCTGCAGCAAGGCCAAGCTGTGGGAGCACGGAGCGGAGGTTGCCTCCCTCTGGAGAGGCCAAAGGGCTCAGCTGCCAGGCGTGGACTCTCCAAACAGGATCCTCAAGGCTCCTGCAGACCTCTTCTGACCCAGCAGCGAACTGCAGCTGGGTCTGGTGACAGGAGTGGCAATCTGGCTGCAGCCAGCAGCCAACAGCTATTTACAGGAAGTGGCCAAACTCACTGCATTTAGAAGGAAGGAGGGGGGAAAGTATTCCTTTCTTTCCCCTGCAGTTTGCTCCTCGTTCTGAAGCCACCCAGGATCCTTTTCAAGCCACAGTGGCCAAAACTGTTCCTTGCCAGCAGAGAGAGTCACCTTGTCCTTGCAGACACACAGCCACCAGCAACAGGACACTACAGAGGGATGCTCCACGTGACAGACCACAGGCTCTTGGTGCACACCTACGCTTGGGGTGCTGCTGGCACACCCCTCCCCCCAGTTTCCCCCAGCTCTCCCAGTGCCAGTGTCCCAGGGGTGGTGGGACATTGCTTGTCCAAGCTGTGGCGAGCTCTTGGCGGCACCAGGCGCGTTAGCTCTTGCAGCCAGCACCATTCACGGGCACCTTGGAGGCTGTGGGCTCACTCTGGAAAGTGTTGAGCTCTTCAGGGGTGGTGGTGGTGGTGGTGGTGGTCTCAGTGGCAGCAGTCCCTGTGCCCTGGGGCAGGCAGGAGCCTGGGGGACCCTCCCCGTGGCTGCGGCCGCTGCGGGAGCAGTCGTGGTGGCCATGGTTGCCCAGGCGGCTGGAGGCCACCACAGCTTTCATGGCAGCCTGGCAAAGAGGCACAGTGACAGGAAGGGTTAATCACAGGATGTTAGGGGTCCAAAGGTCATCAACCCCCTCTGCCAGAGCAGGACCAGAGAATCCAGCACAGGTCACACAGGAACACATTCAGATGGGGCTGGAAAGGCTCCAGAGAAGGAAGCTCCACAACCCCTCTGGGCAGCCTGCTCCAGGCCTCTGTGAGCCTCACAGTGAAGAAGCTCCTCTTGATGTTGAGGTGGAACCTCCTGGGCTGTAGTTTGTATCCATTGCCCCTTGTCATATCAAAGAGCCTGTCCCCTCCCTCTTGACCCCCAGCCCTCAGATATTTATAAGCATTGATCAGATCCCCCCCCTCAGTCTTCTCTTCTTCAGACCAAACAGCCCCAGGGCTCTCAGCCTCTCCCCATAGGGCAGTGCTCCAGTCCCTTCATCATCCTGGTAGCTCTGCAGCCTGGGACTGGCAGAATTCTGCCCTTCAAAGCCCTTCCTGAGGGGCTCAAGCCCCTGGAGCTGTGTGCAAGGGGAGATGGTGGCAAATCCTCCCACCCCATGGAGCTGGGAAGCTCCTGACAAGGCTCATCCTGGCAGCTGCTGCCTCCCCTGGGACACAGCTGCACAAGGAGCTGCTCCATCCCCCTTCAGCCTCCTCCCAGAGCTCCCACACGGCCATCCAACACTGATCTGCTGAGGGCAGGGTGACAGCAGCCCCTGGTGCCCCCAGCTGTCTGCACAAGGGCACATGAAACCCCCCCGGGGCAGGGGGGCTAACGGAGCCTTTTCTCCTCACCTTCAGTTTCCTCCTGGCGTTAAATTCCTGCAGTTTCTTCTGGGTGCTGTCCATGTGAGCAAACTTGGCAGCTTTGCCAGTGACCCAGGGGTGCTCCAGAGCCTGGTGGACAGTCAGCCTCTTCTGGGGGTCCAGGACAATCAATTTCCTGACCTTGAACCGGTTGCAAACACACCCAAACAGAGCTTCATTCGTTAAATCCCACCAGTTTAGGTGGAATCACTGTGGTTGGAAAAGACCTTTAAGCTCATCCCAGTCCACCCATTCTCTGACTCTGCCAAGGCTGATGGCCCTCAGCACCACACCTCTGCAGCTTTCCAAACACCTCCAGGGGTGGGGAGTCAACCCCCTCCCCAGGCAGCTTCTTCCAGTGTTTGAGAACCTTTTCAGTCAAGAAGTTTCTTCTAATGTCCAACCTAAACCTCCTCTGGTGCATCCTGAGGCCATTGCCTCTTATCCTATTGCTTGTTCCCTTGGTGAAGAGGCCAACCTGTACCTCACTCCAACCTCCTTTCAGGGAGTTGTGGAGAGCCAGAAGGTCTCCCCTCAGCCTCCTCTTCTCCAGAAATCATTGTTACCTTTCCAGGCACCAACCTGAAGGCTGCATAATGACTCACAGATTCACAGAAGGCTTTGGGCTGGGAGGGAGCTTCAAGATCACCCAGTTCCAACCCCCCCTGCCGTGGGCAGGGACACCTCCCACCAGCCCAGGTTGCTCAAGGCCTCATCCAGCCTGGTCTTGAACACCTCCAGGCAGGAGGCAGCCAAAGCCTACCTGGGCAGCCTGTGCCAGGCTCTCCCTACCCTCACTCTCAAGAATTTCTTCTTAATATTTGCCTCTTGAGTTTTGGTTTTCAGCTCCCACACAAGGTGAGCTTGTCCCCAGCAGCCCTTTGTGCCCCTCCAGTCCATCTGGAACTCACAGAATCACAGAATGGGTTGGGGTTGGAAGGGATCTCCAAAGCTCATCCAGTGCAACCCCCTGCAGTCAGCAGGGACATCCTCAGCTAGATCAGGTTGCCCAGAGCCCTGCTGAGCCTCACCTTGAATATCTCCAGGGATGAGAGCCCCAACAGCCCTGCAGAGATTCCTCTGGATGTGTTATCAGCAACACAACAGAACATCTGATCTCATAGAGTCAAGGGTTGGGTTGGGTTGGGTTGGAAGGGACCTTAAGGATCGTCCAGTTCCAACCCCCTGCCATGGGCAGGGACACCTCCCACCAGCCCTGGTTGCTCATCCAGCCTGGCCTTGCACACCTCCAGGGAGGAGGCATCCACAACCTCCCTGGGCAACCTATTCCAGTCTCTCCCCACCCTCACTCTCAACAATTTCTTCCTCCTCTCCACTCTCAACCTCCTCTCTCCCAGCTCAAAGCCATTTCCCCTCAGCCTGCCCCAGTTGCCCTCGTCCAAAATCCCTCCCCAGCTCTCCTGGAGCCTCCCTTTCAGATGCTGGAAGGTAGTGGGCAGCCCCCAAGGCCCAGCTTGCTCACCAAGTCCTTGGCATTGAGGGAAACCTCATCCCACCACGGAGACACAAACTCATAGTCGCAGGTGAGGATGCGGCTGTACATGTACTGATCCCCGCGCGGGTCGAAGAAGGGCTCGAAGCCACAGAGCCTGCGGGCAGGGAGAGAGAGGAGCTGCAGGAGGCTGCCAAGCACCAGCCCAGCACTCACCAGCTGCTGCTGGAACAAAACCACCTCAGCATCAGGCTGCCAGCAGGCACAGGGTACTCACAGGATGTAGGTGATGACCCCCACGGACCACATGTCCACTTCGGGGCCGTATGGGCACCCCTGGAGGATCTCAGGGGCTGCAAGAAGAGTTTGGGGGTTCAGAGGCAGGGCTTTGGAGCTGGAGCTGGAGCGGGGCAGGGTTAGGTTGGGCAGCAGGAGGAAGCTCTGCACAGTGAGGGTGGGGAGACACTGGCAACAGGTTGCTCAGGGAGGTGGTTGAGGCTCCATGCCTGGAGACATTCATGGGGCCCTGGGCAGCCTGCTCCGGCTGGAGGAGTCCCTGCCGAGTGCAGTGGGTTGGGCAAGATGCTTTTTGAGCTGATGCAACCTGTGAATCTGTGTGGGTGTGGGGAGCTCCTGGGAGCCATCCATCCCTGCACTGAGCTGTGCAGGGCCTCAGGCAGGGAGCAGCCCCCCGCCTCCAGGTCCCTCTCCCCAGCTCACCGCAGTACCCTGGCGTCCCGCAGACTGTTTTCATGGTGTCCTGCTCATCCACGATCTTGGAGAGCCCAAAATCGCCTTGAAGGGGACACACAGAAGGTGCTGCTGGCAGGGAGGCTCACTTCCAACCCCTCCTCCTGCCATGAAGCCCCCCCTCTGGCAAACCCACCGATTTTGAGGGGGGCATCAGGGGACAGGTCAGCATAGAGCAGGTTCTCCGGCTTCAGGTCGCGATGGACAACTCCATTTTCATGCAGATACTACGAGAGAGAGAGAATGGGAGCAGGGTGTGGGGTGCAGGAAGGGGACAAGGGAAGCCCCAACTTCCTCAGACAGACTTCAGGAGGAGGTGGCAGCCATCCAGGAGCAGGCACAAACCAAACACAGCACCAACTCTTTTGGCTCTTCCTTTGGGAGCACCCCAGCTCCTGTGGTGCTGGAGCTGCTGGTGCAGGGGGCTCTGGGAGGACATTTCCAGGTATCAGTTCCCATTTTCAAACCCTCCTGTTGCTATGGAAACCCCATCTCCAGCTGCCCTGCGATGCAGAGTGGCCTGACCTTCCTTCCTCCTCTCCCTCATCCCTCCCAAGCATGGATTGGAAGAGGCATCTCCACCAGTGGTGAGTTCGGAGGGCCAAGGGTGAGCCTCTCCCCAGGGGTATTTGGGGTGGGGACAGCTCTGGGGGCCTCTTCCCAGGGCTATTTGGGATGGGGACAGCTCTGGGTGCCTCTTCCCAGGGCTATTTGGGATGTGGACAGCTCTGGGGGCCTCTTCCCAGGGCTATTTGGGATGTGGACAGCTCTGGGTGCCTCTTCCCAGGGCTACTTGGGATGGGGACAGCTCTGGGTGCCTCTCCCCAGGGGTATGTGGGATAGGGGCAGTCCCCACAGTGACACCCCTGACCCACATACATCCCATGGGGCTTGGGGGACACACAGCCATGCTGGGGCCATGCTGGGGCCATGCTGGGGCCATGCTGGGGCTGCATTACCGAAACAGCTTCCAGGATCTGCTTGACGACGTGGGCTGCGTCCCTCTCACTGTAGAAACCTCTCTCCACGATCCTGCAGGCACAAGGGATCAGCACCTTGCCTCCCCCACACTACCCTCTACCCTCCAGACCCCTCCATCCTCATCCTCCCATGCCCATCGTGCTGGCTGGCAGCTGGGCTGGGGGTACCTGTCGAAGAGCTCTCCTCCGGTCACCAGCTCCAGGACCAGGGCGATCTCAGAGGGTGTCTCAAAGATCTCCTTCAGCTTGATCTGAAAGAGAGGGCAGGAGGGATGCAGATGTGGGATTGTGGATTTATACATCCACAGAATGGGTTGGGTTGGAGGGGACCTTGAAGATCATTCAGTTCCAACCCCTCCCTGCCGTGGGCAGGGACACCTCCCACCAGCCCAGGTTGCTCAGGGCATTCAACACCTCCAGCCACAGCCTCCCTGGGTGACCTGTGCCAGGCTCTCCCTACCCTCACTCTCAAGAATTTCTTCCTAATATTTGCCACTTCAGTTTTGGTTTTCAGCTCCCACACAAGGTGAGTTTGTCCCCAGCAGCCCTTTGTGCCCCTCCAGTCCATCTGGAACTCACAGAATCACAGAATGGGTTGGGTTAGAAGGGATCTCCAAAGCTCATCCAGTCCAACCCCCTGCCATCAGCAGGGACATCCTCAGCTAGATCAGGTTGCCCAGAGCCCTGTTGAGCCTCACCTTGAATATCTCCAGGGATGAGAACCCAAACAACTTCCCTTGGCAACCTGTTGCAGTGCTCCACCACCCTCATGGTGCAGAACTTGTTCCTCACATCCAATCTAAATCTGCTCTGCTCTAGTTTGAAGCCACTGCCCCTGGTCCTGTTCTTGCAGGCTTTTGGGAATAGTCCCTCTGAAGCCTTCTGGTAACCCTTTCAAGTCCTGGAAGGCTGCTCTAAGGTCTCCCTGAAGCCTTCTCTTCTCCAGGCTGAACAACCCCAGCTCCCTCAGCCCATCTGGGATTAGCAGGTTTCTCTTCAATCATGTCCAGAGAAGGGCAACAAGGCTGGGGAGGGGTCTGGAGCACAGCCCTGTGAGGAGAGGCTGAGGGAGCTGGGGTTGCTTAGCCTGGAGAAGAGGAGGCTCAGGGGAGACCTTCTTGCTCTCTCCAACTCCCTGAAGGGAGGTTGTAGCCAGGTGGGGGTTGGTCTCTTCTCCCAGACAACCATCACCAGAACAAGAGGACACAGTCTCAAGCTGTGCCAGGGGAGGTTCAGGCCGGATGTCAGGAAGAAGTTCCTCCCAGCAAGAGAGATTGGCCATGGGAATGTGCTGCCCAGGGAGGTGGTGGAGTCCCCATCCCTGGAGGTGTTTAGGAAGAGCCTGGATGGGCTGCTTGGTGCCAGGGTTTGGTTGATCAGATGGTGCTGGGGGAGAGGTTGGACTCGATGAGCTCAAAGGTCTCATCCAACCTGGATCATTCTATTCTATTCTATGCTACCAAATGCAGGGTGGGTGGTTTGGGTTTTTTTTCCCCTTTTTCTTCTTCTCCTTTCTCTTCCCCCCCCCCCCCCCCCCCTCTTTTTGGGGCTTGTTTTTGAAATGGAAACCAGAGCATTTCATGCTTCTCAGGACTTTTGTGCCACCGCGAATTTCATGGGGCTTTAATCATTACCTTCCTAGGCTGGGTGACAAGGCATGATCCCCCTGCAGGGGGAGAGACACTGTGTGGCAGCTTATTGCATTATAATAATACACAGAAGCTCTGTAATTTATTTTCTTTCCCCCCCCCCCTTCCCCCTATTAACTTCAAAAGTTTGCAATCCTATTATCAGCTGCTGCCGAGGTTGGGGCCGACCGAGAGCGAGAGCCCAGGCGGCCCCAGCCTCGCTGATGAAACGGAGCAGCTCCTCTTGAAGGGATTCACTTCAACCTGGGAGAGTGAGCAGAACCCCACAGGGAACCCAGGGATTGAAAGATTCCCACTGATTTCCCCCCCCCCCCCCCCTGCTCCCTGGCCCCTGTGGGGATGCAGTGAAGAGGAAGGCTGGAGGAAGGCCGGGAATGGGTTGGGAGAGTTGGGGATGTGTCAGTGCCAGGGAGAGCTTAGAGTAGCTGGAAGTACCTTAGAGAGCTTCCAGTACCTGAAGGAGGAGGGGGACAGGAGAGCTGGGGAGGGGTTTTTGGCAAGGGCTGGGAGTGACAGGATGAGGGACAATGGCTTTGAGCTGGGAGAGGGGAGACTGAGAGGACTGAGAGTGGAGAGGAGGAAGAAATTAAGAGTGAGGGTGGGGAGAGCCTGGCACAGCTTGCCCAGGGAGGCTGTGGCTGCCTCCTGCCTGGAGGTGTTCAAGGCCAGGCTGGATGAGGCCCTGAGCAAGCTGTGCTGGTGGGAGGTGTCCTTGCCCATGGCAGGGGGGGTTGGAAGTGGATGACCCTTCCAGCCCAACCCCTTCCACGACTCTGTGAGATCAGATGTTCTGTTGTGTTGCTGATGACACATCCAGAGGAATCTCTCCCCATCCATGGCTGATGTCATCAGGCTGCTGCCTGAGCAGGCAATCCCAATCCCAGCTGGTGTCCCTGCCTCTCCCCAAGTGCCCTGGGATGAGGAGATGTCCCCATGGGAAAGGCTGAAGTGCCTCAAAATGCTGAAACAGCCCCAAAAGTTGTAACAATCCAATGTCCAGGTCAAGCCCACGCCAAGCCAGCCCAGGGCCTTAAAGGGCAGCCCAGCTCCAGTGTCTTTGCTTCCATCACCCCCATTTTGGGGATGCTTTGGACCTCTCACAACTTCACCTCTTTGCACCAAGATTTTGGGCAGGCAGGACACCCCTGTGGGCTTCCTCTGTCTCTCCAAGGATGCTTGGTGTGGGTTTTGAGCTTGGGCAGCAGCAGCCTGTGGCTCAGTGATGTCTCAATGACATCCTGGTGATGGCTCAGTGATGCTGTGGTGAGGTTCCAGCCACAAAATCAATCAGAGCAGGATCTGTCTCACACAATCCCCCCACCAAGGGCCACCCCCCAACACCTCAGCAGCTTCCAGGTGGCTTTTTTGGGGCTGTTCCTTTAACTCTGGTTGCCTCCAAGATTCATAGATCCATAGGATCACAGAACATGAGGGGTTGGGAGGGACCTCAAAAGATCATCCAGTCCAACACCCCTGCCAGGGCAGGATCACCCAGAGTGGTTTAGGTTGGCAGGGACCTTGAAGATCATCCAGTTCATCAAGCCTCCCACCAGCCCGGGTTGCTCAAGGCCTCATCCAGCCTGGTCCTGAACATCTCCAGGCAGGGGACATCCACAGCCTCCCTGGGCAACCTGTCCCAGCCTCTCCCCAACCCTCACTGGCCAGAATTCCTTCCTCATCTCCAGTCTCAAACTCCCCTTCCTCATCTCCAGTCTCAAACGCCCCTTCCTCAATTTGCTGGTGGAGCCAAGCAGCCAGGATTAAGACTTTCTGGCCAGGTGTGTGTGGGGGGGACGGGACGACAAGGAGCCCCTGAGCTCCCCAGCGCTGCTGGGGGGCCGAGGTGGCAGGGCTGGAGGCTCTGCTGACACCGGCAGGTTTTGATCCTCTGCTGGGCGTTGCGAATCGTTGCAGCCGAGCTGCCCTGATCCCTGCGGCGCTGAGCAAGAGGAACGGAGACCGGGACGCAGCCCCCGCGGCCTCGGCCTCCCCTTTTATCTCCCCCTTGCAGCAGTCATTACAGATGGGCAATTTTCTGTGCTCTTCATTTGATCTCCTCGATGGAAATTGCTTAGCAAATGGAAATCTCAGGCCAGGGGACAAGGTGGAGGACAAAGAAAGGGGGGTGGAGGGGGTGCTCTAGCTCCTGATATTGGAGCTGGGAAGCTCAAAGGTGCTGCAAGGATCAGTTTCGTGTGGAGTCACGGACCGCAAAGATGAGCAGAGGGCTGGAGAACCTCTGCTGTGGGGACAGGCTGGGAGAGTTCAGCCTGGAGAAGAGAAGGCTCCAGGGAGAACTTCGAGCTGCATTTCAGGACCTGTAGGGGCTACAGAGAGCTGGGGAGGGACTGCTCAGAAGGGGCTGTGGGGGTAGGACCAAGGGCAATGGTTTGAAACTGGAGCAGGGCAGAGTTAGGTTGGACACCAGGAGGAAGTTCTGCACAAGGAGGGTTGGGAGACACTGGAATAGGTTGCCCAGGGAGGTGGTGGAGGCTCCATCCCTGGAGCCATTCAGGCTCAGCCTGGCTGTGTCCCTGGGCAGCCTGCTCTGGCTGGAGCTGTCCCTGCTGCCTGCAGGGGCTTGGACAAAGTGACCTGGGAGGCTCCCTGCCAACCTCCTGCAATCTGTGAGGCTGTGGTAGTGAGGGGAGAGCCATCGTAGGCACAGCAAGGACTGGGCACCCCCGAGCCCATCTGCAGGGCAGGGAGGGGGCAGGGGGTGCAGCTGTGTTCCCCTCGGGGTCATACTCACGATGTTGGGGTGTGAGAGCCTCAGCAGGACCCCAATCTCTGTCCTCACAATCTTTTTGTCAATCTGGAAAGAGAAGCCCACGTGGGAGCAGTGTTACCTCTGCTGCTGGCTCTGGATCCAGCCCCCCCCCAGCTCTGCCCTGAGGCTCACAACCCCCCTGGGACCCTGCTCAGGCCAGCACCGACACCCAAAGCCCCAGACACCATCTTTTGCCCCCCCAAAATCCCCCCTGAGACCAAGACCAATCCATGGGGTGGCTGCAGGTGACCTTTTGTGACCTGAAACTGTGCCAGGGGAGGTTTAGATTGGATGCAGAGAACCCTTCCCCCTCATGCACCCAGCACCCATCACTTGTTCACCTGGGACCCTTAGGCTGCATGAGCGCTGCCCCAGCTGACAGCCCTGCGCCCATCCCAGTGCCCCACCGGTCCCAAGGTGGTTGGGGAAGGGAGCAGACCCCTCCTCATCACCCCCAGCCCCCCACCCACCCACACTCACCGTCTTCTTCAGGATCTTGGCGGCGTAGGGGCTGCCTGTGCCCTTCTCCTCACAGCTGTACACCACCGAGGTTGCTCCTCTGGAGGGCAGGACAGTGATGGGGGGGGGGGGGGCACATGTCCCACTCACCCTGTCCCCCCCCTCCCCACTTGTCAGCACCCAGGCTGTGGGCGCTCAGCAGGCAGCCCCCTCCTCGTGCAGCCCCCTCCCAGCCTTGCCCAGTAAAGCCTTTGTAATTAAGCCCCAGCCTTACACCGGCTTTAAACCCTTAAGCAGCTTTCCCAACAGGATGGAGCTTCCCTCACCCTGCTCATGAGGACAACCTCTGCTGGGATCAGTGCTGCCAGAGTCCCCACCTCAGCCCTGGCCCCCTCCCAGCTGTGTCACGGGGGGGTGATCCCAGCTACAAACCCCCTCCCGGGCAGGTTAAACCGCTCCAGGTTCCGCTGGGCTGGCTCTGGTTCAGCCCCAGCAGCGCCAGGGAGGTTCAGACCTGGTTAATAACATTTTCTACCCACTGGACAGTGAAATCAGCCCTGTGCTCAGGCCCTGCTGTGGCTCCTTTGCAATCTTGGAGCAGATTAAATCTCACCCCTCAAGTAATCAGCTGCGTTTTGTCGCTCTGCGGCTTCACCCTCTTCTGGGACCCAGCTCAGGCACTGCCTTGAGGCTCACAACAACCCTGTGCCCCCTGCTCAGGTCAGCACCAACACCCAAAGCCCAGCCCCTGCCCCCAGACACCATCTTTTGCCCTTCCAACATCTCCCTTAGGACCGAGGCCAAGCCATGGCGTGGCTGCAGGTGACCTTTTATGGCCTGAAATTGTGCCAGGGGAGGGTTAGGTTGGAGAGGAGGAACAATTTCTGTGCTGAAGGAGTGGTCAGGGCTTGGCACAGGCTGCCCAGGGAGGTGGTGGAGTCCCCATGCCTGGATGTGTTCAAAAACCCTGTGGCCATGGTTTGGTGGCTGTGGTGGGGTTGGGTTGGTGTTGGACTGGATGCTCTCAGAGGGCTTTGCCAACCTATTCTTCCTAGGCTGAGGAGATAGAAGGAGAGGAAAGGGGCTGAAATCGTGCCAGGGGAGGATCAGGTTGGAGATGAGGAACAGTTTCCTTGCTGCCAGAGTGGTCAGGGCTTGGCACAGGCTGCCCAGGGAGGTGGTGGAGTCCCCATGCCTGGAGGTGTTCCAGAACCCTGTGGCCATGGCATTTGGGGCCCTGGTTTGGTGGCCATGGTGGGGTTGGGTTGCTGCTTGGGCTGGATGCTCTCAGAGGGCTTTCCCAACCCAAACAATTCCCTGAGTCCATGGTTTGCTGCAGCCCCATGTGCTGCAAGCTGCCAGTGCTCCCCGGGGTGCTCTCATGGAGGAGAGATTTGCTTGGAAAAGGAGAGTGGATTTTGCAACTCATCCAGCTGAACTTGGGAATCAGGTTCCCATGGCAACAGCAGAGCTGGGTACCAGGTACCAGGGGGATGCTGTGGGGTCTGGGGATGCTGTGGAGGCAGCAAGACCTGGCAGTCCTAGACCTTGACTGCTGTCCAGATCACAGAGTTGTCAGGGTTGGAAGGGACCTCAAGGATCACCCAGTCCCAACCCCCCTGCCATGGGCAGGGACCCCTCACACCAGGGGTGTTTTTTGGTGGTGGTTTTGTGGTTTGGCTGGATTTGGGTTTTTTTTCTCTTCTCTTCCATATTTTCTCTGATTTTTTTCCCCTGAATGCCAAGCCAAAAAAATAACCCCAAAACCCCAACTGGGCCAAGAAAAAAAAGCCCAATTTGGGAATAAAATTGCCCAGGCTCAAAGAGGAGAGGTGGCTGTCACCACTCTCTTCTCCAGATGCCTCCTGCCTGGAGGTGTTCAGGGCCTGGCTTTGAGCTGGGAGAGGGCAGATTGAGACTGGAGGTGAGGAAGAAATTCTTGTGAGGGTGAGTGAGACACTGGCACAGGTTACCCAGGGAGGTTGTGGATGTCCCCTGCCAGGCTGGATGAGGCCTTGAGCAACCTGGGCTGGTGGGAGGTGTCCCTGCCCATGGCAGGGGGGTGGAACTGGATGAGCTTTAAGGTCTCTTCCAAACCCAACCCATTCTATGACAATATCCATGGTGAAGAGCTTGCAAAGTTTCCTTTTCCCCTCACTGGGTCCCTCCAGGGGCTGAGCAGAAGCTTTTTTCCCCCCCCTTGTCCACACATGAGAGGTGGCTACAAGAAAGCTGGGGAGGGACTTTTGGGGGTGTCAGGGAGGGATAGGACTGGGGGGAATGGATCACAACTAGAAGTGGGGAGATTCAGATTGGATGTCAGGAGGAAGTTGTTCCCCAGGAGGGTGGTGAGAGCCTGGCACAGGCTGCCCAGGGAGGTGGTGGAAGCCTCATCCCTGGAGGTGTTTGCAGCCAGGCTGGATGTGGCTGTAAGCAACCTGCTGTGGTGTGAGGTGTCCCTGCCCATGGCAGGGGGGTTGAGGCTGGCTGAGCCTTGAGCTCCCTTCCAACCCTGACAATTCTCTGATTTAGAAGCCCTCAGCTCAGCATTTAGGAGGTGCATCAGGGTCACTCCTCGGCCACAGAGTGCAAACCCTCTGTGCCCATGGCAGGGCACCGGCTGCCCCTGGCGCAATCCCAACCGACGGCAGCGGACGGCTCGGCGCCGGCGTTCGCCACCCCCCGCCCCCAGCCCCCTCTCCCCCAGGGCCCCCGCGGCCGCCGCTCGCTCGCTGGCTGCTTAAGGTCTCAAATAAATATCTGCAATCAACCTTGACTGCGACAGGAGATAATTGCATTTGCTTTACAGATGAACTGGAAAATGTTGAACAATGGGATTTGCTGTGGGAGCCTGCCGCTGGGTGGGGAGGGGGGGTGCAAGGGGAGGGGGCGCAGGCAGCCAGCCGATCGCCGGGGCCGGCCCGTCGAGAGAGGACGGTGGCGACCTGCAGCTGAGCTGATGCCACAGGACCACAGAATCAACCAGGCTGGAAGAGACCTCAGAGATCACCAAGTCCAACCTGTCACCCAACACCTCCTGACAGCTGAGCCACGGCCCCAAGTGCCACATCCAAGCCTTGTTTGAACACCTCCAGGGGAGGTGACTCCACCACCTCCCTGGGCAGCACATTCCAGTGGCCAGTTACTCTTTCTGTGAGGAACTTTCTCCTCACCTCCAGCCTAAACCTCCCCTGGCACAGCTTGAGACTGTGTCCTCTTGTTCTACCACTGATTGCCTGGGAGAAGAGACCAACCCCAACACAGGATCATGTCATAGGATCATGGGATCACAGGATGTTAGGGGTTGGAAGGGACCTTGTAAGATCATCGAGTCCAACCCCCCCTGCCACAGCAGGAGCATAGAATCCAGCACAGGTCACACAGGAACACAGCCAGATGGGGCTTGAAAGCCTCCAGAGGAGACTCCTTCCACCACCTCCCTGGGCAACCTGTGCCAGTCTCTCACCACCCTCTGAATCTACCCATTTCTGGTTTTTTCCATCCCCCCCAGTCCTATCACTCCCTGACACCCTCAAAAGTCCCTCCCCAGCTTTCTTGTAGCCCCCTTCAGATCCTGGAAGGCCACAATTAGGTCTCCTTGGAGCCTTCTCTTCTCCAGACTGCACAACTCTAACTCTCTCAGTCTGTCCTCATAGCAGAGCACCTCCAGATCTCTGCTCATCCTTGTGTCCCTTCTCTGGGCACCTTCCAGCACCTCCAGAGCCTTCCTGTAATAGAGGCTCCAGAACTGGACACAGAGCTCCAGGTGAGGTCTCACCAGCGTGGAGTAGAGAGGGAGAATCCCCTCCCTGGCCCTGCTGGCCACACTTCTCTTGCTGCAGCCCAGGCTCTGCTTGGCTCTCTGGGCTGCAAGTGCTCTCTGCTGGCTCCTGTTGAGCTTCTCATCCACCAGCACCCCCAAGTCCTTTTCTCCAGGGCTGCTCTCAAGCCAGTCCCTGTCCAGCCTGTATCAGTGCCTGGGATTGCCCTGCCCCAGCTGCAGGACCTAGCATTTGCTCTTGCTGAACCTCATGAGGTTGTCATGGGCTCAGCTCTGCAGCCTGTCCAGGTCGCTCTGGGTGGCCTCCCTTCCTTCCAGTGTGTCTGCTGCACCACACAGCTTGGTGTCATCAGCAAACTTGCTGAGGGTGCCAGTTTGGTGGTGTCAGACAGAGGCTTCACCAGCTGCAGGTTGGAGTGGTGCTAGACAGGAACCCTCTCAAGGATGGGCTTGGGCAGTGTCCTGCTTGCCAGATGTGCAGCAGACCCAGGCATGCAGTGAGAAGGAAGGGAATTCAGTGATTTGTAAGGGGGGGTTAAGATGTCTGTTTCTCTTCAGGGGCATGGGCCAGTGTTGACCCTTCAGTGCCAGCTGGAGGGTTGGACTGGATGATCTTTGAGGTCTCTTCCAACCAGATGTGTTCTGTGATTTCCTGTGCTGTTGGGTGGGTTTTTTTCCCCTTGCCAGGTTGCACAGGATGGTGTGCAGGTGGGCTTTGAAAGTGGCAAGAGGTGGAGATTCCACCACCTGCCTGGGCAGCCTGTTCCAATCCCTGACCACTCTCGCAGTAAAGAAATTGTTTCCCCCCATACCTGACCCCAAAACACCCCTGGCGCAAACCCAGGCCATGAAAGGTCACCTGCTCCACCACCCTCAAGGGAAAGAAGTTCCTCCTCATGTTTAGATGGATCTTCTTATGCTCCACTTTGTGCCTGCTACCCCTTGTCCTGTCATTGGGCACCGCTGGCCTGGTGCCATCCTCCTGACGCTTGAAGTATTGATCAGCATTGAGAAGATCTCCTCTCAGTCTTCTCTTCTCCAGTCTAAAAAGCCCCAGGGCCCTCAGGCTTTCTTCATAAGAGAGATGTTCCTGTCCCCTCAGCACCTTTGTAGCCCTTTGCTGTCCCCTCTCCAGCAGTTCCCTGGCTCTCTGGAACTGGGGAGCCCAGAACTGGACACAATACTCCAGGTATGGCCTCCCCAGGGCAGAGCAGAGTGGGAGGAGAACCTCTCTTGACCCCCTGGCCATGCTTTTCTTAATGCCCCCCAGGAGACCATTGGCCTTCTTGGCACATTGCTGGCTCATGGTCATCCTGTTGCCCACCATCACTGCCAGGTCCAGCACGGGAGCTCCTTGGTGCCAGCACAGACATGAGACATGTCCAGGCCCAGGCATCTCCAGGATGTGTTGCAACCCCTGGGGCACCAACAGCCTCCTGGGCCCACAGGCTCTTGGCACCAACCCTGAGCTGCCCTGGATCCAGATCTGGGAATAAATCCACCCCTAGGGCCATGTCCCTTCACTGGGGCTCACACTGCCTGTCCTTTGCAGGGAGCTGCTGCAGGAGGGACCACCTCATCATCACCAACCTCTCCCCAGCCCTGGGGTGCTCAGAGGCTCTCACCATGAGCCCACTGCCCACCATGGGAGTGGGAAATACACCTGGAGAACCTGGGCCCCATCCTGCATCTTTCATTAAGCTCCTAAACCCACCACTGCAGTGCCATGACACAGCCTAGGCACCACCTTAGATGTGGGCACAGAGTCTCCTTCCATTCCCTCTGCATTCTCCATCCCTTCGCCCCCCCCTTCTCCATCCCTCTCTCCTCTTTGCTCCATCCTCCTTCTCCATCTTTCCATCCCCCTTGATCCATCCCCTTTCTTCATCCCTCCACCCCCTTAATCCATCCCTCCATCCCACTTAATCCATCCCTCTTCTCCATCCCTCCACCCACCTTGACCCATCCCCCTTCTCCATCCCTCCATCCCCCTTGATCCATGCCCTTTCTCTCCATCCCTCCACCCCCTTTGACCCACACCCCTTCTCCAGCCCTCCAGACCCCTTCTCCATCCTTTCCTCTCCCCACCAGGCCAGCCCCTTCCCCAATCAGGACCCACTCCCATGCAGGGTGCGCTCCTGCCACCCCCCCAACTCATTCTGACAGCCCCCCCCAGGCAGCCTGTACCGTCCCAGCTCGGGCCCCACGGCGTAGAAATCTTCCAGGGCTGCATCCCGGCGGGATCCATCGATCCAGTACTCACTGCTGCTCTTGGAGGAGGGCATGGTGGGCTGTGAGCTCCTGCTCAGAAGAAGAGACCCAAATCCACTGCGGCCCCCCGCTCCCAGAGCCACCTCCACAGCCCCCCCCCCCGCCCCCTCCCTCACCTCACTGTGTGTCCCCCTCCCGGTGCCAGCACCCAGATGGCCAAAGCCCCAAGCAGGGCTTGGGATTATCCAGCAGGATGAAGAGGCTGCCACAAATCTCCTTCCCACCAGGCACGTAGGCTGCCTTTGGGAGATAATCCCACCCCTGCCTATCTCCTGTGTTCCCCCCCCCCCACCCCCAGCTTTCACACCAGCCCCCCCCCCCCCGCCCCCCCAACATTTCCCACCCCAGCCCCACCTTTCTGAGGCTATTTCAGCTTTTTGGAGCCCACCAGGCCAGACCCTGCTCCCGTAGTCTCCCACCCGGGGGTTCACCCCCCTGATTCCCCCAGTCACCCCCAAACCCACCGTGACATCGAGCACCACCCCCTCCCCGTGGCACCCCCTTCCCCCCCAGCCCCTTGCTCTGTGCAGCCCCCCTTAATATTCGGGTGGGATCTGGGGGGGGCCCAGCACATACCCTCAGCTGCGGCGGCGCTGCCTGGCGGAGCCGAGTCCCCCTCGCTGCTGCCTCATCCCCGGGGAGGGGGGGGTGTTGGGATGGGGGGGGTGCTGGATGGGGGTCACTCAGCCTCTGCACCCTTGGGTGCTGCCGAAGAGCCCAGCTGCAACGCCCCCACCTCTCCCTCTCTCCCCGCCCCAACTCTGGGCCTGTGCTGCCAACCCCTGCTGCTCCCCACCCAAGGCCGGGGAGGGGGTGCAGGATCAGCTCCTCGGTGGTGCTGAGGAGGGTGTGGGGAGGGAGGGAGGGAGGGATGCAGGGATGGAGGGGTGGGAAGATGGAAGAAGGGATGCAGGGCGGATGGAGGATGGTATGGATGGGAGGATGGATGGAGTGATGCAGGGAGGGATGGAGGGAGTGATGCAGGAATGGGAGGATGGGAGGACGCAGGAGCACAGGGATGCCGGGAAGCAAGGATGCAGGGAAGCAGGAAGGCAGGGAGACTGGAAAGCAGGGATTCCAGGAAACGGGAGCTCAAGGACGCCAGGAAGCAAGGATGCAGGCGGAGAGGAGAGGAAGAGGAGGCTGCGGGACCGGGGGTGCGGAGCCCGGGGACCCTCCCCGGCAGCATCACCGCCTGGCTCGGCCGTGCCACCCCCCGGCCACCGCCGCCACTGCACCGGGTCCCCTCCGCTCCCCGGGGCTCCGGGCTGTGCTCCTCGCTTGGAGGCGTCGCTGGGGTACAGGGTGCTCCTGAGCCCCCTCCCCACGCTGCAGCCGCTCCCCACAACCTAGGATCCAGCTCCGCATCCCGGGGAGCATCCAGCGACCGGGCACCGAGGGACCGATCCTGCCCCGCATCCCAGGGAGCATCCACAGCCCTGCGCCTATCTCGGGAGAGCCACATTCTGCCCAGGAGAGCACCCAAACGCCCCCCCCCCCCCCTCTTCCCCCCCCTCGAAGCCCCGGCACCATCCCCTGGTCCTGCCCCGGGCGCTGCCGGGCGCTGCCGCACGGTGCCGCCGTCGCCCACCGGATGGAACCGGGGGGGGGGGGGGGGGGGGGCGGGGGGAGGGGGAGGCGGGGGAGGGTGGAACAGGGGAGAGAGGGGGCTGGGAAGGGGAGGGTCTGAGATTGGGATTGAGGAGGGACTCGGTTGAGGGGGCTGGGTGGGAATAGGAAAGGGGATGGGAAGAGGAGGGGTGTGGGGGGATGTGTCAGGAGAAATGGGGGGATAGGAGGTGAAGCCTGGATGGGATGGGGCCAGGGTGAGATGGGGGCAGGGATGGGGTGGACTGGGGTCAGGAACAAGATGGGAAACGAGATGGAATTGGGGTGGGACTGAGAAAGGAGATGGGGTTGGGATGCAGGCAGGGGTGGGATGGGAGTGGGGAGAGGATGGGGATGGGAGTGGGGAGAGGATGGGGCTGGGGTGGGACTAGGGATGGAGCCAGGGATGGGGTGGGAATGGGGATAGGGCTGGGATAGGACTAGGGATGGGGGAAGGGATGGGCTGGGACTGGTGTTGGGGTTGGGATGGAGCCAGCGATGGAATGGGAATGGGGCTGGGGCTGGGGTGTGATTTGGTCTGGGATGGAGCCAGGACTGGGATGGGAATGAGGACAGGGCTGGAATGGGAGTGGGGATGGGGGCAGGGATGGGTTGTGACTGGTGTTGGGGTTGGGATAGGGCCAGGAATGGGATGGGAGCAGGAATAGGCCTGGGGCTGCCTTGTGCTGTCAGGGAACCCGGAGGGGTTTTGGGTTTCCTGCAGCAAAGGGACCCCAGCAGGGAGTTTCTCCTGCAGGGTGTGAGGGCTAAACAAATCCCAACCGAGCCCAGGGCTCACAGCATATCACCTCTGAGAGTCACCAGGCAGGAGGCACGGGTGGGGGGTCTTCATCAACACTCTCCCTTCCCCCTCCTTGAGCAGGCTGGGCTCTTTTCCCAGCCCCCCCCCCCCCCCCCCCCCCTCCCCAGAGCTCTGAGCCAGGAGCAGATTCTGCTGCTTTGGTTTGGTTGGGTTTTTTTTTCCCTTTCTCCTTTACTTCTATTCAACCCTGGAAATCAGGAGAGAGTCCTACGGGGCAGCAAACCCTCTCAGATGGTACCAAGGATTAGTTGGGACCCTGGGGGATGCTACACAACTCCCTACCCCCACCCCCCTCCTCCACCAGCACCACCACCACCACCATTACTGCGACTGGGATGGGAGACCCAGATGAAAGGCCCTGCCGTGAAGGTCTGGCTGGCAGGAAACATTCTCCTTGTAATGGGCTTCCCAAGTATTTTATTAGAATATTTTATCATATCTGAGGGAGGCAAACTCGGCCCTGCTTGATCTAGTCTCGTTGCAACTCTTCTTTTGAAAGGGCTGCTCTTAAAGGGAGTGACCCTGCTAAGTGAATAAATTGACTCTGCCGCCGTTTTCTCCCCGTCCTGGAATGTTGTGGAGACAAGAGCAGGGCTGGGAGAGGCTGGGTTTGGGTGATTAATATTTATTGCTTCATCCACAACCAGCACAATTCTCCCCCCCCACCCCCCCCCACCCCTCCACCCCCGTTCAGCTCCAGCCCCCAAAAGAGTGTCTTTGAACCTTCCTTCCCTTTGGGAAGCGTTTGCCTCATGGGGAGGGAGGGGGGCTGCAGACTTCTCCCTCCCCTCCCCCGTGGTGCCTACAGACACCCATCCATGGGGGAGTGTTGGATGGAGCTTGGGGTTGGGGACTGTGAGCAGCAGGAGGGGGAACGGGGATGTAGGAGCAGCTCCAGTCCCCTGCACACCACAGTGTCCCACAGGCAGCTCAGCCCCAAGAGGAGGGGACTGCTCTTTGCAGCACCCTGTCCCCAGCTGGGACATCTCAGGGTGCAGACCTGGACCCCATCCCCAGTTAGGACATCTTCTCAGGGTGCAGACCTGGACCCCGTCCCCAGCTGAGACATCTCAGGGTGCAGACCTCGATCCCATGTCCATCTGGGGCACCCCCTCAGGATGTAGACCTGGACCCCATCCCCAGCTGGCACATCTTCCCAGGGTGCAGACTTGGACCCCATCCCCAGCTGGGACATCTCAAGGTGCAGATGTGGATCCCCTCCCCAAGCTGAGAGATCTCAGGGTGCAGATCTGGACCCCATCCCCATCTGGGACATCTCAGGGTGCAGATCTGGACCCCATCCCCAGTTAGGACATCTTCTCAGGGTGCAGAACTGGATCCCATGTCCATCTGGGGCACCCTCTCAGGGTGCAGATGTGGACCCCATCCCCAGCTGGGACATCTCAAGGTGCAGATATGGATTCCATCTCCAAGCTGGGAGATCTCAGGTTGCAGACCTGGACCCCATCCCCAGTTAGGATGTCTCAGGGTGCAGACCTGGATCCCATCTCCATCTGGGACATCTCAGGGTGCAGATCTGGACCCCATCCCCAGCTGGGACATCTCAGGGTGCAGCCCTGGACTCCAGCTCCATCCCTGGCACAGGATGAGCTGCCCCAGGACCTGGCCCATGCTCCTCATGTCTCAGTGGGGAGATGGGGCTGGAGGGAAGCCTTTGGCCCTTTTGTCTGCGGGGGAGAGAGGAATTAATCGTTTTGTTCTCTCCTTGCAAATGGGATAAAACCCATTTGAGAGCAGCATAAATTTAGGTGCCTGAAGTGGCTTCTTTTTTTTTTTCCTTAAACATCCCAGGAAACATCCCTCTCCTTTTTTCCCCTCGCCCTTGTTCCCCCAATCATTTCTGTCTCATTGCTCAGCCATCCACGTTCCGGATGAAGCACAAGATGGAGGGACATTAACCACAGGACAACCAAGGAGCTACGCAGGGCATGGAGCCTCCCTCGGAAGGGAAATTGGGATGCTGAGGCTGAAGCCAAGACCCCCTCAAATCCCCCCCCTCCATCCCTTCAAATCCCCCTCCCAAACCACCAGGGGGAGGGTGTCAGCGGTAAAACGCCGGCGGTCGGGAACGGTCCCCAGGAGAGGGGTCGGCAGCCTCCTGCCGCGGCGGCGTCGCGATGCTCAATTGTTTGGAACATGAAATGGAAATGAATCCATACGGTGAAACTCCCCCTGGCATCCTTCCTTCCCCCCCCCCCCCTCTTCCCCACCTCCCCCCAGCTCCCCCTCGCCTTCTTAATTGAATGGCACCAAGCAAATGAGGTCAGAGCTCACTTAAGCCAGACAAGGACACAGAAACACGTCCCGCTGCCTGCCAGCCGAGGCAGGGCTGGTTACCTACTGATGTTTAACATTCCTGCCAGGAACTGCTCATTAAAAACCTAAAAGAGGGCTTTAAGCATCCCATTAGAGACCAGTCTGCTCTTGGAGAGCCTTCCCTTGCAGATACAGCTGCGGGGAGAGGCTGGGGCGTGCAGGTAGAAGCAGGGAAACATGCAATTGTTTGGGGTTGGAAAAGACCTCCAAGAGCATCCAGTCCAGCCAGCAACCCAGCCCCACCGTGGCCACCAAACCATGGCCCCAAGTGCCATGGCCACAGGGTTGTGGGACACCTCCAGCACCTCCCTGGGCAGCCGGTGCCAATCCCTGACCATTCTTGCAGCAAAAGGAATTGTTTCTCGTGTCCAAGCTGGGGCAATTCCAGGCCACTTCATAGAGTCATGGAATTGTTGTGGTTGCAAAAGTCCCTCAAGATCATCCAGTCCAACCTCATGGAATCAGAGAATTGTCAGGGTTGGAAGGGAGCTCAAGGCTCAGCCAGTTCCAACCCCCCTGCCATGGGCAGGGACACCTCACACCACAGCAGGTTGCTCACAGCCACCTCCAGCCTGGCTGCAAACACCTCCAGGCAGGAGGCTTCCACCACCTCCCTGGGCAACCTGTGCCAGACTCTCACCACCTTCCTGGGGAACAACTTCTCCCTAACATCCAATCTGAATCTCCCCACTTCTAGTTTTGCTCCATACCTTCAACCTAAGACCACCATGGCTATCAAACCAGGTCCTGAAGTGCCCTGTCCATGGCAAGTCCACCATCTCCCTGGGCAATCTATGCCAATGCTTAAATTCCCTCTTGTTCTATCACCTGCAGCCTGGATCAGAGATAGGAGGAGGCATGGATGGGGACTGCATGCCCACTGTGGAGGTGCTGGGCTCTTTGGGGTGCAGCAGCCCCACAGGGGTGTCCCTTGTGCAGCCCCAGCAGGAGGCAGGGAGAGGTGCATCCACCTGGGATGCCAGGGCTGAGCTCTTGCTGCTGGTAATATTCAGGACCCATCCCACTCCACCACCTTCCTCTATCACTTCATGGTATTGAGTTGCTGCTGGTGATGCTTGGGACTCCCTCATTCCCTCCCTGCCCCCTCATCACCTTTCTCCATTGCCTTAAGGGCCTGAAATTGGGAAAATCCCCCAAATTTTCAGACCATTTCACAGCCCTTCCCCTGGTGCAACTTGAGGCCATTTCCTCTTGTCCTGTTGCTTGTTCCTAGTGAGAAGAGACCAACCCCAACCTTACTGCAACCTCCTTTCAGGGAGTTGTAGAGAGCAATGAGGTCTCCTCTCAGCCTCCCCTTCTCCACACTCAACACCCACAGCTCCCTCAGCTGCTCCTCCCCAGCCCTGCTCTCCAGCCCCTTCCCCAGCTTCATTGCCCTTCTGTGGACCCCCTCCAGCCCCTCAATGCCCTTTTTTTTTGGAGCCAGTGAGCCCCAAACCCGAAGCCATCCCTCAAGACGTGGCCTCCCCAGCCCCTCTCATTCTATCCCTTGATACCTAGAGACAAGGCAACCAGGCAGGCAGCTCCACGACCTCAGCTCACTCCCACTCCTCACCTCCCAGCTGTAACCAGGGCTGAGAGGAACAAAACAATCCCCAAGCTGGGAGCAGCCTCAAGCATCCAACAGCCAGCACCTAAACACAAAGCCAGCAGCTCCCCAGCACCACCACCAGCACCGCCAGCACCGCCAGCACCGCCAGCACCACCAGCACCTCCAGCACCGCTCCTCCTCCAGTTCCTTTCCTATTTCCTTTGGATTTTTTTTTCCCCTTCTCCTGCTGGATGTATTTTTTTTCCCCTTCCAAGGCCAAGAAATGAGTTGTCTTCCCGCAGATGTGACTAAAAAAGCACTCTGGAAATGTCAGCTACTGCTGGAAAGGGACCCAGATAACATTTAGCTTTAGGTAAGAGAGTAGGATTCTGCCTTTTTTTCCCCTCTCTCTCTCTCTCTCTCTCTCTCTTCTCTTTTCCCTTTCCCCTCTGCACTAATTCATATTTATAAGCTCTCCTCTCTTCCCGGGGAGAGCTCGGCACTGATAGCAGCCACTGATTGCCAGCGAGTGGAGCAGGGAATTGTTTTCATATCTGAGATTAAAGAGTGGATTCTGCTCCCACTGGCACCTGTGTATTTACGTTGGTCAGTCTCAATTCCTGCTTATAAGATTAAGACTGGAAATGGGAAATGGTTTAGAGAGAGTGGCCAAGCCCTGGAGAGGCTTGGGGGGGGTGAGAAGGGGGGGGGAGGGATGTGGGGAGTCAGCTCGGTGGTCCCAGCGTCAAGGAGAGGAAGGGGGGGGAAGGAAAGAAGAGCTTGGAGGTGGGAGAAGAGCTTGGAGGTGGGAGAAGAGCGTGGAGATAGGAGCCTGGAGATGAGCTGGGGACAGAGCAGTTCTGTGCCAGGGGCTCAGCGTCGCTTTAGGGGCTCCTGGTGGATGCTTCACCGAGATGGAAACTCCTCGGGATGGTTCCTCTGCACGGCCCCGGCAGGGCTGGGTGGGTGATGGGTGCAGGGTGGGTGAGGGAGGGGTGTGGGTGAGATGGGGGTTGGATGAAGGAGGGATGGGGGCTGGATGAAGGAGGGATGGGGGCTGGATGTGGGAGGGATGGGAGATGGATGGGGGCTGGATGGGGGATGCGTGTGGGATGGATAGGGGCTGGATGCAGGAGGGATGGGGGCTGGATGTGGGATAGGTGGGGGCTGGATGTGGGAGGGATGGGAGATGGATGGGGGCTGGATATTGGATGGATTCGGGATAGCTGCAGGATGCCGTGGGACAGATGAGGGATGGATAAGGAGATGGATGTGGGATGGGTGAGGGATGGATGGGAGATGGATGTGGGATGGGTGAGGGATGGAGAGCTGGAGCGGAGCGGGCAGTGGGACGGACACAGCCAGGCACCAGATTAGGTGAAGGATTTATCTCTCTTATGATTTTTCAACACATCCTGGGGTTTGTGTCAGCTGATTAAAAGCAAACAAGCAAAGCTTCTCTTCTGTGCCGTGGAGCAAGGATTTGGGAACTTTTGGAGCTTTATTTCGTTTTGCTCTTTTATTTATTTATTAAAACAACAACAACAAAAAAATGATGTTTGTGAACTGGCTGAGCAGCCCCAGAGAGAGTTGGAGAGTAAACAGGGGAGGGGGTGGGGGAAAGAAAGAATGGGGTAGTGTTAGGGATTGTAGGGCCTGGAATTAAGGGGAGGAAGGGGTGGGGGGGGGAAGAGCAGAAAGGGAGGGAAAAAAGGAAAAAAAGGGGGAGGAAGGAGGGGGGGGGAAGGGAGAGAAGGAGAAGAAAAAAGGGGGAGAAGGAGAAGAAAAAAGGGGAAGAAAGAGAAGAAAAAAGGGGGAGAAGAATAAGAAAGAAGGGGGAGAAGAAGAAGAAAGAAGAGGGAGAAGGAGAAGAAAGGAGTGAAGGAGAAGAAAGGAGAGAAGGAGAAGAAAAAGAAAGAAGAGGGATAAGGGGGGAAAAGAAGAGGAAGGGGGGAAGTTGCTGAGAAAGGGGGGCAAAAAGGGGAAGAAGGGAAAAAGAGTCAGAAGGGGGAAAAGGGGAGGAAAAGGGGAGGAATGGGAGGGGAAGTGAGGAAGGGAAAATGGGAAGAAGGGGGGAAAAAAGGGGGAAGAAGGGGGAAAAATGGGGAAGAAGGAGGGGAAAGTGAGGAGCGGGGGGAAAGGGGGAAAAGTGAGGAAAGGGGGGGAAAGGGGAGAAAAAGGGGAGGATGGGGGAAAAGTGATAAAGGGGGGGAAGTGATAAAGGGGGGGAAGTGATGAAGGGGGGGAAAGTGAGGAAGAGGGGAAAAAGTGAAGAAGGGGGAAAACAGTGAAGAAGGAGAGAAAAAGTGATGCAGGGGGAGAAAAAGTGAAGAAGGGGGGAAGTGTGAGGAAAGGGGGGTAAAGTGATGAAGGGGGAAAAGAATGGGAGGAAGGGGGAGAAAAAAGGGGAGGAAAGGGAGGGGGGGAAAGAGGAGGAAGGGGGAGTGGGGGGTGGGGGGTGGAAGGCAGGAGGGGTTTCAGGGTGGAAAGGCGAAAAAGGCGAAAGGAGAAAGAAGACAATGGCAGAAGGCACCCCGGGGACTTCCTGAGAGGTTTTTAGAAATTCAAAGTACGCCTTGGAGCCTCAAAGCTGTGTCAGTCACAGCCCCGGCCCAGGGATCACTAAAGGCTGCGGCCAAACAATAGCAGATTGTGTGAGGAAGGTGGGAAACTCGGGGGGCTGAGCGGCTCGGGCTCCCGGCAGCGGTTCCGCTCGTCAAGCTCCGCGTTCCACATGAATCAGCTCTGGACAGAGCGGCGCAGTAATCCCCGCCCGCCTCGCTATGACAACTTGAAGGAGAATTCGGGCCTTGAGTGACAGCAGACAGAGAACTGACAGCGAGAAAGGCGGCAGGACTTCCCTCCGCTTTCTCTCTCTTTTTTTTTTCTGGTGCCCTTTTTTCCTTCCCCCCCGCCCCTCTTTTCTTTTTTTTTTTTTAATCTTCTCTTTCTCTCTCTTTTTTTTTTTTTTTTTTTTTTGCCCCTCTTCTTTTTTCTTCTTTCCCCCCTTTTTCCCGCTTTTCCCTCTCTCCTTTTTAATCTTACCCTTTTTTTCCCCTCCTTTTTCCCCTCCTCTTCTTCTTTACCCCCATTTCCCCCCTCCTCTTTCATTTTCTTCCCCCTTTTTCCCCTCCTCTTTTTTCCTTCCCTCTTTTATCCCCTCTTTTTTCCCCTCTCTTTCTAATCTTCTCTTTTTTTCCTCTTATTTCCCTCCTCCTCTTTTTTTTCTTCCCCCTTTTTTCCCTCCTCTTTTTTTCCTTCCCCTTTTTTCCCCTCCTCTTTTTTTCCTTCCCCCTTTTCCCCCTCCTTTTTTTTTTTTCTCTTTTAATCTTCTCCTTTTTTTCTCTTATTTCCCCCTCCTCTTTTTTTTTCTTCCCCCTTTTTCCCCCTTTTCTTTCTCTCCTCTTTTTTCTCTCCCCTTTTTTTCTCCTTTTTTTTCTCACCTCTTTTTAATCTTCTCTTTTCCCTCCTTTTTTTTGTCCCTCCTCTTTTCTTTTCTTCTTACTTTTTCCCCCCTCTCTTTTTCCTCCTTTTTTAGTCTTCTCTTTTTTCCTTCCCCCTTTTTTATCTCTCTTTTTTCATCTCCTTTTTTTTCTCCTCTTTTTAATCTTCTCTTTTTTCTCTTCCCCCTCCTCTATTCCTCTTTTTTCCTCTTTTTTGTCTCCTCTTTTTATCTTCTTTTTTCACCCTTTTTTCACCCCCTTTTTCCCCCCCTCCTTTATTTTCCTCCCCCCCCTTTTCCTCCCTTTTCTCTCCTCTTTTTCTTATCTTCTCTTTTTTCTCTTTTTATTTCCCTCATGTTTTTCCTTCCCTCGTTTTTTCAATCTTCTATTTCTTCTCTCCTTTTTCCCCTGTTGTTTTTAAAAATCTTATCTATTTTCCCCTTTTATTTTAATCTTATTTTTTCCTCCCCTCTTTTTTCTTCCCTATTTTTCTTGTCTTCCTTCTTTTTTTTTAATCTTCTTTTTTCCCCTCTTTCCCCCCTTGTATTTTTCCCCTCCTCTCTTATTTTTCCCCTCTTTCTTTGTATATTCTTCTTTTCCCCTTCTTTTTTTCCCTCACCTTTTTTTTGTCTTCCCTCTTTTTTCTTAATCTTTTTTCCTCTCTTTTCTCCCCTCCTTTTCCCCCCTCTTTTTTTTTTACTTCCTTTTCACACTCTGCTTTTTGATTCCTTTTTGAATTTTACTTTTTCCTTCTTTTTTAACCTTCTTTTTTTTTCCACTTCTCTTCCCTCCCCTTTTGTCCCCTCTTTTTTTATCCTCTTTCCCCCTCTTTTCCCCTCTCTATATTTCCCCTCTTTTTATTGCCTCTTTTCCTTCTTTTTTTCTTCTTCTTTTTCCCCTCTTTTTTGTTCCCCCCCTTTCTCCCCTTTTACTTCCTTTCCCTCTCTTTTTTTCCTTTCTCCCCTTCTTATTTCCCTTTTCACTTTTTTCTCTTTTATTTTCACTTTGCCTGACTCCATTTCCCTCCCCTTTTCTTTCACTCTTTTTCCCTCTTATTTTTCCTCTCCCCCCCCCATCCTTTTCCCCTCTCTCTCCTTTTTCTTCCCTCTTTTTTTGTTCCTCTTTTTTTTCTCTCTTTTCTATTTCCTCCTTTCCCCCCCCCCCCCCCCCCCCTCTTTTTCCTTCCTTCCTCTTCCTTTTTTATTATTTCCCCTTTTATTCCACATCCTCAGTAACTTTCTTTTTGGGGGTGGCTCATTGGGACACACTCACATCCCCATGCTCTCCATGCCCACACATGTGTGATCTTGGGGTCAGCAGGGCTTTGCTTGCTCCTTACAGCCAGAGAGCCTCCTCTGACCTGGTGCTCTCTTGGCTGTCTCCTAAAGTCTTCCCCATGCTATCCTAGCTTCTTCCTAGGTTCTCTTCACAATCTCTCTGGGTTTCTTGCCATATTCTCCCTCTGGTTCTCCTCAAGTTCTCCCCACAGTCTCCCCAGATTCTCCCCAAGTTCTCCCCAGGTTCCTCCCATCTTCTCCACAACTTCTCCCCAGCTTGTCCCTATTTTTTCCCCAAATTCTCCTCAGATCCTTCTCATTTTCTCTCCACATCCTCTCTAGATTCTCATAAAGTTTTCCAAGGGACCTCCTGGCCTTGCCCAGCACCACTACCACTGCCAGTACACCAGCACCAGCATGCCTGGGACTCCCAGGAGCTTTCCCACCACGTTGCTGCCTTCAATCCTGAGCTGGCCACACATTGTGGGAAAAGTGCAGGGGGGAAGAGCAGTGACTGCAGTAGAGGGGCTGGAGGTGCCAGCAGTGCTGGGGGATGCCAGGGTGATCTTCCAACCACAAGCACTGGCTGTGACCTCCATCCAAGGCTTTGATGAAGGTCCTGGGGTGGTGGCCAAGGGTTTCTGTGGCTTTACCTCAGCCCCTCAGGGGGGCACAGGGTGGCTGCAGGACCCTGCCAAGAGCTGGGAGCTCTCAGCATCCTCTATGAGGCTGTGTGGCTGGCAGAGGCAGGGGGCTAGTGTGGGCAGGAGACTGGCAGGGGTCTGGCAGGGCCTGGTAGGGTCAGGGTGGGAGCACAGCACAGCAACAGACTCTGCAAAGCAGCCATTAAGGCTTTAATAACCCTGAGCTCATTATCAGCAGGCTGTGATGTGCAGCATGACCCTTTCCATTAGTCCTTTGCTGATATCACCCTTATCTGCCATCAAGGAGGTCCCAACATCTTCCTCCCACCCAGCTCGGGGTGATGTCACCTTACTGAAGGCTCATGGCCATGAGGGACCAGGATATGGCCAAGCAAGCAGTGACTCAGCACCACACCATGCTGGGGCAACAATCACAGAGTCATGGAATGGTTTGGGTTGGAAGGGACCTTCAAGACCATCCAGTTCCAACCCCCTGCCATGGGCAGGGACACCTCCCACCAGCACAGGTTGCTCAAGGCCTCATCCAGCCTGGCCTTGAACACCTCCAGGGAGGGGACAGCCACAACCTCCCTGGGCAACCTGTGCCAGGCTCTCCCCACCCTCACTGGCAAGAATTTATTCCCAATCTCCAGTCTCAACCTCCTCTCCTCCAGCTCAAAGCTGTTACCCCTCAGTGTATTCCCCCAGCCAGGTGGAGTGAGGCTGGTTTGGGGGTGGTGGATGTTGGTGGGATGGAGGCAGAAGGGAATATTTTGTAGAATCCTGGAACCCTAGAACTGTTTGGGTTGAAAAAGCCCTCTGAGATCACCCAGTCCAACACCAACCCCAACCCCACCACGGCCACCAAACCGTGGCCCCAAGTGCCGTGGCCAGAGGGTTGTGGAACCCCTCGGGGGAGACAGCGACTCCCCCCCACCTCCTCGGGCAGCCCTGTGCCAATCCCTGCCCGGCCTTGCAGCAAAGAAATTGCTCCTGATGGCCAACCTAAACCCTCCCCACAGATGATTTAAAGACGATTTAAAGATCACTTAAAGGCGGCGGTGTCAAAGCCGCAGCCGGCAGCTGCTCCAAGCACCTCCTCCCCTGCTCCTGCTGCCGCTGTACCCCTGGCTCGCTCTCCCTCTCTCTCTTTTGCTCTCCTGCCTCGTTAGGTAAATGAAGTGGGTTATTAATAATCATCTCAAGAAGGAACAAATAAATAAATAAATGCATTCAATGGAGAGCTTTCTTTTCTCTTGTGGCTTCATTTTGCTGTCACCTCTGGATGCTGCTCCTCTTCGGGCTGCCCTGTTCCCGGTTCCACTTGCCTGCCCCGGGGAGGGAAAGAGGTATAAAGGAAAACCTAATTAAAAATTGCCAGTGTCTTATGTTGGAGCATTTGGGTGCGTTCAGTGGTGAAAGACAAGAGTCTTGTTGCAAGGAAATCAATTTTACAGTTACAGGAGCAGAATAAATAGAGGTGGTGCGTTAAAGCGAGAGGACGAGCAAGGGTTCCGAAGGTGCCAGCTCCGAGCCAGAGGCAGGGATATAAGGAGGAGCCAGCCCAGAGATGGTCTGGGTAACCTCCCCCACACACACCCCTACACCCCCTCCTCATATCTCTAGGGATCCCCAAATCTCCACCCTGAGCCAGCAATAGTCCAGCAGGCAGCTGTGTGCTGAGCAGGGAGAGCGGCAGCGCGGGGAGGGGATTCTGCCCCTCTGCTCTGCTCAGAGCCCACCTGCAGCACTGCCTCCAGCTCTGGGACCCCCAGCATAAGAGGGACATGGAGCTGCTGGAGAGGGTCCAGAGGAGGCCACTAAGATGAGCAGAGGGCTGAAGAGCCTTTCCTGTGGGGCCAGGCTGGGAGAGTTGGGGCTGTTCAGCCTGGAGAAGAGAAGGCTCCAGGGAGATCTCAGAGCAACCTTCCAGGACCTGAAGGGCTCCAGGAGAGCTGGGGAGAGACTTTGGACAAGGGCTGGGAGTGCCAGGATGAGGAACAATGGCTTTGAGCTGGGAGAGGAGAGATTGAGACTGGAGATGAGGAAGAAATTGTTGAGAGTGAGGGTGAGGAGAGCCTGGCACAGGTTGCCCAGGGAGGCTGTGGCTGCCTCCTCCCTGGAGGTGCTCAAGGCCAGGCTGGATGAGGCCCTGAGCAACCTGTGCTGGTGGGAGATGTCCCTGCCCATGGCAGGGGGCCTAGAACTGGATGAGCTTCAAGGTCCTTTCCAACCCAACCCATTCCACGAATCCATGAACCTGCCCCCTGAGCCTGTGGCCACTTCCCTCCTGCAGCTGTTCTGACTCAGATTCCGAGGTTTTTCCCCCCCAAAAGAGGCTCAGCAGCCTGGGTTGGCAACGCTCCCTGGGGCACTTCACAGCAAAGCCAAAATGTCCTCCCCTAAAAGCCTCTCTGAGCGCTGCCACAAGGTGCAGACAGGGCTGGGGGGAGCGGGGTGGGGGGGTGGGTCACCCCCATCCTGACCCCCAAACAGCCACGTTGCTGTCTCTGCTCCCTCTCCAAGGCCATTTCCCAGCCCTGCTGAAGCTGGTTTATTTCCCTCGCCTCTCTCCGCAGGCATGTGGCTAAAATCTATTGGTTTCATGCACAATTTCATTGTCTTTTTGGGGTCAGGAAAATGGTAAACAAGCCAATTATCCTTGGCAGGGGGGTGGGGGGAAGTTTGAGGGGGAGTGGGGGGGGGGGGGGAAGGGGGGGGAGGGAGGGCTTTTAACTGCTCCTCACCCTGCTCAGCTCCCGGTCCCCAGCCGGTGGCTTTTCCCTCCCGGCTCAGGACATTTATCAGCTGCCTGGCAATGAGGGAGCAGCAGCAGCCCCTGGGGGGGTGCTCAAACCAAAATGACTTTTATGCTAAACTGGATGCGGGCAGGCAGGGAGCACCGCCAGGGACATTGGGAAGCCACAGGGATCTGCTTCCAGGACCACCACCACCTCCTCCCTCCCCTCTCCCCGCACGCATCTCCAGCGCTGGGGGAGAGGAGAGCGGCGGAGGGGGGGAGAGAGCTCTGTGCTGCTCCTGGAGCCAGCCCCACCGTGGTGACCCCTCCGGCTCTGCCATCGCAGCTGGGTCCGGTTGTCCCTTTCCCCCAGTCCCAGCAGGGTTGTTGCTGTCCGTGGCCATCGCACCAGGGCAGCACCGAGCCCTAATCCTCCTCCCCCCTCGCCCTCCCTCGCTGGGTTTGCAGCAGCTCTCTCTAAGCTCCTCGGAATGGATTTATTTAAAACAGAGAGGAGGGGGGAAAAAAAACAACCCCAAAACAACAACAAGCAAAAGGGGAAGGAAATGCAACCCCCTCTGTGGGTTATTATGGGATATTTGCCTTTTAATTGAAAACCACTCTGAGCACAGAGGGATGGATCCTCGCCGGGATAGCCCACAGCACTGCCTAGAAGGATGGGACCGCCTCAGGGCAGTGCAGGATGTGCTCCATCCTGCCAGATCCTACCCAGGACCCTCAGCAGTGTAACCCAGCACTGCCTAGAGGGATGGGATCAGTTTATAGCAGTGCAGGATGTGGTCCATCCTACTAGATCCCACCCAGGACACTCAGCAGTATAACCCAGCACTGCTTGGAAGGATGGGACCACTCTAGGGCAGTGCAGGATGTGCTCCATCCTGCCAGATCCTACCCAGGACCCTCAGCAGTGTAACCCAGCACTGCCTAGTGGGATGGGATCAGTTTATAGCAGTGCAGGATGTGCTCCATCCTGCCAGATCCTACCCGGGCTCCTCACCAGCATCCTTCAGCTCAGCTTCCCAGGCAATGCATTGAACACTGAACAATGCATTGGGGGCTGAGGGACCACAGCAGGACCAACCTGGAGAGGAACTCCCAGTGCCTCTCCACCCTGGCAAAACACCCTGAAGGGAGTGGAATTTGCAGCCTCACAGCCAGTGTGCTCCTTGCACCACCCAGCCCTGTGCCCGTGGGGTGGGGAGGGAGAGGCCAAGGCTGCCTGCACAGGGAGGGAAGCAACCCCCTGGAAGGTTCCCCCCTCAACACCTCCCACACCCCACAGCCACCCACTGAGGCCAGCCATGAATCCAGGGCTGGGTTTTGGTCGGCTCAGCTGAGATTCTCTTGTCTCTTTGCACCAGATTGAAAATCAATACAGGGGAAAATGGGAACAAATAGAGACTTGGGGTGACAGGGAGAGGGCTGGGGGGCAGCAGGTCAAGCTGGGGCTGCTGTCATGGGCTTGGCACACCTGGGCAGGGGACAAATCATGGGTGGCAGGAGGAGCAACCTGGGAAAAAGGAGGCAGGAGCAGAGAGGGGCTGGAATTGGTTGTAGATCCACACTGGCCCCTAAAAACCTACCCTGGAAGCCTTTCAGCACTCAAAGCCCTGCTGAAGGCTGGAGCTGGACTGGGGGCTCTGCTCTGTTCCCAGTCAGGGGATCATGGAATGGGTTGGGTTGGAAGGGACCTTCAAGATCATCCAGTTCCAACTCCCCTGCCATGGGCAGGGACACCTCCCACCAGCCCAGGCTGCTCAGTCACCTCCAGTCAACTCAGGCTGGTGTCCCCAGGAGGGGGGCAGGGGGAGGTGAGGAGTCACAAAGCTCTTCCCTGCAGCATTACAGCTCCAAAAGCCTCCCCAGGGGGTCTGTGGTCATAGAATTGTCAGGGTTGGAAGGGACCTCAGGGATCATCCAGTTCCAAACCCCCCACCCACCCTCCCACCCCCCCATCCCCATGGGCAGGGAAACCTCACGCTGGATCAGGTCACTGCCCCCAGGACCCTGCCCAGCTTCACCACTGCACATTCAGTGGTCATGGTGGTTGGGTTACAGCTGAACCCGATGAGCTCGAAGGTCTTTTCCAGCCTTAACGATCCCCTGATTCGCTGTGGCTGGGGCTTGCTGGGGCATGACTGGTGGCAGGGAGCTGCTGCATCACTAAACAAACCCAACGAAGCTGCTGAGATGGTTTCTTGGAGTTTGCTTGGCCAAAGTGGTCGGTGGGGAGGGTGGGGGTGGGGGTGGAGGGGAGGTTTGGGGCTTTTGTTTTTGGAGGGAAGTTGCCCTGAAACGTGGATTCTCTTTGGGCTGGGGAGAGAGGAAGGTCTCTGGGTGAATTAGCATTTATATAGCTGTGCCTTGCATTTCAAACCCCCTTTATCTCTATTAGCACCTAATAAAGACAGAGCTTTGCTCTAATTCATAATTATAGCACTGGATGGAAATATTTGTGTTTCTATTCCCTGGGAGTTTGTCTCCAAACCCCTCAGCCAATTTGGAGTGAAAGATGGTTGGGTTCCCCCCTGGCCAAGCGCTGCAGCAGGCCTGCTGACCGGTGAGGGGGTGCTGGGTGCTGCCCAAAAGCCAGGGCAGAGCTAGGGGTAGGGGGGCACTCAAGACCCAGGGCAGAAATGGGGCCACCCAAAACCTGGGGCAGAGCTGAGGGCACTCAGAACCTGGGGCAGAGCTGGGGGTACTCAAAACCCAGGGCAGAGCTGAGGGCACTCAGAACCTGGGGCAGAGCTGGGGGAAACTCAAAACTCCAGGGTAGGAGCTGGGGCACCCAAAACCTGGGACAGTGCTGGGGGAACTCAGAACCTGGGACAGAGCTGGGGGTACTCATAACCCAGGGCAGAAATGGGGCCACCTAAAACCTAGGGCAGAGCTGAGGGCACTCAGAACCTGGGGCAGACCTGGAGGAACTCAAGACCTAGGGCAGAGCTGAGGGAACTCAAGACCTGGGATAGAGCTGGGGGAACTAAAACTCAGGGCAGAAATGTGGCCACCCAAAACCTGGGACAGAGCTGAGGGAACTCAAAACCCAGGGCAGAAATGGGGCCACCCAAAACCTAGGGCAGAGCTGAGGGCACTCAGAACCTGGGGCAGAGCTGGGGGAACTCAAAGCTCCAGGGTAGGAGCTGGGGCACCCAAAACCTGGGACAGAGCTGAGGGCACTCAGAACCTGGGGCAGAGCTGGAGGAACTCAAGACCTAGGGCAGAGCTGAGGGAACTCAAAACCTGGGATAGAGCTGGGGGAACTCAAAACCCAGGGCAGAAATGTGGCCACCCAAAACCTGGGACAGAGCTGAGGGAACTCAAAACCCAGGGCAGAAATGAGGCCACCCAAGATCTGTGACAGAGCTGAGGGCACTCAAAACCTGGGGCAGAGCTGGGGGAACTCAAAACCCAGGGCAGAGCTAGGGGCAGCCAAAGCTTGGGAAAGAGATGATGGCACCCAAAACACAGGGCAAAGCCAAGGGCATCCAAAACCTGAGGCAGAGTTGGGGCCACCAGGGCAGAGATGAGGATGCCTAAAACCTGGGAGAGAAGCAGGAGAACCCAAAATATGTGGGGAAGAGATGTGGGCACCCAAAGGGGCACTGGCAAAAGGTTGCCCAAGCAGGTGGTGGAGTCCCCATCCCTGGAGGAGTTCAAGAAAGGTGTGGTCATGGCACCTGGGGCCATGGTTTGGTGACCATGGTGGGGTTGGACTCAATGGTCTTGGAGACCTTTTCTAACCCAAACAATTCTCTGATTCTGTGAAACCTGAGGGGCACAGCAGTGGTGCACACAAACCCCTGCCCAGGGTGGGCATCCAATGCCAGGAGCAGGCATGGGCCACGTGCAGAGGTGGTTTGGTACCTGAGTGTCTAGAAGAGTGTGGCCAGCAGGTCTGGGGGAGGTTCTTCTCCCCCTCCTCTCTGCCCTGCTGAGGCCACACCTGGAATACTGTGCCCAGCTTTGAGCTCCTCAGATCCAGAGAAGCAGGAATCTGATGGAGAGTCCAATGGAGGTGATGAGGATGAGGAAGGGACTGGAGCAGCTCTGCTGTGAGGAGGGACTGAGAGACCTGGAGCTGGCTAGTCTGGAGAGGAGAAGGCTGAGAGGGGAATCTTCTGACTGTCTGGAAACATCTGAAGGGTGGGGGACAAGAAGAAGGTGCCAGGCTCTTTGTGGTGGTGCCCAGTGATAGCACAAGGAACAACAGCTATGAGCTGGAAGCCAGCAGGTTCCATCTGAGCAGGAGGAGAAACTTCTTTGGTGTGAGGGTGCTGGAGGCCTGGAGCAGGCTGCCCAGAGGGAGGTTGTGGAGTCTCCTTCTCTGCAGAGCTTCCAAGCCCCCCCCCACCTGACCATTGTGCTCCTGGGCAAGCTGCTGGGGGTGCCCTGCTTGAGCAGGGGGCTTGGACTGAACGATCTCCAGAGGTCCCTTCCAGCCCTGAATTTCTTTTGAAGGGTGGGGGATGGAGGGGGGGACATGTGTGTGTGTGTGTGGGGGGGGGTGTCTAGAAACCCTGTGGGTTCGAAGCTCTACCACTGCCACGCTGGTTGTGGCCACCCAGGGGCGGATTTAGCCAGCCAGCCCTTCCAGGCAGCTGCCAGGTTGGCACCTCCTGTGCCACCCCTGCCGCGGCTGTGCCTTGGGCCGCGCCGAGCTCGTTGTGGATTCATGGCACTCCCCGGCACAAATGGGTTTAAACTACCTTAAGTGTTTCAGCAGGGAACTGGCGCTGGCGGTGTAACACTGTATTACCACAGCATTAGGAGTGAAGTATTGATCCTAATCCCCTGGTTCAAAAATAGGATTATCAGAAGGGGAGGGGAAGGAGGGGAGGGGGTGGGGGGGAAGGGGCAGAGGGGGTGAGGGAGGACGTCCCCAGCCCCAGCCAGCCCAATCCCTTCGGTGGAGGAAGAGTTTGGGGCGGAGGGGAACCGCGATGGGAGATGAATGCTCCTCACTCGGAGGGGTTGCATCCTGCCGGGGGCCAGCGGCAGCTCCGCGGGGTGGGGTTGGCCGCCCCTGGGCTTTGTGGGAAGGGGTTGGAAGCGGTGTTTGGGGTAGGGGGTGGGGGTGGGCTGTCATCAGGAGGGTTTCTTCTGCCGTGGCTCAGGTCGGTGTCTCCTGGCAGCAGTGACCGTGGCATTAGCTGTTCCATTTGACTGTCTCCAGATGCTTATTTCCATTACCTGGCCTCTGCAAAGCCATCTTCCCGATCAATACCCACGCCTTTATTCCTGATTGATTGATTGACCGATAGAGCAAAGCGCCACCGGCTCAGCCTCCCTTCCGGGGGGAGGGGAAAGGGGGGGAGGCTGTGGGGGGCTCTTTGCTGGGTTTCTGCTGCATTTTTCTTCTTGCTCTTTCTTTGACCCTTCGCTGCCCAGCGAGGTGGGCAGCAGACCCTGCTGTGCCATGGCAGCTCCTAAGGGGGTGCAAAGCCCCTAGGAGAAGTGAGGGGGCATCGAGGAGCTGGTTACACCTAGGAGCTGGTTACAGCTAGGAGCTGGTTACACCAAGGAGCAGCTTGTACCAGGAGTGAGTTGCACCAAGGAGCAGCTTGCACCAAGGAGCAGGTTGCACCAAGGAATAGGTTGCATGGAGTGGTTTGCACCAAGGAGCAGGCTGCAATGGGAGTGGGTTGCACTGTGTGGGGGTTGTACCAAGGAGGTTACACCAAGGAGCAGGCTGTACCAGGAGTGAGTTGCACCAAGGAGCAGGTTGCAGTGTGAGTGGACTGTGCCAAGGAGGAGCTTGCACCAAGGAGCAGGTTGAACGGAGTGGGTTGCACCAAGGATTGGGTTGCACCAAGGATCAGGTTGCACCAAGGATGAGTTTGTGCCAGGAAAGAGTGGCACCAAGGAGCAGGCTGCAGAGAGTGGGTTCCACCAAGGAACAGGTTGCACCAGGGTGCTGGCTGTACCAAAGAGAAGGTTGCACTGAGGAGTAAGTTATACCAAGGGGCAGGTTGCACCAGCACTGGGTTTCACAAGGGAATTGTCACTGTGCCGTGGTCCCCCTTGCTGTGCCCTACAGAAGCCCCTCGGGGGCCCCCAGGAGGCCCCCAGGCCCATGGCAGAGCTGGTCCAAGAGGGAGGGGTGAAAGGATTCACTCTGGGGGGGTTCTCACTGCTGGTGCCACCGGCTGGGCTCCTTGCTATAGACTGGGGCTAGGGTTGGATTCGGAGGTTGGTCTCTTGGTCTCTTCTCCCTGGCATCAGGTGACAGGAGAGGAAAAGGCCTGAAATTGTACCCGGGGAGGGTTAGGTTGGATATTGGGAAAGATTACTGACAGAGTGGTCAGGGGCTGACACAGGCTGCCCAGGGAGGTGGTGGAGTCCCCATGCCTGGAGGTGTTCCAGAACCCTGTGGCCATGGCACTTGGGGTCATGGTTTGGTGGCAGTGGTGGGGTTGGGTTGGTGTTGGACTGGATGCTCTCAGAGGGCTTTTCCAACCCAAACCATTCTCTGACTCCGTGAAAAGAAGAGGGGGGGTGGGAGTGGGGTGGGGGGCTGTCTCCAAAGCCCTCCCCACCACCCTACCTCCTCCATCCCAAGCCTGAAGCTTTCTCCTGCCAGCTTGGCCCACGACCTCCGTGCCAATCCCCCAGCGGCACAAACCATCCCCTCCCTGGCTATTTGCTTCTCCCTGCCTGGCTGCCTCTGAATACAGCTCGCATTTCACTCCTAATCTCCTCTCCTTAGTTTTTAATCCCCTCTCTCCTCCCCGGGCTGCTCTTCCCTCCCCTCTCCTCCTCTCCATCCTTCTCTCCCTTTTCTCCCTCCCTCCCTCCCCCCCCCTCCCCAAGTCCCCCAGAAGACAAATTACCCTTAATGATATGCTGAAGGCCATGACACCCATGTTGTCTCTTTGTCATCCTTTGGCGGTGCAGCGTGAAAAGATAATACCAACGACGGCACTTATCTACAATTGAGCGCCAAGACAACTTGCTAATCCCTTAATAACGCCGCGGCCAGGGCCCCATCGGCTGCCGGCTCCTGCCCGCCGCATGCCAAATCGCCGCCGCCGCTGCCGCCGCTGCCAACCCGCCCGGCCGTGCCCCCCTCCCTGCCAAGCTGCCACCCTGGCCGCCTGCCCCTTGTGGGTCCGCGTGGGTTAGGTGCTCGTGGGTGAAAGAAATGGAGCCAAAGGATGAGGTTCGGAGAGTGGTTTGGGCAGGGAAAGAGCTTCGAGGTTGTTTGGTTCAGCCAGCAACCCAGCGCCACCACAGGCACCAAAACGTGGCCCCAAGTGCCATGGCCACAGGGTTCTGGGACACCTCCAGGCATGGGGACTCCACCACCTCCCTGGGCAGCCCTGTGCCAAGCCCTGACCACTCTTGCAGCAAAGAAATTGTTCCTCATCTCCAACCTAACCCTCCCTGGGCACAACTTCAGGTCAGGGATGGGGACTGCACCACCTCGTGGGTTAGGTGGTGGGTAGGTGGGTTTGGCAGAAGGAAATGGAGCCAAAGGATGAGGTTCAGAGAGTGGTTTGGGTTAGAAAAAGCCTTTAAGATCATCCAGTCCAACATTCAACCCAACACCACCTTGGGCATTAAGTCATAACTCCAAGTGCCATGGCCACAGGGTTCTGGAACACCTCCAGGGATGGGGACTCCACCACCTCCCTGGGCAGCCTGTGCCAAGCCCTGACCACTCCTGCAGCAAAGAAACCTCTCCCAATCTCCAACCTAAACCTCCCCTGGTCCCACTTGAGGCCATTTTCTCTTGTCCTGTTGCCTGTTCCTAGTGGGAAGAGGCCAACTCCCACCTGGCTCCAACCTCCTTTCAGGGAGTTCTAGAGAGCCAGGAGGTCTTCCTCAACCTCCTCTCCTCCACACCAAACACCCCCAGGTCTCTCAGCTCCTCCTCCCCAGCCCTGTTCTCCAGACCCTTCCCCAGCTTTGTTGCCCTTGTCTGGACCTGCTCCAGCCCCTCAGTGTCCTTCTTGGAGTGGCCTGAAACCGACCCCAGGATTTGAGGTGCAGCCTCAGCAGTTTGTTTCTGGATCTGGATAGTTGGACACTCAATGGATGGATCCAAAAGGAGGAATGGCTTTGAGCTGGAACAGGGGAGATTGAGAGTGGGGATTAGGGAGGAATTCTTGGCAGTGAGAGTGGGGAGACACTGGAAGAGGTTGCCCAGGGACCTTGTGGATGCCTCATTGCTGGCAGTGTCTGAGAGCAGACTGGATGAGGCTTTGAGCAGCCTGGGCTGGTGGGAGGTGCCCCTGGTGATGACAGAGGGGTTGGAACTGGATGATCTTGAAGGTCCCTTCCAACTCAAACCACTCCATGATTCCCTGCTTCTGTAATTCCACGATCCTCTGATCCCAGAGGGCCTCACACTCTATTCCCACCCCTCGGGGGGAGGGGTGGGGTTGGGGGGGAGGACGGAGCATCCCTTCACCCACAACCCACAACCAGCGCGACCTCTCCAGCCGCCACCCCCCCCCCCCCCTTGCCCCTGCTCCATGGCGACGGCCAGAAATTGCCACTTAATTTCCGGCTTCCTTTCCCACCCCCCACCCCCCTCCCACCCCCGCTGTGATTTACCTCTCCCTGGAGGAGCCCAAAAGCTGTAAACACACTTTTATTTGTCAGTCGTCTTCCCTGCAAGCCGGCGAGGCTGTTGCAAGGGTAATAAATGATTCCAGTCCCTCTTTTGCTTGATGATGTCGGGATTAGGAGCCCTACATATTTTATAGGAACCTCTCCATGATCTTCCTTTATAAATCATTTAAATAGGAGTGTCTTTTCTTGGGGTGTAATATAAAATATTTACCGGGGTGGATGAAGGCTGCTCAGCCGTGTTTATCCTCCTTGCTTTCCCCCCACCTCGCCACCCCCCTCACCATCCCCCCCCCGTTTTGCTCAGCTGCATTTACAAACAGCTCAGCCCCGCCGCAACCCTTTGCGGGCGGCGGGCGGCGGCGGCGGCGGCGGCGAGGTTGTGGTGGCAGAAGAGATGAGGGCAGCTGGGAGGGGATCCCGACGGGATTGAAGCTCTCTACCCACACACACAGAGAAAAGGGGTGGTTTGGGGAAGGTGATGGGTTTCTTCCCCTCGGTGGGGAAAAATAAAGAGAGGCTTTTTGGAATCGTGGGATTATGGGATTGTGGAGTGGTGGATTTGCAGAGCTGTGGAGTTATGGCACAATAATGGGATTATAAAGTGATGGAGACGTCGAATGGTGGAGTCGTGCAGTCACAGCAGCACGGAGAGGCACAGGGCACAGTGGAATTAAGGGGTGGTGGAATGATAGCGTCGTGGAATCGTGGGATTCTGGGCTAATAAAGTCATTGGATCGTGGAATCAGGGAAGTCTGGACTAATAAAGTCATAGAATCAGGGAATTCTGGACTAATAAAGTCATTGAATCATAGAATCAGGGAGTTCTGGACTAATAAAGCCATTGAATCATGGAATCAGGGAATTCTGGAATAATAAAGTCATTGAATCATGGAATCAGGGAATTCTGGACTAATAAAATAATAGAACCATGGAATTCTGGAATAATTAAGTAATTGAATCATAGAATCAGGGAATTCTGGACTAATAAAATAATTGACTCATGGAATTCTGGACTAATAAAGTCATAGAATCATAGAATCAGGGAATTATGGGCTAGTAAAATCATTGACTCATGGAATCAGGGAATTCTGGACTAATAAAATAATAGAATCATAGAATCATGGAATTCTGGACTAATAAAGTCAATGAATCATAGAATCAGGGAATTATGGACTAATAAAATAATTGAACCATGGAATTAGGGAATTCTGGACTAATAAAATAATAGAATAATGGAATTCTGGACTAATAAGATCATGGAATCATAGAATCATGGAATTACGGAATAATAAAGTAATTGAATCATGGAATTAGGGAATTCTGGACTAATAAAATCATTGACTCATGGAATCAGGGAATTCTGGACTAATAAAATAATAGAATCAGGGAATTCTGGACTAATAGATCATGGAATCATAGAATCATGGAATTCTGGAATAATAAAGTAATTGAATCAGGGAATCAGGGAATTCTGGACTAATAAAATCATTGAATCATAGAATCAGGGAATAATAGAATCACAGAATAATGGAATCCTAGTATCATAAAATAATGGAATCCTAGAACCATAGAATTGTGGAATAATAGAAGCATGGAAGAATAGAGTCCTGGAATAATGGGATCATAAAATCATGGGATCATAGAATTGTGCAATAATAGAATTATAGAAGAATAGAGTCCTGGAATAATGGGATCATAAAATCATGGAACCACAGAACTACAGAATGATAGGGGTTGGAAAGGGACCTCTGCAGATCCCCCAGCCCAAAACCCCTCTGCCAAGGTAGAGTCACCTAGGGAAGGTCACACAGAAACACATCCAGATGGGGTTTGAATGTCTCCAGAGGAGTCTCCATCACCTCTCTGGGCAGGCTCTGTCAGCCTTTACATTAAAGAGGATCCTCCTCGTGATCAGATGGAACTTATTCTGTTCAAGTTTGTGCCTATTGCCCCTTGTCCTGTCATTGGGGTTGGAAAAAACCCCTCAAAGATCATCAAATCCAACCTGCTACCCAACCCCTCAGTGACCACTAGGCCATGTCCCCAGGTGCCACATCTCTTACAGAACACCTCCCAGGGATGGTGATTTGGGAGAAGCTGCTGCAGCATCCCAAGGCATCATCCCAAGGCATCATCCCTGTGCCCTGCTACCATCCTTTGGGTGGCCAGCTCCAGGCTGCCAAACCGAGCTTCCCAAACAGATCCTTCATTCACAGAATCACTCAGGTTGAGCAAAGCCTTTGGGATTATCAAGTCCAACCTACTCTACAAAGTCCACCCTTAAACCATATCATCTAAATGACCTTTAAACACATCCATGGTTGGGGACTCCACCACCTCCCTGGGCAGCCTGCGCCAATGTCTGTCCTACTGTCCAGTCTAAAGCTCTCCTGATGCAGTTTGAGGCCATTCCCTCTTGTTCTATCACTAATTACCTGTGAGAAGAGACCAGCACCAACCTCTCTACAGCCTCCTCCCAGGTAGTTGTGGAGAGCAATGAAGTTTCCCCTCAGCCTCCTCTTCTACAGACCAACCAGCCCCAGCTCTCTCCATAAGATTTATTCTCCAGACCCTTCACCACCTTCTTTGCCCTTTACTTCACTCCCTCCAGCACCTCAAGTGTCTACATTCCCAGGGCTCCATTCTTAGGGCTCCATTCTCAGGGCTACATTCCCAGGGCTCCATTCTTAGGGCTCCATTCTCAGGGCTGCATTCCCAGGGCTCCATTCTCAGGGCTCCATTCCCAGGGCTGCATTCCCAGGGCTGCACTCCCAGGGCTCCATTCTCAGGGCTCCATTCCCAGGGCTGCATTCCCAGGGCTCCATTCTCAGGGCTGCATTCCCAGGGCTCCATTCTCAGGGCTCCATTCTCAGGGCTCCATTCTCAGGGCTGCATTTTCAGGGCTACATTCCCAGGGCTCCATTCCCAGGGCTCCATTCTCAGGGCTGCATTTTCAGGGCTACATTCTCAGGGCTACATTCCCAGGGCTCCATTTCCAGGGCTCCATTTCCAGGGCTCCATTCTCAGGGCTCCATTCTCAGGGCTGCATTTTCAGGGCTCCATTCCCAGGGCTGCGTTCCCAGGGCTACGTTCCCAGGGCTGCATTCCCCTCTCTCCCAATCCCCACTCCCTCCTCGCCCAGATCTCACCCAGCCCCTTTCTCCAGCCCCGGCAGCCTCCTCAACCTCCCTCTCCCCATCCCATTAGCATTCATTGCAACTCTTTTCATCTCTTACCTGGCAGGGGAATGAAAACACGTTGTTCCCCCCAGCGGGGTGTTTCCTACGGCGAGCCCCAACTTTTCAATCATTTCTTGGCACCGTCGTGGCCCACACTCCCCCTTCCTCCCCCTCCCCCCCCCCGCTCCATCCTCCTCCCCCTTCCCCAACCCCCCACCTCCCCCCGGGGTAGGAGCCATTGCTATTAAAAGGCTCACCCAGGGGCATGTATTTTACATAAGACGCCGTGTTCATGCTGTGCAACATTCAGCAGGATCATGCTGGAGCAATTGGGCCGAATATAATTCCCCTTTACCTTGGGAGAGAGGAGCTGGCCGAGGGGAATGGATGCTCACTCCCTGCCTAGGGGGAGAAATCACGCCCTGGAAAAGCGCACAGAGATGGGATGTGGATGCTCGGGGGCCTGTGTGGCTTTTATTGTGATGGATAGGTAGGGATGAGGGGGGGAGGAGGGGGGAAAGGGGGCTGGGAAGTGGTGGCCGTTTGGGTTTGTACTGTTTGGGTCTTTGCTGGTGGATTGGTTGAGCTTGGGATGGGGAAAAAGGGGCTGGGAAGTGGTGGCCGTTTGGGTTTGTCCTGTTTGGGTCTTTGCTGGTGGATAGGTTGAGCTTGGGATGGGGATAAAGGGATTAGGAAGTGGTGGCTCTGTGGGATTGGGATAGGGATAAAGGAGCTGGGAAGTGGTGGCTGTTTGGCTTTTCCCTGATGGATACATAGGGATTTGGATAGGGGAAAAGGGGCTGGGAAGTGGTGGCCTTTTGGGTTTGTCCTATTTGGCTTTTTCCTGGTGGATACATTGATTTGGGATGGGGATAAAGGGATTAGGAAGTGGTGGCTCTGTGGGATTGGGATAGGGATAAAGGAGCTGGGAAGTGGTGGCTGTTTGGCTTTTTCCTGATGGATACTTAGGGATTGTGATGGGGGAAAAGGGGCTGGGAAGCTGTGGCCTTTTGGGTTTGTCCCATTTGGGTCATTCCTGGTGGATACATTGAGCTTGGGATGGGGAAAAAGGGATTAGGAAGTGGTGGCTGTGTGGGGTTTTCCCAGTGGGTCCATTGGGATTGGGATAGGGATAAAGGAGCTGGGAAGTGGTGGCTGTTTGGCTTTTTCCCAGTGGATACATGGGGATTGGTGGCCATGGTGGTGCTGGGTTGATGGTTTGTTTGTCTCAGTGATCAGAGTATCACACAGTTTGGGAAAGGTTTGGAAGGGAGCTCTGGAGAGCATCCAGCCCAACCCCCTGCCAGGGCAGGGGCACCTAGAGAAGGTCACCCAGGAGCACATCCAGGTGGGGTTTGAGTGTCCCAGGGATGGAGACTCCACCACCTCTCTGGGCAGCCTGCTCCAGGCCTCCACCAGCCTTCAGTCACAGAAGTTCCTCCTCATGTTCAGATGGAATCTCTGATGGGCAAGTTTGTGCCCACTGCCCCTTGGCCTGGCACTGGGCACCACTGAACAGAGCCTGCTGCCACCCTGCTGACAGCCACCCTTGAAGTGTTGCTCAGCACTGATCAGATCCCCCTCAGGCTGCTCTGCTCCAGCCTAAAGCCCCAATGCTCTCAGCCTGCCCCCACCAGAGATGTTCCAATCCCCTCAGCACCTTAGTAGCCCTTTGCTGTGCCCTCTCCAGCCAGTCCCTGTCCTTAGAGCTCTTTTCCAACCCAATCCACTCTACAATGCTTCCAGATGCTCCCAAGCGTGGGGGGCTGCACAAAACTCCCCTCCTCCACCACCTTCCTCCTGAGGCCACCCCCAGCCTTCTCCTCTCCCCGGGGCTGGGGGGTGGGAAATGAGCATCCCAGGCAAACTCAGTGTCCAGTGGGCTGAGAAGTTTCATCTGCTGGCGCAGGGCCCCCACGGGCAGGAGGCTGCCAGCGCTGTGCACAATTACACAGCCGACTGCCTCGGCACAGGGAAATCGATGGCCCCAAAGGGACAGCACAGGGAGCCCCAGCAGCACCCCCACACCTGCCCAGCCCAGCCACCTGCCAGCACCAGGCACAGCCCTGCATCCAGATCAGGTACTGGGGGAGATGGTGATGGGAGTCAGAGAATGAGAGAACTGTTTGGTTTGGAGAAGCCCTCTGAGAGCATCCAGTCCAAGTAGCAACCCAACCCCACCATGGCCACCAAACCAGGGCCCCAAGTGCCATGGCCACAGGGTTCTGGAACACTTTCAGGCATGGGGACTCCATCATCTCCCTGGGCAGCCTGTGTCAAGCCCTGACCACTCTTGCAGCAAGGAAATTCATAGTATCATAGTATCAGTCAGGGTTGGAAGGGATCACAAGGATCATAATTGTTCCTAGTCTCTAACCCAAACCTCCCCTGGCACAATTTCAGTCCCTTTCCTCTCCTTCTATCACCTGAGACTATGAAGAATAGGTTGGTAAAGCCCTCTGAGAGCATCCAAGTCCAAGCAGCAACCCAACCCCACCCTGGCCACCAACCCATGGCCCCGAAGTGCCATGGCCACACGGTTCTGGAACACCTCCAGGGATGGGGACTCCACCACCTCCCTGGGCAGCCTGTGCCAAGCCCTGACCACAGCAAAGAAATTGTTCCTCGTCTTGGAGGTCTCTTCCAACCTGGTTGATGCTGTGATTCTGTGAGATACCCATTGGGCAATATACAATGGGAGATACCCAGTGGGCAATACCTGATGGGTGATACCCAATGGGAGATACCTGATGGATGATACCCAATGGGAACTACCTGATGGATGATACCCAGTGGGAGATACCTGATGGGTGATACCCAGTGGGCAATACCTGATGGGTGATACCCAATGGGAGCTACCTGATGGGTGATACCCAGTGGGAGCTACCTGATGGGTGATACCCAGTGGGCAATACCTGATGGGTGATATCCAGTGGGCAATACCTGATGGGTGATACCCAATGGGAACTACCTGATGGGTGATACCCAGTGGGAGCTACCTGATGGGTGATACCCAGTGGGCAATACCTGATGGGTGATACCCAATAGGAGCTACCTGATGGATGATACCCAGTGGGAGCTACCTGATGGGTGATACCCAGTGGGCAATACCTGATGGGTGATACCCAATAGGAGCTACCTGATGGGTGATATCCAGTGGGCAATACCTGATGGGTGATACCCAATGGGAGATACCTGATGGGTGATACCCAGTGGGCAATACCTGATGGGTGATACCCAATGGGCAATACCTGATGGGTGATACCCAATGGGAGATACCTGATGGGTGATACCCAATAGGAGCTACCTGATGGGTGATACCCAGTGGGTGATACCTGATGGGTGATACCCAGTGGGCAATACCTGATGGGTGATACCCAATAGGAGCTACCTGATGGGTGATACCCAGTGGGAGCTACCTGATGGGTGATACCCAGTGGGCAATACCTGATGGGTGATACCCAATAGGAGCTACCTGATGGGTGATACCCAATGGGAGCTACCTGATGGGTGATATCCAGTGGGAGCTACCTGATGGGTGATACCCAATGGGAGCTACCTGATGGGTGATACCCAGTGGGCAATACCTGATGGTTGATACCCAATGGGAGCTACCTGATGGGTGATACCCAGTGGGCAATACCTGATGGGTGATACCCAGTGGGCCATATCCAAAGGGTGATACCCAACAGGTGGTACCCAGTGGGTGATCCATGTGGTGCCTGCAGCAGAACTGGCTTCATCAAGACACAGTGCCAGCAGCATCCAGGGCTGGACCAGCTCTCCATCACCAGCAGTCACATCAAACCTCGATGCCTCAGCTCTAAATGATCCCTTTCAGGCCTTAAAGCTCCAGGACTCCATTCATTAATCACTGAGGATGATTTGTCTCAGCCTCACGCCTGCCAGTTTGCTATTTTTAACTCCATATTTCCAACCCCCAGTGTTAAAAAAATCATGAGTCAGGCCTCAAAAAACCCTATGAGGGTCTAAAAAATGTCCTTTTTTTTTCTTTTCCCCCTCTGGCAAGCCCCCACCAGGCTCTTTCCCTGGCACTTTCTCCTGCCCAGAGCTGGCAGGGACTGCAGAACTCAACCCAGGACCTCCCTCCCCAGCTGTGGGTGCTGGGATCTCCCCCATGCTCCTGGCTCTGATTAAAAAGCAAAATGAGGCTTTCACCCTCATGTGGCAAACTTCAGAGCCTGGGCTGGGCTGAGCAAGTCTGAATCAATTAACAGCATGTTGGTTTATTCTGCTAATTAGGGGGAAATGGGCATCAAACTCCAGGAATGGGCACAGGCCACACGCAGAAGGTGTTTGGTACTTGAGTATCAAGAAGAGTGTGGCCAGCAGGTCGAGGGAGGTTCTCCTGCTCCTCTGCTCTGCCCTGGTGAGGCCACAGCTGGAGTCCTGGGGCCAGCTCTGGGCTCCCCAGCTCAAGGAGGGCAGGGACTGGCTGGAGAGGGCACAGCAAAGGGCTACCAAGGTGCTGAGGGCAGTGGAACATCTCTGGTGGGGACAGGCTGAGAGCATTGGGGCTTTAGGCTGGAGAAGAGCAGCCTGAGGGGGATCTGAGCAGTGCTGAGCAATACTGCCAGGGTGGGTGGCAGCAGGGTGGCAGCAGGCTCTGTTCAGTGGTGCCCAGTGCCAGGCCAAGGGGCAGTGGGCACAAACTTGGCCAGCAGAAGCTGCATCTGAACATGAGGAGGAACTTCTGTGGCTGAAGGGTGATGGAGGCCTGAAGCAGGCTGCCCAGAGAGGTGGTGGAGTCTCCATCTCTGGAGACATTCAAACCCCACCTGGATGTGCTCCTGGGTGACCTTCTCTAGGTGCCCCTGCCCTGGCAGGGGGTTGGGCTGGATGCTCTCCAGAGCTCCCTTCCAAGCCCTGCCACAATGTGTGATGCTGTGAGGGAAAAGAAAAAGCAGGTCCAGGTTGGGGAGAGCCTGGGTCTGCTCTGTGAGGGGTGGGAGTTGCAACAGGATTAGCAAAGGACTGCATTGTCCCCCTGGCTTTGGTGGCAGCACCCCAGGATGTCACCCACTGGTGGCCTGATGCCATCCCAGCACTGGCAAAACTGAGGCAGAGGAGGGTGAGCAGCAGCAGCAGCACCCCAGGACACCCCAGAAGATGCCAGCCTTGAGCACCCACCTGCCAGGCTGTGTTGCCTCTGCTAATTAAGTACTATCAACAATTGCCTATTAATTAATATAATATCCATTATTATTCATTAAGGTGGTAATTAAATCCTTCCCGTAATTAACACACCACCCAGCAGAGCAGTCTGGCTGCACCAAGGGAAAGGGCTGCACGGGGAGCAGGGACCAAGCTGAGCATGGCCAACTTGGTGCCAGGGTGCTGGACCCCCCTGGCTCATCCAGTATTGGCACTGGACCCACCCAGCTCCCCCAGTGCCAGTGCTGGACCCCCCTGGCTCAATTTGTGCTGGTGGTGGGCACTGGATACCCTGGCACTGAGCTCTGCTTCACCCAGTGCCACCACTGGACCCCTCTGTCTCACCCAGTGCTGGTGCTGGACCCTCAGGCTCACCCAGCACCAGTGTGGGACCCTCTGGCTTACACAGGGCCAGCACTGGGCCCTTGTTGTCTCACCCAGTGTTGGCGTTGGACCTCCCTTGGCTCACCTGGTGCCAGGGAATTGGCTCCCCTGACTCACTCAGTGCCAGTGTTGGACCTCTGGCTCACCCAGTGCCAGGGAATTGGATCTCCTGGCTCACTCAGTGCCAGTGCTGGACCCTCTGGCTCACTCAGTGCCAGGGAATTGGCTCCCCTGACTCACTCAGTGCCAGTGTTGGACCTGTGGCTCACTCAGTGCCAGGGAATTGGATCTCCTGACTCACTCAATGCCAGTGTTGGACCTGTGGCTCACCTGGTGCCAGGGAATTGATCTGACTCACTCAGTGCCAGTGCTGGACCTTCTGGCTCACCTGGTGCCAGGGAATTGGATCTCCTGACTCACTCAGTGCCAGTGTTGGACCCTCTGGCTCACCTGGTGCCAGGGAATTGGATCTCCTGACTCACTCAGTGCCAGTGCTGGACCCTCTGGCTCACTCAGTGCCAGGGAATTGGATCTCCTGACACACTCAGTGCCAGCACTGGACCTTCTGACTCACCCAGCACCAGCACTGAACCCTCTGACTCCCTCAGTGCCATCCCCACCCTGCCTGGAGGCTCCCATTCCCCATAGCCACCCACCCACAGGCTGGCACGGTGGCACACCCGAGGCAAGCGACTCCTGGAGGCGAAGGGGCCTGGCACGACATTTATTTGGATTTTCTTATAAAAAAATACAGAATCCAAAGGTGAGGGGGCGGGGAGGGGGGGGGGTGGGGGTGGAGGGGGGCAGGGGGAGGATCCGGGAACCATCAGCACGACGTCGAGGGACGGAAGCGGCGCTGTCTACGGACGAAGCTAAGGCGGAACGGAGACCAACACGCAGACCCAACCCTGAGCTGCTCCCCACCGGGGACAGCCCAGTCAACAGCAAAGCCCCCCTTAGCTCCCCCCTCCCCCCCCCCCCCTTTAATTCCCCATCCCCTCCCCCCCCCCAAAAAAGAAAAAAGGAAAGAAAAGAACCCCCCCCAAACAAACCCAAAACAACCAAAACAAACCCCCCAGCCACCCCTCAACCCCTCACCCCCAGCCCCCCGCCCCCGGCTGCCGCGGTCGCTTGGCCACTGTCCCACACAACATTCAGAGATAGAATCTATGGATAAGAGAGAAAACAGCCCCCAAAATAAGGAGGGGGTCCGGGGGTATGGGGGGAGGGGTGGCATCGCTGTCACCCAGCACCACTTCGGGGAGGGGACAAGGGGGTGCTCAGCGCCCGGGTTGGGGGGCGTGGGGGGAGGCCGGGTGCCCTCATCCCACAAGCCCCTAAAGGAACACCAGGAGGCTGTTTGCTTTGCTCTGGGGAATCATCAGCTTGGGCTGGATGGGGGCAGGACAGGGGATGGAGTGGGGACAGGGGATGGAGCTGGGGGGATAAGGGGATGGAGAGCAGGGAAAGGGGATGGAGAGGAGGGAAAGAGGATGGAAAGGAGAGACGGGATGAAGAGGAGGGAAAGGGGATGGAGAAGAAGGAGAAAGTGGATGGAGAGGAGGAAAGGGATGGAGAAGAAGGGGAAAGAGGATGGAGAGGAGGGAAGGGATGGAGAAGAAGGGGAAAGAGGATGGAGAGGAGGGAAGGGATGGAGAAGAAGGGGAAGAGGATGGAGAGGAGGGAAAGGGGATGGAGAGGAGGGAAAGAGCATGGAGAGAGGGACAAGGGATGGAGACAGGACAGGGGTTGGAGAGTGGGGCCAGAGGATGGAGTTGGGGAAGGGAAGAGAATAGAGAGGGGGGAAAGAGGATGGAGAGTGGGGAAAGGGGATGGAAAGGAGGGACATGGGATGGAGAGTGGGGACAGAGGATGGAGTGGGACCAGGGGATGGAGGAAGGGGGAAAGGAGATGGAGAGGAGGGAAAGGAGATGGAGAGGAGGGAAAGGAGATGGAGAGGAGGGAAAGGAGATGGAGAGGAGGGAAAGGAGATGGAAATGAGGGAAAGGAGATGGAAATGAGGGAAAGGAGATGGAGAGGGGGGAAAGGAGATGGAAAGGAGGGAAAGGAGATGGAGGGGAGGAACAGAGGAACATGGAATGGAGAGTGGGGACAGAGGATGGAGTGGGGCCAGGGGATGGAGGAAGGGGGAAAGGAGATGGAGAGGAGGGAAAGGAGATGGAGAGGAGGGAAAGGAGATGGAGAGGAGGGAAAGGAGATGGAGAGGAGGGAAAGGAGATGGGAAGGGAAGCTTGGGGGGAGATTTTCTTGTTGGGTTTTGGTGGATTTTATTGTTGTTTTTTGTTGGTTTTTTCCCTGTTTTTAGTTGTTTTTCTTTTCTCTCTGATTTTTCTGGTTGGCTTTTGCCGCTCTTTTGCGAATCTTCTTTTTTGCCTATTTTTTTCAGGTGGATTTTTGGGGGGGGGGGGAGGGGGAGGGCAGTCATAGCTTTTTTTGGTTGTTGTTCCCTTTCTTTTGTCTTTATTTTTCCCCCCTCTGATTTTTTGGGTGAGTTTTGGGGGGGAGTCGTGGATTTATAGATATATATTTTTTCCCCACCCCTGATTTTTGGGGTGGGGTTTGGGGAGGGGGGAGGGGGGATTGTAACATCTTTTTTCCTGATCTATGTTTTTTTTTGGGGGGTGGATTTTGCTGCTTTGTTCTCTTGATATCTTTTTAATGAATTTTTTTTGCTTCTTATTTGTTGTTTAGGTTTTTTTTTGCTTTATGATTGATTTTTTTGGGTGGATTTTTGGGGGTGGCTTTCTGTTTGTTGGTTTGTTTTTACAGAGGCTTTTTACAGTGGTTATTTCTGTGGCTTTTTGGGGTGGATTTATGGGTTTGGTGGATTTTTGTTACTGGATTTTTTGGGTGGGTTTTTTTTGGTGGAATTTTGTTACTGGATTTTTTTTATGTGGGTTTTTTTTTGGTGGTTTTTAATTGGATTTTTATGGTGGATTTTTGTTATTGGATTTTTTTATGTGGGTTTATTTTTGGGTGGATTTTTGTTGCTGGATTTTTTTATGTGGGTTTTTTTTTGGTGGATTTTTATTGGATTTTTATGGTGGATTTTTGTTATTGGATTTTTTTATGTGGGTTTTTTTTGGGTGGATTTTTGCTGCTGGACTTTTTTACGTGGTTTTTTTTTGGGTGGATTTTTGTTGCTGGATTCTTTTATGTGTTTTTTTTTAGGGGGGGTGGATTTTTGTTGTTTGCTCTCCTTTTAATCTATTTTTCAGTGGATTTTTTCGTGTCGGTATTTTTTTTGTTGCCTTCCTTTTTGGCTGTTTGTTTTCCTATCATTTTTTATTGCTGTTGATTTTTCTTGTTGATTTTTGCTGCTCATTTTTCTTGCTGACTTTTGTGTTGATTTTCTTCCCTTTGTTTGGTGTTGATTTTCTTCCCTTTCTTTTTGGCGTTGATTTTCTTCTCGTTGTTCCTCTTGGTGATTTTTTGGTGTCGATCATTTTGTGCATCAATTTTTTTCCCCCCCTTGATTTTTCTGCTCCTGTTTTTTATGTGTTGATTTTTTTTTTTTCCTTGCTGGGCCCGTGTCGATTTTCTTGTCCATGTTTTGGTGTTGAATTTTTTGTGTTGAATTTTGGGTGTCGAATCTTTTGCATTGAATTTTGGGTGTTGAATTTTTTGTGTTGACTTTTTGGGTGTCGAATTTTTTGTGTTGAATTTTTTGTGTTGAATTTTGGGTGTCAAATTTTTTGTGTTGAATTTTGGGTGTTGAATTTTTTGTGTTGAATTTTTGGGTGTGGAATTTTTTGTGTTGATTTTTTTGTATCAAATTTTTTGTGTTGATTTTTTGGGAGTCGAATTTTTCGCGTTGAATTTTGGGTGTCGAATTTTTTGTGTTGAATATCTGGTGTCGAATTTTTTTGTGTTGATTTTTTGTGTTGAATTTTTGGTGTCAAATTTTTTTGTGTTGATTTTTTGGGTGTCGAATTTTTTGTGTTGAATTTTTGGGTGTCGAATTTTTTGTGTTGAATTTTGGGTGTCGAATTTTTTGGGTGTCAATTTTTTTGTGTTGAATTTTGGGTGTCGAATTTTTTGTATTGATTTTTTGGGTGTAGAATTTTTTGGGTTGAATTTTGGGTGTCAAATTTTTTGTGTTGATTTTTTGGTGTCAAATTTTTTGTGTTGAATTTTTGGTGTCAAATTTTTTGGTGTTGAATTTTTTGAGCTGAATTTTTTTTTTGTGTTAATTCTTTAGGTTGATTTTTTGGGTGCTCTTTATTTTTTTTCCTCTCTTAATTTTTCGAGCTGAATTCTTTTGGTGCTGACTTTTTTGGGCACCGATTTTTTGGGTGCTGACTTTTTTCGTCGTCGTCGATTATTTTGTGTCGATTTTGGGGCGTCGAATTGTTTGAGTTGTATTTTTTTGCGTTGATTTTTTGTGTCCTTTTTTGGTGTCAATTTTTTTGTGTCCATTTTTTTAGTTGGATTTCTTTGTGTGTGTTGATTTCTTGTGTCGAATTTTTGTGTCAAATTTTGGTGTCGAATTCTGGGTGTCAAAATTTTTTTGTACCGAACTTCTTTGCGTTGTTTTTTTTGCTGTCATTTTTTTGGGTGTCGATTTTCTTGGTGTCAAATTGCTTGAGTTGAGTTTTTTTTTGAGTTGATTTTTTGGTGCTGATGTTTTTGGTGTGGAATTTTTTGTGTCGATTATTTTGTGTTGAATTTTTTTGAGTCGATTTTTTGTGTTGATTTTATTGTGTGGAATTATTTGTGTTGGGTTTTTATTTGTGTCAGTTTTTTGCTGTTGATTTCCTGTTGGATTTTCAGTGTCGATTTTTTGGCGTTGAATTTCTGGAGTTGACTTTTTTTTAGTTGTTTTTTTTGGTGGGTTTTTTGTGTTTGTTTTTTTGGTGTTGAATTTTTTGTGTTGATTTTTTTGGTGTTGATTTTTTCCTGTATGTTATTTTTTATTGTGTGGAAATTTTTGGGGGGTGGTTTTTTTTTTGCATTGATTTTTTTTGTGTCGATTTTCTTGTTGAATTTTTTTTGTGTTCACTTTTTTGGTGCCGTATTTTTTTGGTGCTGTTTTTTTTGTGCGTTGAACTTTTTGAGCTGAATTTTTTGGTGTTGATTTTTTTTGTGTCGATTTTTTTGGGGTGTCGATTTTTTTTTTTGAGTGCTGATTTTTTTGGTACTGATTTTTTTTGTGTGTTAATTCTTTTTGAGTTGAACTTTTTGTGTGTTGACTTTTTGTGTGTGTTTTTTTGTGCTGATTTTTTCGTGTGTTGGTTTTTTGAGTTGAATTTTTTGGTGCTGATTTTTTTGTGTCAATTTTTTCTTGGGTGTTGATTTTTTCTGAGTGTTAATTTTTTTGGTGCTGATCTTTTTGTGTGTTGGCTTTTTTGAGGCGAATTTTTTGAGTGTTGATTTTTTTTGTGTGTGTGTTAATTTTTTTTGTGCTGATTTTTTCGTGTGTCGAACTTTTGGAGTAGAATTTTTTGGTGTTGATTATTTTTTGTGTCAAATTTTTTGGGGTGCTGGTTTTGAGTGTTAATTTTTTTGGTGCTGATTTTTCTGTGTGTTGAATTTTTTGAGTTGAACTTTTTGTGTGTGTGAATTTTTTTGGTGCTGATTTTTCTGTGTGTTGCATTTTTGGAGTCGATTTTTGTGTGTTGATTTTTTTGTGTGTGTTGATTTTTTTGGGGCTGATTTTTCTGTGTGTTGAATTTTTTGAGTTGAACTTTTTGTGTGTTGATTTTTTTGTGTGTGTTGATTTTTTTGGTGCTGATTTTTTTGTGTGTTGCATTTTTTGAGTTGATTTTGGTGCTGATTTTTTTGTGTGTTGGTTTTTTTAGGTCAAATTTTTTGGTGTTGATTTTTTTGTGTTGAATTTTTTGAGTCGAATTTTTTGGTGTTGATTTTTTTTGGTGCTGATTTTTGTTTGGTGCTGATTTTTTTGTGTGCTGATTTTTTTTCCTCTCTGTTGATTCTTATCGTGTGGAATTTTTTTGTGCCGATGTTTTTTTGTGTGGCGATTTTTCTCTGTGGTGATTTTTCTCCTTGAGTTTCCTTTGTGTGTTGATTTTTTGTGTGTGTGTGTGTGTTGATTTTTCTTGTGTTGCCTTTTTTGTCGGTGGTGGTTGGTTTTGTTGCTGCTGCTGCTGCTGCTGCTGCCTTCTGTTGGCTTTCTGTCGCTCTTTCTTCTTCGCGATTCCAATCAGGTTCTTTTCATCATCATCATCATCATTATTATTATTTTATTGTCATTATTATTATTTATTTGAGGAAGGGGGAAGCAGGGGGTGGGGGTGGGGGGTGGAGGGGGGGATGGTGGAGATGAGTTTATTGCGAGATTCCAGCTTCCTAGTCTAGAAAATAAAAATAAGAATAAACCCTTCCATAAAATTCATTCTCAACAATACATAAAAAAAACCGCTCACAGTATAGCGCTCTATGTACAGGGACAGACCCCACCCCCACCCCACACCCCCCCCGGGCGGCCCCCACCCCACCTGGGTGCCCCCCACCCCACCACGGGGGTCCAAAGGTGCCCCCCACAGGAGAGGCTTTAGCCAGGTCCAAGCCCATTGCCATTCCCCCCTCCCAGGACCACCAATCCCAACCAGGTGCTGGGGGGAACCTCCCTCCCCACCCCCACCACCCCCAGCCTGGGTTGGACAGCCCCAGATTTAAGGCGAGGAGGGGGTCAGGTCCCAGGGCTGGGGGGGGGGTGGGGGATGCCCTCCTTGGGGACCTGCCACCCACCCTGGGGTCAGGGACAGCCTCAAAGAGGGGGATTGGGGGGGGGGAGGGGGGAGTTTGTTCTCATTTAATGCAAAGAAGGAAAAAGTTCCCAAGCCCAGCCCTGGGCCAGGGGCAGCAGCTGGGGGGGATGTGGGGGTGACCGTGGGGAGCGAGGGTCCCACACGCACCCACCGGCCCCGCCGTGGGGGGGCTGGCACCCCCCCAGGATGCTGCTGGGGACATGGTGCAGAGCAGAAGGGTGAGGAGGAGGAAAGCTGCCCCGTGGCAACGTGGGGTTGGCATGGCATGGCACACTCCTCCTGCCCGGGTGAGGTCAGCCCTGCTGTGGGCAAGGCTCCAGCCCCGGCTTTGGCCAAATGCCCTCGGAGCAAGCCCTGCTGCTGGGTGAGCCTGGCCTGCCAGCTCCCAGCGCCTGGCAGTGCTCCCCAGGCTGGCTCTGGCCATCTCTGGTGCTCTCTGTGCCAGCCAGCTGTCCCTGGTGCTCCTAGCACTGGCCATTCCTGGTGCCTTCATGTGCCAGCGATCCATCCCTGGTGCCTTCTGTGCCAGTGATCCATCCCTGCTGCTTTCTGTGCCAGTGATCCATCCCTGGTGCTGCTTTCTGTGCCGGTTAACCATCCCTGGTGCTGCTGCCACTGGCCGTTCCTGGTGCTCTCTGTGCCAGCTATTCATCCCTGGTGCTGCTGGCACTGCCCATCCTCGCTGCTCTCCACGCTGGTGCCACACGTACTGGCCATCCTCGGTGCCCCCTGTGCCAGGCCATCCATCCCTGGTGCTCTCTGTGCCCACTGCCCATCTTCGGTGCCCCCTGTGCCAGCCGCGCCCAGTGCTCCCCTTTGGGTGCCTCCAGTTTGCTGCTCGTGGAGTCATCCCAGGGTGCCATGGGGACGATGGTGCCATCCGCGGCACAAGCGGTGGGGATGCGGTCACCTCCTCAGGAGCTCAGCCAGGGGGCGTTGTGTCCGTCTGGGCCCCCCCGTGGCCCCACGGCAGGGGGCTGGCAGGGGCTGGCACCTTGACGTCCTGCTGCCAGAGCAAAGGCCAGGCTGGGAAAGAGTCTGTGCCAACGGAGGCGTTGGCACCATGGCTGGCACCTGGCTCTCCCGAGGTCCCTGCGCCGGCTGGCAGCTGGGTGCCGGTGACGATCCCAGGGAGGGGCTGAAGAGGGAGAGGGGCAGCGCCCAGCCCCGTGCGGGTCAGTCTGGCACGGGGAGGGGGTGGGGGGGTGGGGAGGGGGTGGAGCCTGGACTGAAACAATCCAAGAAATAAAAATAAAAATCTTTGTTTTCTTTAAAAAAAACCAAAAAAAAAAAAGGCAAAAAAAAAACGCAAAAAAAAAAATCCCTCCCTCCCCCCCAAAAAAAAAACCAAACCCAACCCCAAAAGCACCGAAAAACCAAAACCCCAACGAGGCTCCTGGATTTGGTCTGGAAAGGTCAAAAGTGGCATCTGCTGGGGAGCTCTCAGTGGGCACAAGCAAGGGGCAGCCCTTCACCGGTGCCAGGGAGGTGACCCTGCCGTGCCAGGGACTTCAGGCGGCGGCAGGATGCGGGCGAGCTTCTGCCTGGCAGCACCAACCCTCCCCGCGGGCGATCTCGGCGGGCACCGTCCTGCCGCTGCCGCTGCCGCTGCTGCTGCTGCCGCCGGAGCCGCGGCTCGGAGGCGGTTTGGTGGTGGTGGTGGTGGTGGTGGGGAGCAGAACCCAGGATTTGTCCCCTCCCGGTTGCTCTCCTTGGCCGCCAGAGCCGCTTCCTGGCACGGCCGTGTGGGTGCTACGATGCCAGGAGCGTCCAGACAACTGGCACCACCACCAGCACCGCGGCGTGGGGGACCCTGAGGCTGCAGCAGGAGTTGTTGCTGGTGAAAATGGGCTCCGGGGACTCGTAGAGGGAATCGTCTGCGGGAAGAGGATGAGGGAGGGGTGAGCCGGGGGCAGGGCTGGGCAGGGACACCTCCCACCAGCCCAGGTTGCTCAAGTGCCCATCCAGCCTGCCCTTGAAAACCTCCAGGGAGGAGGCAGCCGCAGCCTCGCTGGGCAACCTGTGCCAGGCTCTCCCCACCCTCGCTGGCAAGAATGTCTTCCTCATCTCCAGTCTCAATCTGCTCTATAGTTGATGACCTTTAGATCAGAGAATTGTTAGGGCTGGAAGGGACCTCAAGGATCATCCAGCTCCAACCCCCTGCCATGGGCAGGGACACCTCCCACCAGCCCAGGCTGCTCAAGGACTCATCCACCCTGGTCTTGAACACCTCCAGGCAGGAGCCTCCCTGGGCAACCTGTGCCAGAGTCTCCCCACCCTCACTCTCAAGGATTTCTTCCTCCTCTCCAGTCTCAATGTCTCCTCTCCCAGCTCAAAGCCATTGTTCCTCATCCTGGCACTCCCAGCCCTTGTCCAAAGTCCCTCCCCAGCTCTCCTGGAGCCTCTTCAGGTCCTGGCAGGCTGCTCTGAGGTCTCCCTGGAGCCTTCTCTTCTCCAGGCTGAACAGCCCCAACTCTCCCAGCCTGTCCCCACAGGGGAGGTTTCTGCAGCCCTCTGCTCCCCTTGGTGACCACCTCTGGACCCTCAAGACCAGGCTGGACTTGGATGACCTTGCAGGTCTCTTCCAACCAAAGCTCTTTTGTGACTCAGTGATTCTGGGGTCGGTGCTTTCCCTGTGTCGCATCCCTTGCACCACGGCAGGCAAGGGGGAGGGGGTGGGGGGTGGGACTGGATGATCCTGAAGCTCCCTTCCAACCCCCAAACCGTGGTGGGATTCGGGTTGGGAAGGTTCTAAATCAATTAAATCAAAGAGAAAAGGAGAAAGGAAGAGGCAGGGGGCAGGGAAGGGATCCTTGCAGAGGGTGACATTTTGCAAGCAGGTCCCCCAGGGAGAGCTGCTGCCAGCTGCTAATTACAGGAGAAGAAAATTATTAATTTGAGGATTTTTTTTGGTTGTTTTTTTAAATTTTTATTTTTTGGGGGGGTTGTTTTGGGTTTGTTTGATTAAGTAGCTGCCACAAATTCTTCTTCTCCTCTTTTCTTTTCCCCTCTCCCTCCCCCCTCCGCTCCCAACTTGAAAGCCAACCCCAAGCGCCTCAGGGCTGTGGGTGCCTGATGGGGACCTGTCCCCCCCCCCCTCCTCTCAGTGCCACCTCCCTGCTCCCAACTCACTTGGGGGGAGCACCCCAAAAAAAACCCCAAAGCCCCCAGGGGGGTTGTGGTCTGGACCCTTCCCCTTCCCAACCCCCAGCACTTACTTGTTGGTCGAACATAAACCTTCAGCTTCAGGCAGTGCTTGTCCACCAGGTTCGGGGGGGATGCAGCTGGGGAGAAGCAAAAAGGGGAGAAGAGGTCAGTTTGTGGGGGGGAGGACACACACAGTGGCTGGGTGCCCACCGTGGGGATGGAGCAAAGAGCCCAGTGTGGGATTGGGATTTGCCTCGAGGACCCCCCCTCAGTGGGTGGGGGGCACGGTGTGAGCTCTGTGCTGTCACCGAGACGCCCACAGGGTGGCTGGTGGCATCCAACCCCCACTGCACAGATTGGTTTGGGGGTGTCCAAGCTAAGGGGGAGGCAGGGGAGGGTGTGGGGGGGTGCAGCTCCACCGTGGGTTTGCCCAGCTCATGGTGGCATCAAACCTTAAAAGCCACCACAGCCCTGCTCCAGCTGGGCCCAGAAGGGGCCAAGCTCTACTGTTCTGAGGTGGTCCCAGCAGAGCTCTGGGAACAGGGGACAATGGCTCAGGTGGCTTTTGTCCCCGCTGGGGGGGGTGGGGGGTGGGAAAAGGAGGGGTGCTGAGTGGGGAATAATGACCCAGAATGAAAATCCCACCCTGGGAGACAGAAATCCACACACACAGTCCCCTCAGCTGGCACTGGGCACCACCAGCGGGGACACATCAGGGTCCTGGGCCTGGCTGGTGGCATGGGGGGCAGAGAGGGATGGGGGGGGGAGGGGGAGGGCTGCCCCTCATTGCGCCACAGGCCTCAGGGGGGTTTCCACCAAACCACAGGGCAGCCCCAGAGGAGCCACTGGCACCATTGTGCCATGCCATGCTGTGTGGTGCCATGCCCTGCCAACACCACATCATGTTGTGCCATGCCATGGTGTGTCATGCCATACCATACCAGGCTATGCCATGTCATACTGTGCCATGCCATGCCATACCATACCACATCACACTGGGCCATACCATACCACATCACACTGGGCCATGCCATATCACACTGGGCCATGCCATGCCATAGGGTGCCAAGCCATGCTGTGCTGTGGCATACCATGCCTTGCTGTGCCATGCCATCTTGTGCCACGCCATGCCACATCATGCTGTGCTCTCCCACATCATACTGTGCCATGCCATGCCATGCCATACCATATCACATCATGCTGTGCTCTCCCACATCATACTGTGTCCTCTCACATCATACTGTGCCATGCCATACCATACTGTGCCATGCCATACCATACTATGCAACTCCACATCACTCTGTGCCACCCCATGCCACACTGTGCCCAATCACCCCCCTCACCACCCCTATTTCCCATCTCCCTCCACAGGCCTCTCTCTCATCTGCCTCCTCAGGCTCCTCCAGTGCCCTTGACCCAGCAGCTGGCACCACCCCATGCCCGTGCCCGGGGGGCTGAGGCCGCTGCAGGCGGCAGGGCTGGCACAGGAGGTGATTGCTTTGCTTTCCTGGCTGCTAAAGAGGGCTCCTCCAAGAGGCTAATTTCCACTGTTCCACATGAGGGGAATCCTAACGGTGCTGGCAGCCCCCAGTGCCCCCCCAGTGCCCCTCTAGCCTGCTGCCAGCTCCTCCAAACCACATTAAAGGAAGCAAAAAAACAGAAAGAAAAGCAGAGCAGAGCTGGCTGGGGGGGGAGGAAGGGGAGGGGGGAGGTTGGAAGGGGAGAGGGGAGGTTGGAAGGGGAGCAAAGTGGCTTCTGCAGCCACTCACCAGTGACATTTGAGAGGGGGAGAAAGCAGAGGGGGGAGTCAGGATGGTAATTTAATAGAGATAAAAGGAACAAATGAAGTGGGCTGCAAACAGCTGCTGTAGAGGAGGAGGAGGAGGAGGAGGAGAGGGTAAAAAAAAAGAAGGGAGAGAAATAAGAAAGGAAAGATAAGCACAAGGCTGGCTCCAGAGGGTGAGGAGGTGGCAGAGACTCAGAATTGCTTGGGTTGGAGAAGCCTTTTGAGAGCATCCAGTCCAACACCAACCCAACCCCACCATGGGCACCAAACCATGGCCCCAAGGGCCATGGCCACAGGGTTCTGGAACACCTCCAGGGATGGGGACTCCACCACCTCCCTGGGCAGCCTGTGCCAAGCCCTGACCACTCTGGCAGCACAGAAATTGTTCCTCAGCTCCAACACTGGAGACTGGACAGTGGGAAGATATTTTTCCCAGCAAGAGTGGTCAGGGATTGGAATGAGCTGCCCAGGGAGGTGGTGGAGTCACCAAGCCTGGAGGTGTTTAAAGGTGGTCTGGATGTGGTGCTTGGGGCTGTGGTTTAAGGCTGAACCTTGCAGAGCAGAGCTCTGGGTTGGACTTGGTGATCCTGAGGGTCTGTTCCAACCTGGAAGTTTCTGTGATTCTCTGACTTCTGACAGTCTCTGCCTGTCTGCCATCTCCCTGCTATAGGGCAACAGGCTTGGTGCCTGCCTTCCTCCCCTAATGGCAGCCTGGAAGGGGAATAAACTCACCACCCACCCAGGACTTGGTGATCCCAAGGGTCTATTCCAACCTGAATGTTTCTCTGACTCCTGAGAGTCTCTGCCCTCTGCCTGTCTGCCATCTCCTTGCTATAGATTGGTGCCTCCACTCCTTCCTCCCCCAGAGCCGCCCCGGTCAGGCAAGGGAGCCGCCTCCCAGGCACTCACAGATGTAGTAGTACTCGTGGCCAGGTCTGAACTCGAAGCCCAGTGAGAAGGGGGTGAAGAGCTGAACTTCTATGCCTCAGCTTCCACCCTTTTCCCTCTTGTCCTGGCATTGGGCATCCAATCTGAATGTCTCTGTGATTCTCTGACCTCTGAGAGTCTCTGCCCTCTGCCTGTCTGCCATCTCCCTGCTATAGGGCAACAGGCTTGGTGCCTGCCTTCCTCCCCTAATGGCTGCTTGGAAGGGGAATAAACCCACCACCCACCCAGGACTTGGTGATCCCGAGGGTCTATTCCAACCTGAATGTTTCTCTGACTTCTGAGGTTCTCTGTTCTCTGCCTGTCTGCCATCTCCTGGCTCTAGGGCAACAGGGTTGATGCCTCCAATCCTTCCTCCCCCAGAGCCCCCCCAGACAAGCAAGGGAGCTGCCTCCCAGGCACTCACAGATGTAGTAGTACTCACGGCCAGGTCTGAACTCAAAGCCCAGAGAGAAGGGGGTGAAGAGCTGGAACTTCTATGCCTCAGCTTCCACCCTTTTCATTGGGCATCCAACTTGAATGTCTCTGTGATTCTCTGACCTCTGAGAGTCTCTGCCCTCTGCCTGTCTGCCATCTCCTTGCTATAGGTTGGTGCCTCCACTCCTTCCTCCCCCAGAGCCCCCCCGGACAGGCAAGGGAGCTGCCTCCCAGGCACTCACAGATGTAGTAGTACTCGTGGCCGGGCCTGAACTCGAAGCCCAGCGAGAAGGGGGTGAAGAGCTGGAACTTCTCGGAGAACTTGAGGGGCCCGCTGGGGGAGTCGGGGCGGTTGCACTCCCAGCGCTTGAAGCCGCGCTGCCGGTGGTCGCAGGAGGAGTGCCCCTCGAAGCTGACCATGTAGAGGATGTAGCGCTCCATGCGCTCGGGCAGGGGCTCCTCGTAGTGCGGGCAGTAGATGTCCAGGTAGTCGTTGATGCTCACCTCCACCGTGTAGTCCCCGCGGTGGAACCTGCGGCAGGAGCAGAGGGTGGATGGCCAGCAGGTATCTCCCTCCCCCCTTCCCAAGCCCTGACGTCCCGGGGTGACTGCTGGGAGGACTTCTGAGGGTCTCCTGCGGCAGGAGCAGAGGGTGGATGGCCAGCAGGTATCTCCCTCCCCCCTTCCCAAGCCCTAACGTCCCGGGGTGACTGCTGGGAGGACTTCTGAGGGTCTCTGCTCCCTGCCTGCCTGGCAGCTCCTTGCTGCAGGGCAATGGGGTCGGTGCATTCATTAGTTCCTCACCCACTGACCCCTGGATGGGGAATAAAGTCAACTCCCAGCCACTCCCAGTGGGAGTGAGGAGCACTCAGCCCTCAGCCCAGCGCCGCCATGGTCACCAAACCGTGGCCCCAAGCGCCATGTCCTAGGTGGTCCTTGGACACCTCCAGGGGTGGGGACTCCACCACCCCCCTGCCCACTCTTTCAGCAAAGAAATTGTTCATCTCCAACCTAACCCTCCCCTGGTGCCATTTCAGGCCCTTTCCTCTCCTTCTATCACCTGAACCTATGAAGAATAGGTTGGTAAAGCCCTCCAAGAGCATCCAGTCCAAGCAGCAACTCAACCCCACCATGGCCACTAAACCATGGCCCCAAGTGCCATGGCCACACAGTTCTTGGACACCTCCCTGGGCAGCCTGTTCCAAACCCTGACCACTCTGGCAGCACAGAAGTTTTTCCTCCTCCCCAACCCAACCCTGAGTGCCCTGCAGTGACACAGCTAGGCTGAGACCACCTCAAACTCATCCCATGAGACGCCTCAAGGTCCAGCCCTCCAGTGGCTGAGTGCTGAAGCGGGAAGGTGCCCCAAAAGCACCCCCAGGAAGGGAAGATGGGAGGGAAGGTGGGGGGCAAAGCTGATGTGCCAGCCTCACTGGAGCAGCCAAGGGGTGGCAGCCACCCCCCCCACCTCCAGCTCATTACCTGCTTCATAAGCAACTCTGAACACACAGGGACCAGCACTAATTAAGGAGAAGGGTTTCACTCCCTCTCCCTCTCTCTCTCTCTCTCTCTCTCTTCCTTTCTCCTTCTCTTGCCTTGTGCCAACCCTGCCCCTGGCAAGGTAACAGCCCAAAAAAGATGTAAAATTCATACAAAGGATTGAGATTCTGGGGGGGGTGGGGGGAGGGAAATCATTTTCAAAGGTAGAGAAAACAAGAGAAATGGAAAAGAAAAACATTTTCAAGTCCTTTCCCCACCCTCCCCCCCCCTAAAAAACCCCAAACCCAAAACAACCAACCCCCCCCCCCCCTCCCTCCCTCCTTCCTTCCTCTTCTTCTCTGCCTTTCATTTGTTAAAGGAATTATTTATTTTAATGATGGGTTTTAAAGGGCCAGGAAAGGTGAAAGGGACCAGGAGGGCTCAGGGGAATGAGAATAAATTTGTTTAATAGCAATAAAAATAATAATAACAGGGGGGGAGGGAGGGAGGGGAAGGAGGGAGGGAGGGAGGGAAGAGGGAAAGCAACTGAATGGCAGGAGGCAAATCCAGGCTGAGAAATGGGCTGCAGGGAAGGGTTCAGCTCAGTCTGGGGGGTGGGGAGGATGAAGGGGGCTCTAGGAATGGTGCACCCCAGGCTGGAGGGGGTGTCTGGGCTCCTCATCAAGCACTGGAGAGACCCCCAAGCCCAGCTGTTTCCTCTCCCCCCCCCCCCACCAGCCAAGCCTGCCTCTTGCTCCTCAGCGTCCCCATCCCCACCCCCTGCCTGCCCAGCTCAGCCTTTTCAGGGTGACAAGAGAAGGGTTTGGGGGGCAGGGAGTGTGGGGTAGGGGGTGCTCATAGAGTGTGTGCCCACCTCCCAAGCAGGGCTGTGGCAGCTGCCACGTGGACAGCAGTGCAGGGCAGACCCCTGGCACTTTGGTCTGCCAGGGATTGTAGGGAGAGAGGAGAGATCCCTCCTGGCACCGCAGCAACGGTGCCAGCACCAGGGCTGATGCCATGGGAGTGGGATGATGCCTGCACCAGGGACCATGCCATGGGAATGGGATGATGCCATGGGAATGGGATGATGCCATCACTGGGACCAGTGCTATGGGAACGGGATGATGCCTTCATCAGGAATGATGCCATGGGAATGGGATGATGCCTTCATCAGGGATAATGCCATAGGAATGGGATGATGCCATGGGAATGGGATGATGCCATCACTAGGACCAATGCTACAGGAATGGGATGATGCCTTCACCAGGGATAATGCCATGGGAATGGGATGATGCCTTCATCAGGAATGGTGCCATGGGAATGGGATGATGCCTTCACCAGGGATAATGCCATGGGAATGGGATGATGCTATGGGAATGGGATGATGCCATCACTGGGACCAGTGCTATGGGAATGGGATGATGCCATCACTGAGGCCAGTGCCAGGGGAATGGGATGATGCCATCAATGGAGCTTATGCCATAGGAATGGGATGATGCCTTCACCAGGGATGATGCCATGGGAATGGGATGATGCCATCACTGGGACCAATGCTATCGGAATGGGAAGATGCCTTCCCCAGAGGTGATGCCATGGGATGGGGCTGATGCCACGGCAACAGGATGATGACACTCCCAAGGCTGATGCCACGGGATCACAGAACCACAGAATAACAGGTTGGAAAAGCCCTGAAGTCCACCCATCAACCCAACCCCACCATGGCCATCAGCCCCTGTCCCCACATGCCATGGCCACAGGTTTCTTTAACACCTCCAGGGATGGGGACTCCACCACCTCCCTGTGCAGCTTATTCCAGTGCCTGCAGCGGGAATGGGATGATGCCTTCACCAGGAGCGATGCCATGGGATGGGGCTCGTACCATCACTGTGGCTGATGCCACCACCACCCACCACGGCCCCCAGAGCCCCGCTGAAGGGGCCCAGATCTCGGCCACCACCAAAGGGGTTAAGGTGGGAACATTGTTTTTCCCTGACAGAGACGGATGGAGCCGGCTCCAGCCTCACCCCGGCGGGATGTTCCACTTGACAACTGACTACTCGCAGCTTGCAGCTCTGTCAGCTACCATTAGCGCCGGGATCCTGCCTAATTGGGTGCTTCATTAGGGGCATTCGTTACCGTTAGCGCTGCCTGACAGCCCCGGCTGCTCCGCTCCGGGCTGGGGACCCTGCAGCCTGCTCGCCGCCTTTGCTCGCCCCGAGGCTTGGACCAGCGGTGGTGTGGCCAGCGGGAAAGGAGCAGGGCAGGGATTGTCTCCCTGGGCTGCACCTCGGATCCTGGGGTCAGTCTGGGGCCCCTCACTCCCAGGAGCACATTGAGGAGATGGAGCAGGTCCAGAGAAGGGCAATGAAGCTGGGGAAGGGTCTGGTAAAGCAGCTGAGGGAGCTGGGGGTGTTTAGTGTGGAGAAGAGGCAGCTGAGGGGAGACCTTATTGCTCTCTAGAGGCTGCAGTGAGGTGGGGGTTGGTCTCTTCTGCCAAGGAACAAGCAACAGGACAAGAGGAAATGGCGTCAAGTTGCCCCAGGGGGGGTTAGGTTGGACATGAGGAACAATTCTTCCCCTTGAGGGAAGACCTGGCTGAGGCTGCCCAGGGCAGTGTGGGGTCCCCATCCCTAAAGGGGTTTCAAAGCCATTGGGATGTGGTTCTGAGGGCTATGGTTTGGTGGGGACCTGGCAGTGCTGGGTTAAGGGTTGGACTTGACCTTAATGGCCTCTTCCAACCAAAATGATTCTGTGATTCTACAGCCCCTCCACATGTGGGCTCTGGTGAGGGAAACCCCCCAGGGACAAACCAAGGCCTTGCCAGGATACCCTCCTTGGGTGGACACCCTCTAGAATCATAGAATTTGGGGGCTGGAAAAGCCTCCTAAGCTCATCCAGTCTGACCATCAGCCCAACCCCACCATGGCCATCAAACCCTGTCCCCAGTGCCATGGCCACACCTTTCCTGAACACCTCCAGGGCTGGGGACTCCACCACCTCCCTGGCCAGCCTGCTCCAGTGCCTGACCTGCTGCCTTCCAAAGTTTTCACCTCTTGGGGGAACAAAAACCACAACCCAAGAGCCCATCCTGCAAACCTGGAGCCACCCTCACCTGGAGCACTCTCTCCCCTGTGGGGCAGAGCCAACCCTTCTGTGCCTGAAACCCCTGCAGCTCCCCCAGCCCCTGGGTGTCAGGAGACCCCCAACTCTCATCACAGAATGGGTTGGGGTTGGGAGGGACCTTCAATATCACCCAGCTCCAACCCCCTGCCATGGTCAGGGACACCTCCCACCAGCCCCAGGTTGCTCAAGGCCTCATCCAGCCTGGCCTTGAACACTCCCAGGGAGGGAGCAGCCACAACCCCCTTGGGCAACCTGTTCCCTTGTCCTTACTCCCAGGGCCATGCCTCAGTTTCCCCTTTGGATCTTCCCCCTCCAAAACCCCTGTTAGAAGGGCAGCAACCCAGAACAACTCCTGTTTGTGTCTCTCTGCCCCCTGCATGACCAGGCAGTGTCCTTCCCCCCAGGGCCATGCCTCAGTTTCCCCTTTGCATCATCCCCCTCCAAAACCCCTGTTAGAAGGGCAGCAACTCCTGTTTGTGTCTCCCTACCCCCTGCATGACCAGGCAGTGTCCCAAGGGTTAAATAATTCAGCTTTTTCTTTGCTGAACAGCTTGAAAAGAGATATGATTGCTGAAATAGGAGGGGGGGGGGGAGGAGGAGAGGAGATATTATGGATGGAAAAGAGCTATTTAAGCTGAAGAACACTGTTGGCACATAAACAAATGGGTATAAACCGGCCATGAATAAATTGAGGCTGGAAATTAGGAGCTGTGGAACCACTGGAAAGGTTAGAAAAGGCGGGGGGGGGAGGGCATGGGGAAGGGGGGGGGGGGAAGTGAGGTGAGAATGTGGGACAAGGTGCTGCTGGAGAGGAGGATGTGGGGGGTCACCCAGCTCCAAGGGCACCAGGTCCTTGCAAGGGGCCAGGCACTGAGATACTTAAAATCTCCCTGAAGCTTTCATCTCCTCAAATCTCCTTCATTCAAATGGTCACAGCGTGATCAGCAGTAATAAGCCTATTACAGAGCAAAATAAAACACAGCAGCCTCCCCCCACCACCACCCCCTCCCCACCACCACCACCACCACAACCCACCCCCCCACCTCCCCAGCCCCCCCCCAACCTCCCCCTCTAAAGACAACCTGATGAAAATGCAGCACCCCAGTGGTCAGGGCCAGCCCCACCACCACCACCTGCCTGCCCCTGCCAGGGGGGAGGAAATAGACACAAGAAAAGCACAAAAGCTGCTCCCTGGTGCTGGAGGGGGTAGCAGGGAATGGCCCCCACTGGAGAAGCATTCCCCAGGCTCCTCTCTGCAGCCTCAAGGCTCTCTCCTCCAGTAATGCCAGCACAGGGTTGGGTCCCAGCATGTCCATAGCTGGTGGTGGACATCACATCAGGAATGTCTAATCTGGTTGCTCCCAACTGCTTCTCTGTCTCCTTGGAGAACTTGGCACCACCCTGGCACAGAGACTGGAGCCAGCCTGTGGGGTGCCAAAGGCAGGAGGGGTGAGAGCACTGTGGCCACCTGCTGGTCCCAGGGGCATAGAACCATAGAAGTGTTGAGGTTGGATGAGATCATCACAAGATCATCAAGAGATCATCCAGACCAACCTCTCACCCAGAGCTCACAGTGCCACCACCACTGCTGCTGAGCCGCTGCCACCAAACCACATCCCTGCAGCTCTGTCAGCCCTCCAGGCGTGGTGACTCCACCACCTCCCTGGGCAGCCTGTGCCAGTCAGTGCCTGAGAAGCCTTGCTGGGAAGAGATTGTTCCTAATCTCCAAGCTGAACCTCCTGGAGGAAGAGTGATCTTCCCTGCTCAAGAGAGGTAGTGGCCAAAGTGGGGGTCTGGGAGGGGATGGAGCTGGGTGCACTGGGACACCTGGCTCCATCCAGGGTTGGTCCAGTGGGGTGAAGCATCCTTCTCACTCCTCAGAACCACAGAATGGGTTGGGTTGGAAGGGACCTTCAAGATCATCCAGTTCCAACCCCCTGCCATGGGCAGGGACACCTCCCACCAGCCCAGGTTGCTCAAGGCCTCATCCAGCCTGGCCTTGAGCACCTCGAGGGAGTGGCCAACCACAATTCCACCCCAGTGCCCACAGCAGTGCCAAGGTTGATTCTAACTATGTTGGTAGAATAGCTGTAGAGCACAGCTGGAGAGCAAGCATGGCCACCCTGGCAGTGCCACCAGTACCTGTCACTTCCCATCCCAAACCTCACTGGGCTGTGCTGGTGGCTCCTGGCATCCCAACCCAGGCAAGCCACAGTGCCTGAAGGACAGGGAGTGGCTGGAGAGGGCACAGCAAAGGGCTACCAAGGTGCTGAGGGCAGTGGAACATCTCTGGTGGGGACAGGCTGAGAGCATTGGGGCTTTAGGCTGGAGCAGAGCAGCCTGAGGGGGATCTGAGCAGTGCTGAGCAACACTTCAAGGCTGGCTGTCAGCAGGGGGGCAGCAGGCTCTGTTCAGTGGTGCCCAGTGCCAGGCCAAGGGGCAGTGGGCACAAACTTGCCCAGCAGAAGCTGCATCTGAACACGAGGAGGAACTTCTGGAACTGCAGGGTGGTAGAGCCCTGGAGCAGGCTGCCCAGGGAGGTGATGGAGTCTCCATCTCTGGATCCTTCAAACCCTACCTGGATATGTTCCTGGGTGACCTTCTCTAGCTGCCCCTGCCCTGGCTTGGGGCCGGACTGGACGCTCTCCAGAGCTCCCCTCCAAACCCCTCCCATTCTGCGCTTCCGTGAACAAGACGCCGCTCAACAGTTAGGGCAGGAACCACCTTGGCCCTGTCGTGCTGAGCCCCAGCCCCAGGGGGAACCGCGCCGCACCGAGCACGCTCCGGCAGCATCCCCAGCGCGGCGGCGGCGGCGGCGGCAGCGGCAGCGGCGCCGGCGGCGGCAGCGGCGACAGCGGTTGCCGGGGCCGAGCTGGTGAGGGGAGGGGGTAGGTGGTGAGAGGCACGGCTCGGGCTGCAGCTCACGGAGAGGCTGTAATGCGGTCCTGAGGGAGCAGCCGTACACACACCACCTAAATTATTTAATTTCTCCAAACTGCTGCACCTTTATAAATCATTAAAAGCTCCTTTTGATCTGTGTTAATGAGGTTTCCTGAGCGCGGCGGCTGGGAAGGCTCTCCGGTGCCAGATAGCGAATCAGCTAATTAAAAAAATAAAGAAGGAAGGAGCGGGAGGGAGGGGCCGGGCACCACCACGGGGCCACGGGCACAAGGGGCTCCCAGCCGGGCACTGCAGGGGCACAGGGCGCTTGCAGACCGGCCCTGGAATGGTTTGGGCTGGAAAGCAGCTTAAAAGGGGGAACTGGATGGGTTGGGAAAGACCTCCGAGGGAGGGGATGGGCACCACCACGGGGCCACGGGCACAAGGGGCTCCCAGCCGGGCACTCCAGGGGCACAGGTTGCTTGCAGACTGGTTGTGGAATGGTTTGGGTTGGAAAATAGCTTAAAAGGTGGAATTGGATGGGTTGGGAAAGACCTCCAAGGGAGGGGATGGGCACCACGACAGGGCCACGGGCACAAGGGGCTCCCAACCGGGCACTCCAGGGGCATAGGTTGCTTGCAGACTGGTTGTGGAATGGTTTGGGTTGGAAAATAGCTTAAAAGGTGGAATTGGATGGGTTGGGAAAGACCTCCAAGGGAGGGGATGGGCACCACGACAGGGCCACGGGCACAAGGGGCTCCCAACCGGGCACTCCAGGGGCACAGGTTGCTTGCAGACTGGTTGTGGAATGGTTTGGGTTGGAAAGCAGCTTAAAAGGTGGAACTGGATGGGTTGGGAAAGACCTCTAAGGTCATCAAGTTCAATTCTCAGCCTAACATCACCACAGGCAGCAAACCACAGCCCCGAGTGCTATGTCCACATGTTTCTGGAATGCCTCCACCCAGTGTTGGACCAGAGGGGTCAAGCATCCCTCTCACCCCACAGAAACATAGAATGGGTTGGGTTGGAAGGGACCTTCAAGACCATTCAGTTCCAACCCCTTGCCATGGGCAGGGACACCTCCCACCAGCCCAGCCTGGCCTTGAACACTTCCAGGGAGGGGCCAGCCACAACTCCATCCCCTTGCCCACAACAGTGCCACGGTGATTCCTCCACCTCCCTGGGCAGGAGAAGGACAGAAGGTTTTTGGGGGGAACACCCTGATCACCATCCCAATTTATAGGTGGGAAGCCCAGGGCTGCAGCTCATCCCTCCCAGCAGCCAGACTCCTACAGCACAGGCAGCAGCAGAGCGATGAACACCACCCTGAGCCTCAGCCCCCACCTCCTCCCCACTGCACACACCTCCATCACCTTCCTCCCCCCATGCCCAGCACACAGAACCACAGAGAGACGTTTGGGTTGGAAAACTCCTCTCAGATCATCCAATCCAGCCAGTGCCACCATGGCCACTAGACCATGGCCCCAAGTGCCATGTCCATGTCTCCTGACATGGGGACGGGGACACCACCACCTCCCCTGTTCCAGTGCCTGTCTCTTTGGGGCCAGGGTGGACTCCCTGGTGCCATGTGGTGCCACGCAGGGCTGCATCCAGCCCTGGGAGCTGCTGGGTGAGACAGCAGCAGAGCAGGTGTCACTGTCACCTGGGCAGCCCTGACAGCTTTAATCTCAATATTTATCTCGACGGCAAAGCTGGGAGCCCAGCTCCATATTCAGCAGCTCCGATTACAGTGATCGGAGTGACGGAGACAGCTCCCTCCGACCGCAGGTCACCGCGGCCGTAATGCTGCTTGACAGCCCCGGGGCGGCCCGCGGCGGCGCGGCGGGGGCGGGGACAGGGATGGGGATGGGGATAGGGGATAGGGATGGGGATGGGGGACAGGGATGGGGACGGGGGACAGGGATGGGGATGGGGGACAGGGATCGGGATGGAGATAGGAGACAGGGATGGGGATGGTGATAGGGGACGGGGATGGGGACGGGGATGAGGATGGGGGACAGGGATGGGGATGGGGATAGGAGACAGGGATGGGGATGGGGGACAGGGATGGGGATGGAGATGGAGATGGGGGTAGGGGACAGGGATGACGATGGGGGACAGGGATGGGGATGGGGATAGGAGACAGGGATGGGGATGGGGATGGGGGAGAGGGATGAGGATGGGGATAGGAGACAGGGATGGAGATGGGGATAGGGGATAGAGATGGGGATGGGGGACAGGGATGGGGATGAGGGACAGGGATGGGGATGGGGATGGGGATAGGGATGGGGACAGGGGACAAGGATGGGGATGGGGGACAGGGATGGAGATGAGGGACAGGGATCGGGATGTGGATAGGAGACAGGGATGGGGATGGAGATGGGGATGGGGATAGGGATGGGGACAGGGGACAAGGATGGGGATGGGGATAGGGATAGCGATAGGGGATAGGGATGGGGATGGGAATGAGGATGGAGATGGGGATGGGGATAGGGATAGAGAAAGCAATGGGAATAGGGATAGGGACTGGGATGGGGATGGTGACAAGCAGAGGGATAGGGGATACGGATAGGGACAGGCATACAGACAGGGATGGGGACAGGGATATAGAGAGGCATAGGGACGGGGATGGGACAGAGACAGGGATGGGGACAGGAACTGGGACAGGGATGAGCAGCATTACCTGCCCTCATTGCCCAAGCTATGCCAAATGCTGCCATGCCAGAGTGGGACACACAACTGCTTTACTATGGGCTGAGCCCTAAGGACCCCCAGCAGCCCACCAAGCCCCCATGGCACCAGTTGTGCCCAGCAGCAGCTGGCACAGAGCAGGAAGCATGAACTGCCCAGTGCCACCAGCTCTGACACACACTTCTTGTTTCCTTTGTCACCAGGGCCAGCCTGGCCTGCCCCAGCTAGACCTTGGCATCAACATCCCTGAGCCCTCCCTCAGCCACATCACCGAGCAGCAGCTTTATGGCACAGGCGGTTCCGCAGTGGGCACCGTGCCCACGGCACAGAGCCAGCTCTGCCATGACTCCCAGCTTTGCTCCTTCTGAAAGCAGCTTTTTTCCCCAGGGAGCTTTCAGGGGGTGCAGCAGAAGCCACCAGCTCTGCCACACTGGCACCATGTGGTGACAGTGAGCCGGGGCACGTGGCAGAAGGAAGAGCTGGCACAGGCAGGAGTGGGCATTGCAGGGCACTGTGGGTAATGTATGCAAATTCCCATGCAAAACCAGCTGCTGAGCTCTTCCCCCAGCACCAGCACCCCTTCAGCTGGCACTGGCACCGGTGATGCCACTGCTCAGGGACTGCTGTTGGCCCAGCCAGGCCCGGGGAGCATCCTGGCAGAGTGAGAAAGGTGGCATCAAGGAAAATCCAGCAGGAATAAACCAAAAGGCAGGGATAGCACTGGCAGGATTCAGTTCACTTTGGAAATGCCAAGATGCTGGAGTGCTGTGCCCACCAGCTGATGATTTGTTGGGTGAGTCAGGCTCTGGGTGCCACCCTGAGGGCTGCAGGTGCCACCTCAAGTGTTGTGGGTGCCACCTCAAGGGCTGTGGGTGCCACCTCCAGGACTGTGTCACCTGAGGGCTGTGGGTGCCACCTCAAAGCATGTGGGTGCCACCTCCAGGGCTGTGGGTGACACCCTGAGCACTGCAGGTGCTGCATCAAGGGCTGTACCCTTGGGATAGGGATAGGGATGGAGATAGGGATAAGGATGGAGATGGAGATAGGGATAGGGATAGGGATGGAGATGGGATAGGGATAGAGATAGGGATGGGGATAGGGATAAGGATGGGGATAGGGATGGGGATAGGGATGGAGATGGGATAGGGATAGGGATAGGGATAGGGATAGGGATAGGGATAGGGATAGGGATAGGGATAGGGATAGAGATAGGGATAGGGATAAGGATGGCGATAGAGATAGGGACAGAGAGGAGGAGAGGACTGGGACAGGGATGGGGACAGGGATGAGGCCAAGGCCAGGGACAGGGACGAGCAACACCACCTGCCCTCATTGCCCAAGCCATGCCCAACTCTGCCATGCCGGAGTGGGACACACAACTGCTTTACTACGAGCTGAGCCCTAAGGACTCTCCATCAGCCCACCCACGACTAAGGGGAGCAGCAACCCCCTCTCAGCCTCCCCCATCCCCAAGCCTAGCTCAGTTTTGGCCCTCCTGGGGCTTGCTCCTCCATTTGTGACCATTTCCCTTCCTCCCCCCCCCCGCCTCCTTTTAAGAGCGACGACAGCAAATCCCTCTGCAGCAGCTCGGAGCCGCGGGAGAGCGGCGCTAACCTCGTCCCTGCGCCGGCTCGGCCGCCGCTCCCACAGGAGACAACAGCTCCTGTTACCTGGGGCAACGGCAGGGAAATTACGGCTGGCATCTAAATTGCCATCATTATGCTCCAGAGCTAACACTCCCCCATTTACACTTTATTGGCATCTCTTGGTTTGGGTTTGTTTTTTTGGGGGGGTGGGTTTGGTCTTTTTTTTTTGCTGTAGGGAGATGTTGAAGATTATTACAGGACCCGGGTGACAGAGTGGGACGAGAGGGGATGCACGACAGAGGGGGGGACGTGGAGATGAATGGGTACACCCCGAGCTATTATTTCAGCCTGTTTGCAGACGTAGATAAAGAGCAGCAGTTCCCACTTCATCTCCCCCCACTTCCCCCAGGCCAAAGGGAAGCTTTATGAGAGGGAGAAGAAAACAAAATTTGCTTAAATGCAAGCTCCAGCCTGCAAAAAAAAACCCAACCTTGGCCCGGGGCTGCAGACCGTGGCCATGGCTCAGGGAGGGAGCACCTCACCCTCAACCAGAGCAATAACCCCCACCCCGAGATGCTACCAAATGACCCCTGCCCAGGAGCTGCAGAGGGGATGGAGGAGGAGAAGATGATGGAAGCCCTGCTGCCAGGCTGCCAGGTTTTGGCTTCACCTCCAGCTTTTGGCCTCACCACCAGATAAAAGAGCAGCAGTTCCCACTTCATCTCCTCCCCACCCCTCACCCAGGCCAAGGGAAAGCTTTAGGAGGAGGAGAAGAAAACAAAATTTGCTTAAATGCAAGCTCCAGCCTGCAAAACACCTCTGCTGGGGGCTGGTGAGCCATGGCTCAGGGAGGGGGCACCTCACCCTCAACCAGAGCAATACCCACCCTGAGATGCTGCCAAAGGGGAGCAGGATGGGGAGCTGCAGAGGGGATGGAGGAGAAGGTGCTGGGAGACCTTCTGCCAGGCTGCCAGTGTTTGGCTTCACCTCCAGCTTTTGGCCTCACCACCAGATAAAGGGCAGCAGTTCCCACCTCACCTCCCCTTCCCCCGAGCCAGGAGAAGCTTTACAAGAAGAAAACAGGATTTGGTTGACTGCAAGCTCCAGCCTGCCCAGCCTGGTGGCAGAGCAGCAGTGCCACAGCCCACAGATGCTCCCTGGCATAGTCAGAGGGGTTTCCTGCCACACCGGTGCCACAAATGGTCCTATGGCAGAGACCACACAGTGCCAGGGGTGCCCCATTGCTGTTTGGTAGGGACAGCCCAGCTACTGACACACACCCCCCCCCAATGCTCTCCAGACCACACAGGGGTTGGCACAAGATGTGCCCAGCTGATGAATGTGGGGGGCAGAATCCATTTGGGGTGCACCAGGAAAGGGATAAAACCACTTGGATGGAAGAACTCTTCCCATAGGCACTCATGGACAACTTGGACCTTATGGGCAGCTGGCACCAGGCCGGGGCTGATACCCCACAGCAGTGCCAGCAGCCCCACTGTGGGGCTGGTATCCCACTCTGAGACTGGTGCTTCATTGCCACCCCACTGTGCTGGCACCCCACTGTGGGGCTGGCACTCCAAAGAAGAGCTGGCACTCCACTGCAGAGCTGGCACCTCATTCTGGGACTAGTACCCCAGTTCAGGGCTGGCACCCCACTGAAGAGTTGGCACCCCCACTGCTGAGCTGGCATCTCACTACAGTGCTGGCACCCCACTGAAGGGCTGGCACCCCACTGCGGGGCTGGCATCCCATTGCAGAGCTGGCGTCTCACTGGAGATCTGGCACCCCTTTCTGGTACCAGTACCCCACTGCAGGGCTACCCAAAAGGATACCCATGGGCACCCCGAAGCTATTGCTAGTTGAAAGCCCAGGTTTCATCTCCCCCCTTTCCTCCCCCCGAATTCTGGGAGGCTGCACAAAGCCAAACGTGGGCACCGCACTGGCACCACGGAGCAAGAGGGCTGGGGGAGGAGAGCAAGGGAGAGCTGCTGGGAAAGAGGAGGGGGAAGGCACGGAGCCTTTCAAGTGTTTTGCAAGAAAAGGCAAAGGCAAAACAAAGCAAAGAAGTTCAAAAAAAGCCCCAAAACCCTGAGCAGCTTTTCAGGAGAGGGCCAGGGCTGCTGCTGCGCTGTGCCAGGCTCCGGGCTGCCATTCCCCGCACACAGGATCGGGAACACGCCGTGGATTTCGCCTCCTGCCTTGGGGAGATTCCCTTCACTTCCCAGCCCAGCACCTGCTTAGGAGGGAAGCTGGAGCATGTCAGCAGCAGACGTGCCTGGGAAGCAGCCCTGAGCAGAGGAGCAGAGCTTTTAACACCAGTGCCGAGGAGCTGGGAGCTGCTGCTGACCCAGCACAGCATGAACAAGGCAGGATCCGGCTGGATGGATCCCACAGGCTGCTCCTGTGGTGCCAGCACGGAGCAGACAGGATTATTCCTTGTGCTCACAAGGTTTCTCACTTGTCTGGAAAATAGAATCAGAGGCTCAGTGAATTGGCTGGGTTGGAAAAGAGCTCTAAGGGCATCGAGTCCAACCCTCCACCTAACACCTCCATGGCAACTAAACCCTGGCCCCGAGCGCCCGCGGCCACAGGTTCCTTGAACGCCACCAGGGATGGGGGCTCCACCACCTCCCAGGGCAGCCTGTGCCAAGCCCTGAGCACTCTTAAAGCAAGGAAATTTTTCTTGCCTGAAAGGGTTGTCCAGGCCTGGCCCAGGCTGCCCAGGGCAGTGGTGGAGTCCCCTTCCCTGGAGGGGTTTCAGAGCTGTGGAGATGTGGGGCTGAGGGCCATGGTTTGGTGGTGCCCTGGCAGTGCTGGGTTAAGGGTTGGGTTTGATGATCTGAAAGGCCTCTTCCAACCAAAACCATTCTGTGACTCTGTGATTTTTCCATCTGCCAGAGCCCATCCCTGGAGGGATCAACCCCACAGGACAGCCCCACGGGGACAGCCTCTTTTTGGGGTGTTCCTCCCCACACACAACCACAGCTCTGGCTGCCACAGCTCCCAGCACTCACCCTCCCCTCATTAACATGGACGCTCGTTAGCCCAGCACTGAGACTAATCAATAGTGCCATTAACAGCCTGAATTAATGCCTCTTCACCTGGCAGCCCTTCCCAGCCCTGCCATTTCTCCACTTAACCTGCCAGGAGCAGCTCTGCCCTTTGCTGGTGTCTGGTGAGCGTGGCCAGAGCTCAGGGAGGGGACACTTTACCCCCAACCAGATCCAACTCCTCCCAAGATGCTACCAAAGAGGAGCAGGACCCCTCCCCCAGGAGCCTTGGAGTGGATGGAGCCTACCATGCTGGGAGCTCTTCTGCCAGGCTGCCAGTTTTGGCCTTCACCACCAGTTTTGGGCTTCACCATCAGCTTTGGGCTTCACCATCAGCTTCAGGCTTCACCACCAGCTTTGGGCTTTGCCAATAACCTTTGGCTTCACCACCACCTTTTGATCAGCCCATGGTTGCTGGATGCTCCAGAACCTCAGGGACCATCAACAGCACTTTACCCCATGGCCATGGGTGTAAGGACCTTCAAGAGGTCTCTGTAGCCTCACCCCCAGCATGACCAGGCTGGATGAGGCCTTGAGCAACCTGGGCTAGTGGGAGATGTCCCTGACCATGGCAGGGGGGTTGGAACTGGATGATCTTTAAGGTCCTTTCTTCATTCTGTGATGAGCCCCAAGATTGGACCCCTCCAGTGCCAGCCCATCCCTGCAGCTTGCCCAGGCTGGTCCAGAGAACCACTCATGGAATTCTTTGGGTTGGAAAAGCCCTCTGATATCATCCAGTCTGACCATCCACCTTCAAGCCAACACCACCATGGCCAGGTGGGACCAAGTGCCATGACCACACAGTTGTGGAACACCTCCAGGGACGGTGACTCCACCACCTCCCCATTCCCATCCTTGAAATGGGAATGGAGTGGAAATGGGAATGGGGTAGAAATGGGAATGGGATGAAAATGGGAATGTGGTGGAAATGGGAATGGGGTGGAAATGGGAACGGGATGGAAAGGGGAATGGGATGGAAATGGGAATGTGGTGGAAATGGGCATGGGGTGAAAATGGGCATGGGGTGGAAATGAGAATGGGATGGAATAGGAATGGAAATGGGAATGGGGTGGAAATGGGAATAGGGTGGATATGGTATGGAAATGGGAATGGGATGATGAATCCAGCATAGAAACCCCAGAATCACAGACTGCACCTGGTTGGAAGAGAGACCCTCACAGGTGATCTCGTCCAACCTCCCTGCAGCAAGCAGGGACATCCCCAACTAGATCATTACCACTGCCACAGGTCCATGTCCCCTACGCCCTCCTGGAGCCCAAGCAGCAGCAGCAGCAGCAAGCAGCAAGCAGGTCGCTCTCCCCCCTACCTCCTCCCTGGCACCCCAGAGCCACCCTCCCCTGCTGCTCCCTTCTCTCCTCGCAGTGCCTCTGGCTAACCAGAGATCAGAAATGTTAGATCTTTCTTAACATCTCCTGCCAGCACTGTCAGTGGCCCTCTCCAGAGTACCAGGGCCCTCTGTTATGTAAACACAGCACATTCTCTGTCAAAGATTAAAAAAAAAAAACCCTCATTTGCACATAAAAGCAGCTTCTGCACCAGTGCCAGGCACTGTGGCATGTAAGGAAGACTGGAGGTTAAACTCAATAATAAAGAGAGGGGGGTGCAGAGGTCCCCTGCTTCCCCCCCCTCTCCCCGCTCCCCTCCTGCAACCCAGCCCTGCCTTGGACTCTCTGCTGGCCAGGAGGGAGCAGGGGACAGAGAATCAGAGAATTGTTTCAGTTGGAAAAAGAGCTTTGAGGTGATCAAGTCCAACCTTCAACCCAACCCCACCACGGCCACCAAGCCGTGGCCCCAAGCGCCATGGCCGCACGGCTCTGGAACACTTCTGGGCATGGGGACTCCATCACCTCCCTGGGCAGCCTGTGCCGATGTCAGCTGTGGCCACCATGGGCCAGGGCTTGGGGAAGGACCCCAGGGTGAAGGGCCCCAGGACCACCCTGGGAACCCCACCCTGGCCTCCCTGCCCTGATGCCAGACACTCAGCCACAGCATCCCCAGGTTCCCACTGGATCCACAGCCCAGCACCATAGATTCAGACTGCATCAGGTTGGAAGGGATCCTCAAAGGGCAGCTTGTCCAACCCCCTGCAGGCAGCAGGGACAGCTCCAGCCAGAGCAGGCTGCCCAGGGCCACATCCTGTCTGACCTTGAATGTCTCCAGGCACGGAGCCTCAACCTGGGCAACCTGTTCCAGTAGTTCACCACTCTCCACCCTCTCTGCTTGGCATCCCAGCCAGACCCGGGCATGCTGCCCTGCATCCCTTCTGCCCTGGGGCCACAGGAGAGGCTGACCACTGTCCTCCCACCCTGGCACAGCTCAGCTCGGCCAGAGGCACCCCTGGGCGTCACCTCAGGACCACCAGCTGGCAATCAGGAATGCGGCAACATCCCTCACTGCCAGCCCGTGGCACGGAGGCGAAGTGCTGCCAGCTCAGCTCTTCTCCAGGGGGACGGCACCTGGGAATGGGGAGGGGGGGGGGAGGGTCGGGGCGGAGGGGGGGGTGTCTCCAGCCACAGCTGCCCCCTCGCCCTCTCCGGGGATCAGGCAGCGCCCGGCGGGCTGCGGGGCCGGCGGCAGGCAGCCAGGGCGGCACAAATTGAATCAGCTCAGAAAATTCATTGCCGGAGAGACGCCGGCTGGGAAATGGAACAGGAATTGCGTTAGCGCCGGCAGCGCCCCCGCGGGCAGGGCACGGCGGGGAGGGAGGGGGGAAAGGAGGGAGGGAGGGAGGGAGGGGTTGGCACCGTGGGAGGGGCATGGTGGGGTGGGAATGGGGTAGTGGGAATGATGAGGTGGCAACGGAGTGATGGGAATGGTGGGATAGCAGTGGTGGGATGGGAATGGTGGGGTGGGAATGGTGGGATAGCAGTGGTGGGATGGGAATGGGGGAATGGGAATGGTGCGATGGGAATGGTGGGATGGGCAGGGAGGGATAGGCACAGTGGGACAGAAATAGTGGAATAGCAGTGATGGAGATGGCAATGGAAGGATGGGCATGGCAGGATGGACAACGGTGGGACAGGACATGGTGTCATGGTCATGGGAGAATAGGCACAGCAGGATTGGCACAGCAGGGTGGACCCAGTGGGATGGAAATGGTGGGATGGCAATGGCAAAATGGGAATGGTGGGATGGGAAAGGTGGGATGCACATGGTGGGATGGGCATGGCAATGCCAGGGGGCCAGTGGGGGTCTCAGCAAGGAGCACAGAGATAGGACAGAAAGTCCTGGAAGGAGGGAGGGAGGGAGCAGTGAGAGGGTCAGGGGAGGGCGAGCGGAGCTGTGCAAAAGCAGGCAGCCAGATGGCTCCAGGGAGGGCAGAGCCGCGGTGGCAGAAGGTGTTTACAGTGCTGGTTGACAGCAAAGGTGAGAGGGGCACTGGACTCCAGCAGGGAGGCAAGCAGAGGACAGGCCACCAGATCATTACAGCCTGCCATGTGCTAGCATGTGCGTACCCATCACACCCATCCCAGAATCCCACCACGGCAGGGGTTGGAAGGGACCTCTGGAGCTCATCCAGTCCAACCCCCTCCCTCTGCTGAAGCAGGGCACCCACAGCAGCTTGCCCAGGATCACAATGGCCAGGTGGGGTTAAGAATCCCTCCAGAGAAGGAGACTCTACAACCCTCTCTGGGCATCCCGCCCCAGGCCTCCAGCAGCCTCACACCAAACAACTTTCTCCCTCCTGCTCTGCTGGAGCCTCCTGGCTGCCAGCGTGCGCCCATCGCCCCCTCGCCGCTGGGCACCGCTGAGCAGCGCCTGGCCCTTGCTCCCTCACCCTTTATCCACTGACCAGCACCCAGAAGATCCCAGCCCCACGCCCGCATCCCGCCCTCACCTCCCCAGCCCTCCGCGGCGCCCGGGCACGTCGCTGCCAGGCGGAGCGCGCCAGGCCACGTGCCAGCCGGTGCACGAGGCCGGGCGCGCCCGTCCCCGGCTGCGGCTGCTCACGCTGAGCGCCCTAATTAACGCGTCTGGCGCGGCGGGCGGGCGCTGATAACGGGCACGGGACGGGAGCCGCTGGGGGTTATCTCCCGGCCGCAGCCGGGCCCCCCGCCGCCCGCGCCGCCGCCGCTGCCCGCTGCGACAGCCAGATCAAGGCTTCTGTTTGGGGGTCTCCCGCAGGGGAATGGGGTAAAGAGTCCCCCCACAGACGCTGCCCCCCTCCCTGGGCTGACCTCGTTAGTGCTGTCGAGCCCCAGCGCTCCTTAAGGCTTGGGCCTGGCAGAGCCTGAGGCTGCAGAGGCCCCCAGCACCGTGGCTGTCGGCGCTCAGCAGCGTGGCATGGGTTGTGCCAGGCCCTTGTTGCTCTTGAGGCTGGATGAATGGTTCTGGCACTGTCTCATCCGCTGTCACCTCCCCATCACTTTGCACTCCCATGGCACAGGTGAGGGAAAACTCTTCCTGGGATTCTCTTCACTCTGGGTAAATGGTTCTGGCATTGTCCCATCCACTGTCACCTCCCCATCATCTCACACTGCCATGGCACAGGTGAGGGAAAGATCTTCCTTGGGGTGCCCACTCTGCCAGCCCCACCACTGCCAGGCTGGAGGGAGGTGCTCAGAGTGACCCACCAGTCACCACCAGGTGACAGCCACCATCTCGCCTGTCCCCAGAGGCCACCACTGTCCTAGCCTGCGAGCCTAAACTGGCTCACCCCAGCCTGGTGGTGACACTTGTGCCACGTGGCTCAGGGACTGGTGGCTGGGACAGAGCTGGGAGTAGCAAGGGCTGGGTAGTGGAATGGGTGGCAGCAGCACCCTGAGCTGCCCAGCTGCCAAGGGTACTGGGGGACCAGTATAGCCTTGGGGTCACTGAGACAAACATCACTGCCCTGGGAGGATGAGGGAGGTGATTCTTTACCTATGCTCTGCTCTCATGAGACCTTGCCTGCAGCACTGCATCCAGTTCTGGTGCCCCCAGCACAAGAAGGAGCTGGAGCTGCTGGAGAGGGTCCAGAGGAGGCCACAAAGAGCCACAAAGGTGATCAGAGGGCTGGAGAACCTCCCCTGTGGGGACAGGTTGGGAGAGTTGAGGCTGTTCAGCCTTGAGCAGCCTGGTCTGGTGGAAGATGCCCCTGCCCATGGCAGCAGGGTTGGAACTGAATGATCTTTAAGGCCCCTTTCAACCCAACTCATTCTATGCATCTATGACTCCATGGGCCCCACCCCAGCACCGTGACTGAGACTTGGTACGGACCTGCCATGGCAGCACCGCTCCCGTGCCTCAGTTTCCCTGCACAAGGTCCCTGCAGGACCACCGGCAGGTCCCTGCAGCACAAGCAAGCACCACAGCAATCCCTCCCCAGCCTGCTCGGCTCCAGAAACACAAATTAGGAGGGATAAAACCGCAGCTCTGCATGATTTCGGTCGTCGGCCACTTGATTTTCCATCAGCGTCTCGGTTGCCGGGGCCGGGGCTGAGGGAGGGAGGTGGGGGAAAGGGGGAGGGAGGGGGAGTTGGGTGGGCAGCGGGGGGCACAAGGCGACTCTTTAACCTTGCAACACTTTAATTTGCAGGAAATTTCACGCCGGCGGCGGGAGCCATTTCTGAGCGCGTTCGGCTGGCGAGCGCGGCCGCGGTAATTTGAGCGGCGGGAGCTGGGCAGAGCCGGCCCCGCAATCACGGCGAAAAAATCGCCGACGAGGTGGAAATCGGCGGCTTGACGCGGCGCTGGCTGCCCAGCGGGACGCCGGGGCTGGGGACAAGGTGGCCAGAGGGACGTGGTTGGGAAGGAAGGACACAGCGGGCACCGCCGTGCCATAAGGGCAGGGATCTGGAGGGGGTTTTTTTTCGCCTGCTCGTCCCCATCCCTATGCCACCCCCGCCAACAACACCCCGCTGCTCCGGGTCACCAAGGGGATGCCAAGGGGCATGCAGCCCCGCGGTGACCCCCAATCCAAAGGACAACGCAGGACTTTTCCCCTGCCAGCCCTGACGCTGCCGGGGCTGCGGAGCCGACGGAGCCGTAATTTATCACGCCAGCCCCTGACAGCTCCCTTTGACGGGGTCCCCGGGGGGCCGAGCGATGCCTTTTGTCTGCCCAACAATTAATTATTTCCCGGCTAATGATGAACTCCGACTTGCAAAGCAGGTAGTGGCTGAGCGCAGGAATGAGCCTTTCCCTTCGCTCCCCGCCCCCCCCCCCTCCCCCCCCCTTCCCTCAAGTCCAACATGCCCCATGGGACCCTCAGCATGCTTCACAAGACCTTCCCCATGCCCTATGGGAAACCCACCGTGCCTCCGGGAAACCTCACCACGCCCCACGGAGCTCCCACTGTACCCCACGGTACCCTCACCAAGCCCCATGGGAAGACCACCATGCCCTGTGGAGCCCTTGCCATGCCCCACGGGACCCTCATCATGCTCCATGGAAACCTCACCGTGCCCCACAGGACTCCCATCCTGCCCCATGGGCACCCCACCATGCCCTGTGGGACCCGTGCCATGCTTTGTGGGCCCTCACCGTTTCCCACAGGAACTCCACCATGCTCCACAGAACCCTCCCCATGCCCCATGGGACCCCAGCCATGCCCAATGGGACCCTCACCATGCTCCACAGGACCTCCACCATGCCCCTCAGGACTTCCACCATGCCCATGGGAAGACCACCATGCCCAGCAGGACCCTTGCCATGCTTCACGGGATCCCCACGACAGCGAGCTGTGGCAGGGGGATGTTGGGGTGCCCAGGGCTAACTCTGGATTAGGGGGGAGCTGGGGTGTCCAGGGCTGAGGATCCCCTGCATCCTCCCATCCTTCCCATGTCCCCCCAAAAGGACATCCCCGAAACCCGCTGGCCCCATAAGGAGGAAAGTGCCTGTCCTGAGGCTTGCAGGGAGCGGGGACGGCAGGATGGAGCCCACCTCGGCAGTGTCAGCGGGTGGGCGCTGCGCTGCGGCAGCAGCTCTCGGCCGCGCCGGTGGAGAGCACTTTAAGTGGCGGCGGCTGCGAGCGCAGCCCCGGAGCTGCTAACTGGTGGCTGCTGGGGGCCGCCTTAATGGAGAAAATCCATTTAGGGTCACTCGATCCTCGCCCACGGACTCCCATTACACACCAGGGGTCTGCACAGCACCCGGACCCCGAGCACGGCTCGGCTGTGCAGCTGCCTCACAGCAGAGGATCCGGCGGGATGCAGACAGGGATGTGGGGAATGGTGTGGGAACAAGGGATGGGGGAAGGATTCAAGGAGGGATTCAGGGAGGGATGTGGGGAATGAGAGATGTGGGGAAGGGATTCAGGGAGGGATGCAGGGAGGGATGTGGGGAATGAGGGACAAGGGGAAGGGATTCGGGAAGAGATGCAGGGAGGGATGTGGGGAATGAGGGATATGGGGAAGGGATTTGGGGAAGGGATTCAGGGAAGGATTCAGGGAGGCATGAGGGAAGGGAAGTGTGTAAGAGAGATGCAGGGAGGGATGCAAGCATGAAGGATGCAGAGAGGGATGTGAGCACAAGGGATGCAGGGAAGGATGTGAGCACTAGGGAGGGATGTGGGGAGGACTCTGCACAAGGGTATTTGCACAACTGCTTCATCCCCAAGCTCCCAGCCGCAGGTAGCAAGAGCACCATCAGCATCCCCCAGCCCTGTGACAGGGCCAGCCAGGGCCAAACTCCAGGCGTGCAACAATGACCCTGCCCTGAAGCAGCTCCCGTGGAGCCCAGCTCAGCACTGCAGCATGGGCAGGGCAGCAGGCACAGCGGGCACAGCAGGCACAGACAGGTACAGACAAGGGATGCAGGGAGGGAGGGAGAGAGGGAGCACCTCTCCTACAGACACAGGTTGAAAGAATTTGAACTATTCAGCCTGGAGAAGAGAAGGCTCCAGGGAGACCTTAGAGCTGCATTTCAATATCTGAAGGGGACCTAGAGGAAGGCTGGGGAGGGACTGTGCAGAAGAGCCTGTGGGGATAGGATGAGGGGCAGTGGTTTGGAACTGGAGCAGGACAGAGTTAGGTTGGACATCAGGAGGAAGCTCTGCACAGTGAAGGTGAGGAGACACTGGAACAGGCTGCCCAGGGAGGTGGTTGAGGCTCCATTCAAGACCAGACTTGATGTGGCCCTGGGCAGCCTGATCTAGCTGGAGGTGTCCCTGCTGCCTGCAGGGGGGTTGGACAAGATGCCCTTTGAGGATCCCTTCCAAACCTGACCTGTGGATCTGTGAATCTGTGGATGTAAGGAATGAGGGACGGGGGAAGGACTCAGGGAGAGATGCAGGGAAGGGGGGGGGGTGAGAGGGTCATGGGAAGAGATGTGAGAGGGATATGGGATGGAATCTGAGAGGGATATGGGAAGAGATGTGTGAGGCATATGGGAAGAGATGTGAGAGGAATATGGAAGGGGATGTGAGAGGGATATGGGAAGGGACTGAGAGGGATATAGGAAGGGATTGAGAGGGATTTGGGAAGAGATGTGAGAGGGATATGGAAAGACATGTGTGAGGGATATGGGAAGAGATGTAAGACGAATATGGAAAGGGATGTGAGAGGGGTATGGGAGGAAATGTGAGAGGGATATGGAAAGGGATGTGAGAGGGATATGGAAAGGGATGTGAGAGGGATATGGAAAGGGATGTGAGAGGGATATGAGAAGGGATGTGAGAGGGATATGGGAAGATATGTGTGAAGGATATAGGAAGGGATTGAGAGGAATATGGGAAGAGATGTGTGAGGGATATGGGAAGGGACGTGAGAGGGATACAGGGAGGGCTGTGAGAGGGATACAGGGAAGGGCTGTGAGCAGGACACAGGAAGAGATGCTCACCCCTGGGGCTGCCAACACCCAGCGGCCGATCAGCCTGCGTCAGAAGAAAAACCCCAAGACCCCCCGAACCTGCCGGAACGGTGCCAAGGAGTTAAAACAATTATCAGAGGCTGCCAGCTCGGGCCTCCCTGCCTGGTGCTTTCTGTTTAAGGCTAGTTAATAGCCCAGTGTTCTCTGGTTAGGCCTGAATGACATTTCCAGAGTTATAATAACTGAGCTATTACTCCGCCGTATTGATGCATTCCCCCTGCCGGCAGCCCCTGCTCATCCCGCGCCGCGCCGCCGGCCGCCGCCAGCTCCTTTTAGTCAATAGCACTTCTATTTTTCATTACTCCCTGGAAATGTGGCTCTTGGAAGCTCATCCGTCATTCAATTACAGCCCCGGTTCAGTCCTATCATACACGTGTCATAAAGTTCCTCAGATCTGAACTGCTGTTAATTTTCTGCGCCCGTCCCGAGGGAATGCCCGGGGACGTGCCTGGAAAAGCAACCGAGGCGGCCGAGGGCATGCCGGGTACCGGGCACGGCACCGGCAGGGGAGCAGGGGAGGGGCGGGGCGCTGGGGGGGGCGGGGGGATGCGGCAGGGATGAGGGGTTGGGGGTGGGACACAAAGGGGAGGGGGTTGTTTGCTAGGTGGTTGGAAAGAGATGGGATGGGGGCACCTTGCGCCCGTGTGGCAGGGTTAAGGCTTGGGGAGGGGTGGGGGCAATGGGGAGGGTGTTGTTTGGAGTGAGGAGATGGGATGGGGGCTCCCTGTGCCCGTGCGGCAGGGATGAGGGGTTGGGGGTGGGACACAAAGGGGAGGGGGTTGTTTGCTGGGTGCTTGGAGGGAAGGGATGGGATGGGGGCTCCCGTGCCCATGCGGCAGGGATGAGGGGGTGGGGAGGGGGGGGGGAATGAGACACAACAGGAAGAGGGTTGTTTGCTGGGTGGTAGGAGGGAGGAGATGGGATGGGGGCTCCTTGTGCCCATGCAGAAGGGATGAGAGGTTGGGGAGGGAGGAGGGGCAAAAAGGGGAGTGGGTTCTTTGCTGGGTGGTTGGAGGGAAGGGATGGGATGGGGGCTCCTTGTGCTCATGCAGCAGGGATGAGAGGTTGGGGAGGTTGGGGGAGGTAGGGGGTGGGAGCAATGGGGAGGGGGTTGTTTGCTGGGTGGTTGGAGGGAGCAGGGGGTAGGAGCAATGGGGAGGGGGTTGTTTGCTGGGTGGTTGGAGGGAGCAGGGGGTAGGAGCAATGGGGAGGGGGTTGTTTGCTGGGTGGTTGGAGGGAGCAGGGGGTAGGAGCAATGGGGAGGGGGTTGTTTGCTGGGTGGTTGGAGGGAGCAGGGGGTAGGAGCAATGGGGAGGGGGTTGTTTGCTGGGTGGTTGGAGGGAGCAGGGGGTAGGAGCAATGGGGAGGGGGTTGTTTGCTGGGTGGTTGGAGGGAGCAGGGGGTAGGAGCAGTGGGGAGGGGGTTGTTTGCTGGGTGGTTGGAGGGAGCAGGGGGTAGGAGCAATGGGGAGGGGGTTGTTTGCTGGGTGGTTGGAGGGAGCAGGGGGTAGGAGCAGTGGGGAGGGGGTTGTTTGCTGGGTGGTTGGAGGGAGGAGGGGGTAGGAGCAATGGGGAGGGGGTTGTTTGCTGGGTGGTTGGAGGGAGGAGATGGGCTGGGGGCTCCTCGTGCCTGTGCAGCGGTGGTGGAGGTGGTGGCGGAGGTGGAGGTGGTGGCAGCAGAGGGATTGGCAGCGCACGACCTTGGCAGCGCAGGGAATTTGCTCCTCGGGCTTGGTTGGGAGGTGGGGTGTTTTTTTTTCCCTTTATCAGGTGTTGGTTTAAGGGGGTGAGCTCTTCACCCCCCCCCTCTTCCTCTCTCTCTCCCCTTCCCCTTTAATCCTATCGGCATCTGTGTTGGGCACGTCCCTACACAGCGTAATCACCTGCCTGGCAGATTTGTCACTTCACCAGATGTAATCGGGGAACTTTGCCTTTTTTTTCCCCTTTCTCTTCCTTTTTTTTTTTTCCCTCTCTCCTTCCAAACCCTCCTCTCATTTTCTCTTACTCAGAAGCTGCAGCTCCTGGGCAGAAGCAGCTGTCGGCAGGAGATGCCTGCTCCGGGTCGTTCCTCCTTTAACCCAAGGGTTTGCTTTGTTTGGCTTCGCTCTCCGGCTCTGCCTCAGCTGAGGGAAGCGAGGAGAGGGCACAGAATCATGCAGTGGGGTTGGGTTGGAAGGGACCTTCAAGATCAGTCAGTTCCAACCCATCCTGCCATAGGCAAGGATGCTTCTCAATTTGGCCAAAACCTCATCCAGCCTGGCCTTGAGCACCTCCAGGGAGGGAGCAGCCACAGCCTCCCTGGGCAACCTGTGCCAGACTCTCCCCACCCTCACTGGAAAGAATTTCTTCCTCCCCTCCAGTCTCAAGCTCCTCTCTCCCAGCTCACAGCCCTTGTCCCTCACCCTGACACTCCCAGCCCTTGTTCAAAAGTCCCTTCCTGGCTTTCTTGTAGGTCCCTTTCAGGCAGTGGATGACGGAGCAGTGGCACCAAGGGTGGATGTCAAATGTTCTGTCTGCTGCTCCCTCCAGCTTCTGCTGCCTGCCTGAGAGCACAAACCTGGGAAGCTGGGGGAGAAATTGGGATGGGAGAGGACTGGGACATTGCTGGAGGGTGCTGAGTCCAGGAGATGATCACTGGGGGATGATGGATCTAGGGGGATGATAAGGAGGAGATGATGAGGATGAGGAAGAGATGATGGATGTGGAAGATGATGGGTGTGGAAGATGATGGATGTGGGAGATGATGGGGTGGGGGATGATGGATGTGGGGGCTGATGGGTCCAGGGGACAATGGGTGTGGAGGGTGATGGGTCTAGGGGGGTGATGGATGTGGAAGATAGGAGATGACTGGTCTAGGGAGATGCTGGGTCTAAGGAGATGTTGAGTCTAGGAGATGATTACTGGGGGGTGATGGATCTAGGGAGAGGATGGGTCTGGGGGATGCTGGGTCCAGGGAGATGCTGAGTCTAGGAGGTGATTACTGGGGGCTGATAGGTGGAAGGAGATGCTGAGCCCAAGGCTGCTCTGTCACAACCACATGGGTGGCCTCAGCCATGCTCACTGCCTTGCATGCCTCCTGCAGAGGGACAATGACTTGGCCTCCCAGGGGCTGCTTTCCCAGAGCCAGGATGGACACACGCCTGGGGTTGTGCAAACACCACGAGGCACTCCTCAGCTCCTGGGCTGGCCATGCTCCCTGGACCTCCAAAGGAGCCTCCAAAGGGCTCCACAAACAAACATTCCCCATCAGGAGGAGGCTGCAGCTGCACATCTGCTGGCCATGGGGTGTCCCAAGGCTGTCATGACCCCTGGGTCCACAGCCAGCCCCTTGCTCCTGTTGGAAGAAGCTTCTAGCCCAGCTGCTAGTCTGGGAAACTGAGGCACAGAGAGGTCTGTGCATGCTTGGGCTGGGATGTGTGTGCTTGGCACCAAAGCATGGAGGTACCAGCAAACTGCCAGGACACCTCTGGCAGGGTTGGGCTCTCCTCCCTACAATCAGCTGATAGGATGGGAGGAAATGGCCTGAAACTGTGCTAGGGAAAGGTTAGGTTGGAGATGAGGAACAATTTCCTTGCTGCAAGAGTGGCCAGGGCTGGGAACAGGCTGCCCAGGGAGGTGGTGGGGTCCCCATCCCTGGAGGTATTCCAGAACCCTGTGGCCATGGCACTTGGGGCCCTGGTTTGGTGCCCATGGTGGGGTTGGGTTGCTGCTGGGACTGGATGATCCTGGGAATCTTTCCCAAGCCAAGCCAGTTCCCTGATTCTGTGACATCCCTGCTCCTGCAGGCAAGTGGTGACCTGGGGGACCCTCCTCCATGCCTCCAGCCCCACTCAGCAGCTCAGGGCAGCGGTGCTGCAGGGTGGGCAGCTCCTCCCAGCCTGGCATTTTCCCTGCTCCCCTTCCAGCTCAGCAGCCAGGCTCAGGCTTGGCTCTGGGGCACAGCTAATGAGTGGCCTAATTGATCTGCTCCTCACACCGCTCCTCGCCGGGGAGATCGATGCTGGAACCTGCTCAAGGCTCTGCCAGCAGCCCTTCCTCCCCTCGTGCCTGCCCAGCCTGGCAGCACCGCCCTGTGCCCGCAGGGAAGTGCCCATCGATCCGGGCAAGCATTGATCAGATGGGGAGGAGGACGGAGGGGAGGGCAGACGCCCACGTGGGGGGCACTGGGCGGAGTGAAACCCCCAGGCAGCCTTTGCTGCCACTAAGTCCAACCCCCGAGCACCACAGGTGATGCCAGGGACAGTGCCAGGGATTGGTGTGACCCTCCTGGCCATGCCCACAGTGTCTCCCAAGCTTCCTCCCCCAGGAGGATCTGCCTGCACAAGGATGTGCCTGTGCCACTGGTGATGGCATGGGCAGTGCCAGCTGTGCCAGCCTGTGGCACACACACAAACAGTAACAGCAACACCCCACACTGCCTGGCTGTACCCCCAAATGCCAGGCACAACTGAGCCCTGGGCACTGCTGGAGCTAAACCATGACCCAGGCAGGGCTGCTTCTGGCACTGGCACCACAGGAGGCACAGGGTGCCACATCCTGGCATGGAGCAGAACTGGGAGCAGGAAAGATGGGAGGGCAGAGCCTGGTCCAGCACAGCTCTGCCCAAACCAGCATCTGTGCACCTCCACCCACAGGGGCTGCCCCCATGGCACTGGGATGCCCAGTGAGCACCGTGGGCTGTGCCTGGGCATCGCAGTGCCCCAGGGAGCAGAAGGGATGGCTCCATGGTGACAGAGACCTGGCAGGTTCTACCAGCTCCCTGGCACCACAATGCCTGAGCTCCACTCACTGGGCAAGGGGCTGGCACCAGCACTCTGGCACCCTGGTAGGTCCTGGGGGGGGGCACAGGGAAGCCCTTTGTCCCCATCCAAGCAGCTGGGTGACTGGGGGGGGTCCTCCCTGGCACCTCCAACACCATGCAAGGCTGGAGGGGAGTAGGGGCACCCCAACCCCCTTAGCAGGGGTGGGAGAGAGCATCCCTGGCAGGGTGGGGGTCACATCCACAAGCCCAGGGGAGGTCACAGAGCCAACAGCACCACCTTTATTCCTTCTCCTGCTTCTTCCTCCCCCTTTATCCTGCTCCTTGTGTTCCCTCAGCCAAAGCTGACCTAATTTGGTGGGATGTGGGCCCAGGTCTCCCCTTCTGGGGGCACAGCCCCCCCGCCCCTCCTCGCTCCTTTCACTGGGGTTTAAGCCTTTTCACTTTCTCCATTCACTCCACAACTAATCAGATTAAAGCCTTGCCCAGGGTGCTCCCTCCCTCCTGCCCTCCTGCCCTGCTTCACCCCCACGCCCCTCGGGTGCCTGTTGGCACTCAAGGTCTGGGCACCATCACCATGCCAGGGTGGTACTCAGCAGCTGAGGTGCCCCTGGGGAAGGTGGAGGGGTTAGGGGGTGGGGAAGAGGAGCAACAGGAGGCAGTGGGATGGGGAGGAAGGCAGCATTGTGCTCTTTGGAGGATCCCTTCCCTTTCCCAGCCACCCTCACACATCTCAAGTGAGGTCCAAGAAGCATCCAAGAACAGAAATAAATGTAGAGAAAAAAGATGATGGCTTTACTAATTTCCTCTCTTTTCATCCAGGAGCCATCAGCTGCCCTCCATCCACCCCTGAGGAGGGCAACAGCTGCCTGCCCATGGGCAGCAATGGACCAAGCTGGGACCATGGTGGCCTCAGAGCCCCCAGGACACACAGGAGACCCGGACCCAACATCCAGGCACTGGGGACAGCCAGCAGCCTGTCCCCTGAGAGCCCTCAGCAGCACCCATCCCTTTTCCCTGGGACCCCTAACTCCACCAGCAGTGCCCATCCCTGTCCCCTGGGACCCCTAACTCCACCACCAGCACTCAGCCCTGTCCCCTGGGACCCTTAACTCCACCAGCAGCACCTACCCCCACTGACCCCTTGCTCCACCAGCAGTCCCTCCCACCATTCTCCAGGACCCCCCACTTCACCCCCAGCCTCACACCATGTCAGAGGCTCCCCCCCCCCCCCCCCATCATCCAACTCCTTGGATGGGGACTTGAGCTTCCTCTTATGGAAGTTGGAACAGCACTGGAAGGAGACTGAGACTTCACCAGAAACTTCCAGGTCTTATCCCACTCACTTCCCAAACGTGCTCCAGCCTCCTCCTTAACCCCCAAATCACCCAAATCCTTCCCCCCCCCCAGCCCCTGCCTAAAGCTGAAAAATTGATTTTGGCTTCCCTTTGGCCCAGCTCTGCAGACAAATGCATTCGACACGGGGGCTCTCCCCCAGCCAGGATTGTATGCAAAGGCAGTTAGGGGTCAATGAATAATTCATCCTGCCCTGTCTTTCAGAATTATACTGTGGAAAAATAAATCTGAGACTATCAGGGAAAAAAAAAAGGGAGAAAGGAGAAGAAGAAGGGAAAGAGATAGAAAGAAAAGAAAATTAAAAGAGAAAAAGGAAAAAGGAAAAGCGAAAAAAGAAAAAAAGAGGAAAAAAATCGGGGGAAAATAAAAAGAAAAAAGAAAGAAGAGAAAAAGGAAAAAAGGGAAAAAAAATAGGGAAAAAGCATAAAAAAGAGAGGAAGATTTGAAAAGAGCAAAAAAGATAAAGGGAGAAAAAATAAAGCAATAAAGAGAACAAAAAAAAATAAATAAAAGGAGAGAAAAGTGGAAAAAAAAGAGAAAAAATAAGAGAAAGAAATTTAAAAATATAAAAAAGGAGAGGGGAAGAAAAAATAAGGGGAAAGGGAGGAAAAAAGAGAAAGAAAAAAGAAAAATTAAAAAGAGAAAGAAAGGAAAAAAGAGAAAGAAGAAGAAAGAGAAAGAAAAAAGAAAGAAGGGGGGGAGTGGGAAAAGAGAAAGGAAAAAGAAAGGAAAAAAGAGAAAATATTTTAAAAGCAGGAGGAAAAAGAAAAAAAGGGAGAAAAAAGAGAAAGAAGAAAGAAAATTAAAAGAAAGGGGGGAAAGAGGAAAAAAGAGGAAGAGGGGAAAAAAGGAAAAATGAGGAAAAAAAGAAAAAAGAGAAGGAAAAAAGGAGAAAAGGTAAAAAAAAAAAAAGAAAGAAAAAAGTTAAAAAAGAGGAAGGAAATAAAAGGAAAAAAGAAGGAAAAAAAAAAAGGATAAAAGAAAGAAAAATGAGAAAAGAGAAAGAAAAAAGAAAAGATAAAAAAGAGAAAGGAATAAAGAAGAAATGAGGAAAAAAGGAGAACGAAAAAAGAAAAGAGAAAGGAAAAAAAGGAAAAAGAGAAAGAAGAAAAGGAGAAAAGAGTAAGAAAAAAGAAGAGAAAAAAATATAAAGAAAAGAATAAAAACGAGGGGAAAAAGGAAAAAGAGAAAGAAGAAAAGGAGAAAAGAGTAAGAAAAAAGAAGAGAAAAAAATATAAAGAAAAGAATAAAAACGAGGGGAAAAAGGAAAAAGAGAAAGAAGAAAAGGAGAAAAGAGTAAGAAAAAAGAAGAAAAGAGAAAAAAGATAAAGAAAAGAATAAAAACGAGGGGGAAAAGGAAAAAGAGAAAGAAGAAAAGGACAAAAGTGAAGGAAAAAAGATACAGAAAAAATCAAAATGAGGGGAAAAAGAAAAAAGAGAAAGAAAAAAGGGAGAAAGAAGAAAAAAAAAAGAGGGAAAAGGAAAGAAAAAAGAGAAAGGGAAAAGAGAGAAAAAAAAATGAGGAAAAACGAAAGAAAGAATAAACTTTTAAAAATAAAATAAGAGGGGAGAAAGAGAAAGGGGGGAAAAAAGAGGAAAAAAGAAAGAAAAAGAATAAAATAAAGTTAAAAAAATTAAAGGGGCGGCGGGGAGAGAGAGAACGATAAACAAGCGGGGAAAAAAAAGGGAGAAAAGGGTAAAAAACCGAGGCCGAGGCTGTGGGGAGGTTGCAGCTCCGCAGCCCTCGGCCGGCCCCGGGCGCGGGGATGAAAGCAGCGCAGCGGCAGAGTCTCCTCTTCCATTGAGCGGCTTCGCATTCAGGGCTGGGAGGAAGCCACCTCCAACCCTTCCTGCGCTTTGTTCCGCTGCCTTTTCACCCGCCCGGCAGGGAGAGCAGCGGGGAGGGGGCTCAGGGGGCTTTACGGGGCGGGAGGGGTGGCGGGGGGGGGGGGGGGGGGAAGTCCCTTTGAAGGAAGTCACTCAACCGATCGGCTGCTTGAGTTCAAGGGGTTGCTGCGGTGAGCAGGGGGCTGGGTTGTGCCTGCTTTGGATCTGCCGTGAACCCTCCCCTGCCCTTCCCCAGCACCCCCACCTCTGCCTCTGCTGATGGACTTTGGAAGCCCAGGGAGAAAGGAAGGAGCTGCTGCACCACCTCAGAGGGGTCCTGCGTGGTTGGGATGGGGTTTGGGGTGTCCACACCCTCCCCATGCCCTGTGTGTCTGGGTGTAGGATCAGCCATGCCCACCATGGGACCAGCTGTATCCATCATGGGCCCACTTGTGCCCATCACAGAGCAGGTGTACCCATTCTGGGACCACTTGTGCCCATCACAGACCAGCTGTATCCATCATGGGCCCACTTGTGCCCATCATGAAGCAGCTGTCCCCATTGTGGGCCCAGTTGTGCCCATCACAGACCAGCTGTATCCATCATGGGCCCACTTGTGCCCATCACAGACCAGTTGTATCCATCATGGGCCCACTTGTGCCCATCACAGACCAGCTGTATCCATCATGGGCCCACTTGTGCCCATCACAGAGCAGGTGTACCCATTCTGGGACCACTTGTGCCCATCACAGACCAGCTGTATCCATCATGGGCCCACTTGTGCCCATCATGAAGCAGCTGTCCCCATTGTGGGCCCAGTTGTGCCCATCACAGAGCAGGCGTACCCATCCTGGGACCACTTGTGCCCATCATGGAGCAGCTGTGCCCATTGTGGGCCCAGTTGTGCCCATCACAGAGCAGGTGTACCCATCGTGGGCCCACTTGTGCCCATCGGGGACCACCTGTGCCTATTGTGGATAAGCCATGCCTATGGTGGTACCAGTTGAGCCCATCACGGACCAGCTGTGCCCATCACTGGATCAGTCATGCCCACTGTGAGACCCACTACACCCTTGAGATCCATCATGCCCACTGTGATACCAGCCATGCCCATCACAAGACCTGCCATACCCATCACAAGACCTGCCATACCCATCACAAGCCCCACCATGCCCATCACAAGCCCTGTCATGCCCATCACAGGACCTACCATGCCCATCATGAGCCCCAACATGCCCATCACAAGCCCTGTCATGCCCATCATGAGCCCCACCATGCCCATCACAGGACCTACCATGCCCATCATGAGCCTCACCATGCCCATCACAAGCCCTGTCATGCCCATCATGAGCCCCACCATGCCCATCACAGGACCCTCCATGCCCATCATGAGCCCCACCATGCCCATCACAAGACCTACCATACCCATCACAATCCTCACCATGCCCATCACAAGCCCCACCCACCATGCCCATCACAAGCCCTACCATACCCTTTTTGCCCCCCACCCTGCCCTTTTTGCCCCCCACCATGCCCTTTCTGAGCCCCACCTACCCACTGCCCCCCATGCCCCTGCAGCTGGCGGGGCCCACGTGTGCCTGGGGGGGGTGGGGGGTGGGCACAGAGGACGCAGGAGTCACTTTAATTTGGCTATTTAAAACTAAAGAACTAAGGGAGGCTTTGAAAAGCCTGGAGGGGTCCCAGTGGAGGGACCTCCAGCTCCCCCTTCAAAGGCTGCCTCGGCTTTCTTCCCCCCGTTAGAGGCACACAAAGGTGCTCCAGCACTTTGGTCTCTCTGGAAAGACCTTTTTAATTGGTTCCAGGCAGAAGGTTACACATCTCTCCCCTTCCCCTTGCCTATGCTTCTGAGAGAGGAGCAGTGGGGGGAAAAGGGGAAAGCCCCCCAGCAAGGCAGAGGGCAGGAGGGTTTGTGCCATAGTAAAGCAGCTCGGCTGGGCGCGGGGTGGGTGAGTTGGGGGCAGCCAGGGCTAGGGCATCCCCACCAGCACCACCACCACCGTGGTGGTCAGGATGGCTGAGGGTGATGGGGGTCACTGGTGAGGGCAGGGGTGGCCAAGGAGGCTGAACTGGGGGCAAGCAGGGCTATGATATCCTCACCACAACCACCGTGGGGGCCAGGATAGCTGAGGGGGAAGGGGAGCCCTGGGGAGGCCAGGGGTGGCCAAGGAGGCTGAGCTGGGGGCAACCAGGGCTATAACATCCCCACCACCCTGGGGGCCAGGATGGCTAAAGGTGATTGGGATCCCTGGGGAGAGCAGGGGTGGCCAAGGAGGCTGAGCTGGGGGCAACCAGGGCTATAACATCCCCACCACCCTGGGGGCCAGGACGGCTAAAGGTGATTGGGATCCCTGAGGAGAGCAGGGGTGGCCAAGGAGGCTGAGCCAGGGGCAACCAGGGCTGTAACTTCCCCCACAATTGGGTGGCCAAGGAGGCTGAGCTGGGGGCAACCCCCTTGACCATCACCTTGGGGTGCAGGGTGGCTGAATGTGATGGAGCTGCCTGGGCAGAGCAGGTGTACCCAATAAGGGAACACATAAGGTAGCTCTGCTGGCTGTGGGATGGTTGACTTGGGGGCAACCAGGGCTATAACACCACCACCACCATGGGGGCCAGGATGGCTGAGGGTGATGGGGATCGTTGGTGAGAGCAGGGATGGCCAAGGAGGAGGCTGTGCTGGGGGCACCAAGAGGGTCATGCCAGGCTGCAGAGGAGATGCTCAGAGGCAGAAGGGAGACGCTTGGCACCAAGATGCCAGCTGGGAGGCTGCTCGGTGCCCCCATGGGGATTTTAAAGCTCTCTGCAGGGACTCCCAGAAAAGAGCAGCTGGCCACAGGCTGCCCAGGGGCCTGCTCCGACCTCCACAGCCCATCCCAAGCCTCACAACCCCCTTGGCACATCCGCAGCGAGCACCACCCAGCGTCCCCACAGCTCCAGCCCTGCTCCCCGCGGCGCGGTGCCTGCTCCGGCGCAAGCCCTCGCCCTGCTCTCCTGCCTTCATCCTCACCATCCCTCCTTCCATCCTCGCCATCCATCCCTCCATCCATGCTTCCATCCATCCTTCCCAAGCACTTGGGTTTCCTCTCACGGCAGGGGGAGCTGAGAGAAACGCCATCAATTATTGAGCCGGGGCGCGGCCAGCCTGCCGCGGGCCCCTTGCTAATGCCGCTCAGGTAGAGGCGCTGGGAGCCGCAGTCAGACACCTCCTAACACGATTAGCTGCAGGGCTCTTCCAGCCAGCTTCAAGGTCAATTTCTTCTGAGGCTGTGACAAAAAGGCGTGGGGAGGGCCACCGGCTCCCCTGCCACCCACCCCCAGCCCTGCCGGGGAGCTGGCAATGGGGAGGCGGCAGGTTAGGACTGGGTGTGGGTAGCCCTGAGTGCTGCCCCTAGACGGCTTAAGGGGATGTCTAGGGCAGGAAGTGGGGGGGAGGGAGGATAGGGATGTGGGGGGGCTCATGAGGAGGTGAGGGGGCTCATGAGGAGGTGGTGGGGCTCATGAGGAGGTGGTGGGGCTCCTGGTGGGTTGGGGATATATGGCGGTGGCTCACAAGAATGTGGTGGGGCTCATGGTGGGGTGGGGATATGGTGGAGCTCCCAGCGGGCTGGGGACATGGTGAGGCTCCTGGTTGGATGGAGACATGGTGGGGATCTTGGTGAAGGGGACCTGGAGAGGCTCCCGGTGGGATGGGGACCTGGAGAGGCTCCCGGTGGGATGTGGACACAGGAGGAGGCTCATGAGGACACAATGGGGCTCCCGGTGGGATAGGGACTTGGTAGGTGGCTCCTAGCCACAGAACAGGAACCCAGCAGGTCCTGACTCCCATCCTGTGGTGCAGGAGCAGGTCCAGCACATGGAGCAGCAGCAATTGACTCCAGATGTTTCTGCCAGCAGCCGGAAATTGCCTCCCCCCCACCCGGAAAGTGTTCAGCAGCTCCTTCCCCCGCCCCATGCCAGCTCTGGTGGGGATGGGCAGCAGGGGTGAGCCCTGACGGTGCCAGGGAAGGGATTTACCCGGTGTGGAGAGACTAGGCAGAGGGACAGGCCAGCTTGGCAGGGCACTGGCACGGCAAGGTCAGCTCTGCCACGGTGCTCCTGCGCCCCAGCATTTGGGACACGCAGCGCTGGGATCCCAGCTCTGGCTGCACACCCAGCCAGGCTGGCACAGGGCTGCCCACCGAGCTGCTGCCCTTCACCCCACTGCTCATCCCCACCTTCCAATGCCTTCTGAAGGGTGGAGGGGGGAGGTGCTGCAGCAGGCAAGGAGGGCATCACCTTCTCCACCACAGCCAAGGGAAAATGGGAGCCAGGGCTCCTGAGGGCTCATGGAATGGACAGGAGCCTGCTGGTGTCTGGCACAGGGGCTGGGATGAAGCTGCTGCAGAGCTGCTCTGCTCGAGGATAGCTACATCCCTGCCCCAGAGCTTCCTCCTCTGCAGATGTGGTGGTGCTGCAGCAGAAGTAGGGCTGGGTGCCCACCAGGCTGCGTGCCCACCAGGCTGAGTGCCCACTGTGCCAGGCAGATGGTAGCAAAGCCAAACCCTCCCCCTCCAAGTTTCAGTCTGGGAGGATCCAGCTCCAACATTCAGGTGTGAGTGGTTTGGGAAAGGGCTGGCAGGCAGCTCCAGGCAGTGCTGGATGCAGGTCACAGCCAGAGCCTTCCCAAGAGGTCTCCTGAAGGACACCACAAGCTCACAGGGTCCCTGCCCCTGCCTGCCAGGTCACATTCTGCTTTGGGGAGGGTGCTCAGGACAGCATGCCACCCACGTGGGACAGGGATGTGGCTTTCTGACCCTTCTGACCTCAGAGCAGAGGGAGGAAAAGCACAGGAAAACCTCAGGAAGGTGTCTGAAGAGCCAGAGCCCAGCTTCACCCACTCACAAGTAAACTTCAGGCCCATGACAGCTTCCAGGTCCTGACACGGTGCAAGAACCTCAACTCCCATCACAAGAGCCTGGCTCTGCTCTTCACATGATGCAGACAACCCCTGGGGATCAAACCCCTCCAGAAAGAAGAAAAATGACTTAAAAAAATCACCTCACTGACCTCAGTCCAGAGCTGGTAGGTAGCAAACCAGTCCCTTGAACTGGAGGGAACTGGGGGCGCTCACAGCTTGAGGAAGGCAGGGAGATAGCCAGGGATGGAAGGAAGGATTCCAGCCCCATGGGCATGCAGAGCTCAGTGTCCCCCAGTCTGCATCCCCCTCTGCCCCTGACTCTGCTCCCCACTCTGCACCCCAATGCACCCCACTCTTCCCCCAACTCTGCCCTCCATTCTGCATCCACTCTGCACCTCACTGCTCCCCACTCTGCTCCCCACTCTGTCCCCACTCTGAATCCCCCTCTGCCCCTCCCTCTGCCCCCATTCTGCCCCTGACTCTGCTCCTCACTCTGCACCCCATTGCACCCCACTCTTCCCCCCACTCTGGCCTCCATTCTCATCCACTCTGCCCCTCACTCTGGCCCCACTCTGCACCCCCTCTGACCCTTGCTCTGCCCCTACTCTGCCCCTGACTCTTCCCCCCACTCTGGCCCCCAGTCTGCATCCACTCTGCCCCTTATTCTGCCCCCTCTCTGCACACCACTTTTGCCCCCACTCTGCCCTCATTCTGCCCCCACTCTGCATCCCTCCCATCGACTGGAGGGACCTGGGGCTGTTCCCAGCTTGAGGAAGGCAGGGAGATAGGCAGGGCTGGAAGGCAGGATCCCAGCCCCATGCTCGCACAGACCCCCGTGCCCCCTACTCTGCCCTTCACTCTGCTCCCCACTGTGGTACTTTTAGGCTACTCTCCCCACCCCAGGATCCAGCTCTAAGTGGGTTTGTAACAGCCCTGAGCTGGTGGGACACAGAGCTGTGTTATTTTTATCCTTGCATCCGTTCCAGTTTCCTTGCCAGGATGTCATTAACCAGGGTCTGGGCAGTGGGGACACTGCTGTCACTCTGTCCTGCACCAACCCCCCACCCCTCAGTCTCCCTCCCACCAGCCTCTCTTGATAGCTGCACGTTTCCAACACAGCAAAAAGCCCCCAGTTTGTGACTGGGCTCCTCTAGGTCACTCCAACTCTCACCTTGGTTGCAGGAAACCTCCCACCAGTGACCATCTGGAGATGCCCAGTGCCCTCCCAGCACCAGAGCTGAGCTAATCCCAGTCTCATGCAATCACAGAACTGTTGAGGTTGGAAGACACCTTGGGGATCATCACATCCAAATGCTTGCCTGGAGCTCACAATCCCACTACTGAGGGATGTTTCACACCCAACATCTTGCAATGCCTCCTCCAGGACCCCTGCAATGTCCATCACTGGGACCTCTCCAATGTCCATCACTGGGACCCCTCCAATGTCCATCACTGGGATCCCTTCAATGTCCACCACTAGGACCTCTCCAATATCCATCACTGGGACCCCTCCAATGCCCATCTCCAGGACCCATCCAATGCCCATCTCCAGGACCTCTCCAATGTCCATTCCTGGGACTTCTCTGAAGTCCCTCTCCCCAGGTTGAGCTGGAGGGAGGCAAGAGGGAGGCAGGAGGGAGGCAGGAGGGAGGCAGGAGAAGACAGCACAGCACAGCTGCTGATGAGAGATCATCTCGGACAAGCCCAAAGCTGCCAGGCAGGGATCTGACTCACGGCAGATGGGAATTGAGACACCAGCAGATGCCCTCCCACAGCTGCCAGCAGCCTGCCAGCCAGGGAGGGTGTTCCCAACAACTTCTTTTCCCTGTGAAGGCCAAGGCCGTGCCCGCATGGTGCTGACAACCTGCGCTCAGCTCTCTGGCTCGTGCCACTCCCACTCCTGCCTTTCCCACTCCTGCCTTTCCCCAGCTGCTCTCCCAGGCAGCCCCCACAGCCCCTGCAAGCTGGATGTGGGGTTTGCTGGGAGCAGTTTCCCACAGCACAGGTGGGGACAGGAGCATGCAAGCAGGTCAAGCACGCTGAGGATGGGCGATGCCAGAGGTGCCCCAGCAGGCTGGGCAGGGTGAACGCAGTCACAGGGAGGTGACAGAGGCACAATTATAGAATCATAGAATGGGTTGGAGTGGAAGGGACCTTAAAGATCATCCAGTCCCAATCCCCTGCCATGGGCAGGGACACCTCCCACCAGCCCAGGTTGCTCAAGGCCTCATCCAACCTGGCCTTGAATACCTTCAGGGAGGGGACATCCACAGCCTCCCTGGGCAACCTGTGCCAGGCTCTCCACTACCCTCACTGAAAAGAATTCCTTCCTAATCTCCAGTCTCAATCTGCCCTCCTCAAGCTTCCATCCATTCCCTCTCCTCCCAACATGCCAGCTGCTTCCAGCTGGGAAGGCCTGGCAAAGGAGAAGGATCAGGCCCAGGAGGATGCCCTGGGGAGCTCAAGCTCTGGTGGGAGAGCCACCCACGGAGGACACCAAGAGGGCCTCCAGCTCAGCCCCACTCTCCTGCTACCAGTGATCTCCCAGTTCAGCAGTGGGGAGAGATGATGCCTGCCAGGGATGGAGCCACCCAGCAGCTCCTGCAGAGCTTGATGACAGTCCCCAGGTAGGTTTCCTTCGGAGGGTCAGGGAGGAAGGCAGCAGCACAGAGATATTTAAGCAGCGTTTTACCGTCGGGGGAAAAGGGAAAAAAAATTAGAGTCACAATATTAATTAATCCTCAAAGCACTTTAGGAACATTAACTAATTAAGCCTCCCAACCCCTCTGCGAGGTGGGGAAGGTAGCATTGTCCTCCTTTCACAGCTCTGGAAAAGAATGAAGCAGGCAAGAGGTGACCCTGTGGCTCACCCAAGGTCGCTGCCGGCAGGGTGAAGGTGAGAAGGGGGACCCCAAAATCCGCCCCCCCCCTCGCCAAGCACCCACCCCAGTACATCCCAGCACCCTGCTCCCCACCCAAGGCAAACAGAGAGTCACAGAGTCACAGAATTAACCAGGTTGGAAAGGACCTCTGAGATCATTGAGTCCAACCTATCACCCAAGGACACAGTCTCCGGCTGCACCAGGGGAGGTTTGGGGCTGGGTGTTAGGAAGAAATTCCTCACAGGGAGAGTGATTGGCCGTTGGAATGGGCTGCCTGGGGAGGTGATGGAGGCACCGTCCCTGGAAGGGTTTAAAGACAGACTGGATGAGGCGCTTAGTGCCACGGTTTAGTTGATTAGATGAGTCTAAGGGGCAGGAGATGGGGTGGGGCGGCACAAGGGATGAGCCGGGATGAGCCCAGTCCCAGTAGCCACCACAGCAGGCAGAGCTCTGCCCCCTCCCCCCACCCCGAGGGGAAAACCCACCAGAGCCTGGGGCAGGGAATGGATCTAGGAAACGATGAAGGGATGGGGGTGGGGGATGGGGGGGGGTGGTTTCTGGAAAGCACAAAGGACCCTGAGTGGTTGGAAGGCGATGAGAGGCCCCGGCTGGGTTATCAACCGGTGTCTCCATCAGGCGGCATCGATCCGGATAATAGCCGGCAATTGTTCAGCTACGATATCATAAAGTCACTTTAACCACAGCCATAAAGCTTCCCCCGCCTGCAGCACCGCCGGGCGTCCCCCCCCGCCCTGCCAGCCACGCACCGGGGCTGGGGAGGGGACACACAGACACACACACAGGCGGCAAAGCCTTGGCCCCTGCCATCGGCGCGGCAGGAGATGCTGGGGGTCACCGCCAGCTCGCACCCGAGCCCGAGGGAGCAGCTGTCCCTGGGGCACTGACCTCCGAGTCATGGAATTGTTTGGGCTGGGAAAGACCTCCGAGAGCATCCAGTCCAACCTTCAACCCAACCCCATCACGGCCACCAAACCATGGCCCCAGAGTGCCACGGCCGCAGGATTCTGGAACACCTCCAGGGCTGGGGACTCCACCACTTCCCTGAGCAGCCTGTGCCAAGCCCTGGCCACTCTGGCAGCAAACAAATTGCTCCTCATCTCCAACCTAACCCTCCCCTGGGGCAACCTGAGGCCATCTCCTCTTGTCTTATCGTTTGTCCCCTGGGAGAAGAGACCAACCCTCACCTGGCTCCAACCTCCTTTCAGGGAGCTGTGGAGAGCCAGGTCTCTCTTCAGAGATGAGGTCATCACCCCCCAGTATTGCCCTCCCTGCTTCTGCTGCTCTGCTGGGAGCGGAGGGGACGTGGATGGGACAGAGTGGGGACTGGGATGGGACAGAAAGGGAACTGGGATGGGATGCCAAGCCCCTCAGTGCTCCCCAAAATACAACCCTTGAGAACCAGCAGCACCAGGGTCAGGGCAGCTCGAAGGCAGCAGCTGAGATTCACCATTCCAAGTTTTAATCCATAGGATTTAGAGTAGTTAGGAAAAAAATCCACAGTGGCAGCCCCACCCCCTACCCAATATAGCAGCTGTGACCCCCCCGGCCCAGCTTTGCTCTTACCACCACCACCACCACCCCCAGCAAACACCGGGCTGGGACCCAGCTCCTCTGATGCCCGCCGGGTTGTGGGGGGCTTCCCGTTACCAGCCCCTCAAATCCCAGGCCGTTCCCATGCCAGCTGGCAATCACCAGCTCCACTTTCCAGTTGGAAGTCGGCAGGGGTTTGGCTTTGCTTGGCAGCCCCCGGGGGACACCGGCGGCAGCCCCTGCCCGTGCCGGAGAACGAAGCTTCCTCACCCGCCCGCTTCCCACTGCTTAATGAGCACAAAATATTTCCATGTTGCCAATTACTTGGTTCGTTTGTGCTGCTGCGGGCAGCGCCGGCGCAGGGAAAATCCCTCCGGAGCTGCCCTGGCCCCCCAGGGAGCGGGGGGGTGGGGGTGGGGGAGGATCCCCCTCCCAGCCCTGCCAGACCTGAAGTGTCCCCCAGCCTCATCGCGCACCCCCAAAACGTCCCCACCGCGCCCTAGCCCCTGAGCTGCCGTCGTTAGCAGCCGGCTAACGCCTTTCCCACATCCCCCCTGCGACACCGATGCGGCTGCGGTGGGAAAGTGAAACCTTCCCGGGATTTAACCTGGCCTTGGAGGTTCATGAGGAAGCCTTCCCCCCCCCCAGACTCCCCAGCTTTGCACTAGCTCTGAGTCCCAGCTTGGGCTCCTCGAGTGTCCCCACGCTGCCACCCGCGTCCTTGGGGGCCGGGCTGAGGTGTCAGAGCAAAGTGAGATGAAACGCACACAAAATGCCCCTTGGAGGCTAGTGAGGCTGCTTGCCCTAGGGGCGCTGATGCCCCCCGAAGCATCACAGCAGGATCTGGCCCCACCAGCCCCTGCACAGGGCGTCAGAGCAGGTCTAAGTCCACGGCACCTCCCGGCACCTCGCACGGCTCCATCCCTCTGCCGGCAGCAGCTCACTGCGGCCGAGGGACCCACATCCACCCCCCAGGCCTCCAAAACAAAATCTCCTTTTTGTCTCATTTCCTAAATTTCTCTCCAACTGATACCCACCAGCAGATGACCTTTAAGCAGAAAACGATCTCTCAACTCCCTTCCAGCCCAACCCATCCTCTAATTCCATCCTTTAGGGACCCAAGACGCCGCCGTGCCAACCCCTTCCAGCACAGAGAAGCAAAAACCTCTCAGCAGCACCACAGCCATGTGCCAGATTTCCCACCAGCCTTAACTGGGTTCATCCCACCCTGGGGACCCAACCCCACACCTCCCATCCTGGGGAGGATTTATAGCCCGGGGGGGGGGGTGGGGTGTGGGGAGAACCTCTCCCTGCGCCGTCATTATACAAACATTAAAGCAGGTCGGTCCCGGCATCGGCGTTCCCGGCGCCGCGGCTACACCTGCGGCCATAAATCCTCCTCTGGAGGCAGCTCGGCGGTGGTGATTTATAAGGTGAAACAAATATTACAATGTTTAAGGGGAAAAAAAAAGAAAGAAATAAAAGAAAGGGGGGAAAAAAAAACCAGAAATCAACCCAAACCCATCCGTCTGGGCTCCCCTCGCACCCGGAACGGGGCTGCCGGCGTGCACCGGGGGCACTCTGGGTGCCACCCAGGTTTATGGGGCACCGTGGGACCTGCCAGCCATAGAATGGTTTAGGTTGGAAGGGATCTTAAAGCTCATCCAGTTCCAGCCTCCCCCCACCACGGGGCAGGGGCAGGGGCAGCGCCAAGCTGGGCTGCGGCGCCGCCGAACGCACCGGGCCGGGCGATCGGCGCAGCTTTGAGCCGCCACGACCCTCCCCGCAGCCCCAAACCAGCCCGAAAGGAGCCTTAGGGTGAAGTGTTGGGGGGGGGGGGCTGCATCCCCTCCTAGTGCTTTGGGGATATGGAGGAGAAGGGACTTCACAGGCGGCGATGCTCCAGCTCCCGGCTGGAATTCCCAGCCCCGGCTGTGCCGCGCCGGGAGAGCCGCGTCCTTCTCAAGCTCTCCATTGCACTCTACAAATATTAATTGCTTAATTTAGCCCCTGGCAGCGAATCCTCACCTTAACCCAGGCTGGGAGGTGGAGTGGGGGCTGGGGGGAGGGGTGGGAAGGTGGGGGGGAGCCATTTGTCTCCGCGTAACGAGCTGGAACGCGGCTGCCGAGCTCACACCCAGCTCGCTGCCCTAACGCCGAGCCGTCCCTCCACCTCCGCCAAAAGCCTTCTCCCTGAGGAGACACCGCAGTGATTTATTGGTGTTCATCAGCTTTGAAATGCTTTTCTGGAGCTCAAATTCCTGCTGCCGTATGCCCAAGCCAGGCCCCGGCATCCTCCCGCAGCTGCTTCGCATCCCAGCGCTGGGGAGAGCTCCGGGAGGGAGCCAAGGTGGAAAATGAACAACTGCGGATCACGGTGGGGATGAGGCCGGCTGGAGATGTGGCGGCTGGGTCGGGCTGGCTGCACCTGAGCCACCAAGCCCAGGAACTGGCATGGAGAGGGACTGCGGGCAGGGAAATGTGGGATCCACAGGCAGGGAAACGTCCGATCCGCAGGGCAGGGAAATGCGGGATCCACACACAGCGAAATCTGAGATCTGCTGCAAGCTGAAGGTAATCAATCCAGGGAGGTGAATGCTAGGCACAATGCCACCTGCAGAGCACAGTCCCGTGGCACGGTGATCCCCCTTTCCCATTCCCATCCCTAGTTTTAGTCCTTAATTCCCCCATCACAGCCGGAGCTCCGCGGGTGCCGCGCTGCAGGGGGATTCTGAAGTCCCACACTCGGCACCGTGCCTGCCTCCAGCCAAACCCAGACCTGGGAAGAACCCAGCAGTGATGACATTGGCTGGGGACTGGAGCCAAAAGTCATTGTCAAAGCCATAGCCAAAGGTCTCTCCCTGGCTGATGGTTTGGATTCTGTCAGAAACCGAACTGAGAATCGTTTTGACCAGGAGCTGGAGCCAGGACTGCCACGTGCTGGTGCCACCTCCAACAGTGGCTGTACGACGGTGCCAGGGTGCTGGTGGCAGAAGGACATTCTCCTCACAGCCTTGGGGATGTGGCATGGCACAGACTGGCACGGCCACAGCTCCGTCCCTGGTGCCATGGTGCTGGCAGAGCTGGGATGTTGTGGGGCAGCAGGTCCTGACCACCCAGTGGGAAGGCTCTTGGCATACCCAAGGAGAGGTTTGGAGGACCTGCAGGATGGACACCACAGTCTGCAGCATGAGGCTCCCCCAGAGATAAGAACCTTGCTGGGTTTGAGACAACAACAATTTTCCTGACTAAAGGATTTTGGAGCCTCCCCTGTCCTCACTGCTCTCCCAAAGACTCTGGCACAAAGAGAGGATGGAGGATGGTGCCCACCCCAAAAGGGGGACCTCAAGGTGAGCATTCACCAGCTGGACAAAGACCCTACAGGGTAGAAGGAAACACAGTTTGGGGGTTTGTGCAGCTGCTTAAAATGAAGGAAAACAGTGGAAGGGAAGAAGGAGGAGGAGGAGCTGGGATCAGACCCAAAGAAAGAAGCTGTGGGGAGAGCAGAATCATTTTGGTTGGCAAAGCCCTTACAGATCAGTGAGTCCAACAAATCACCATTCCCCCCTCCCTGGGTGGGGCCAGGGCTGTGCAGGGCACAGAGCCACTTGAGGAACCCTGGGATGTTTCTGTCCCAGTAGGGAAAATTCCACTCAGCGAGCTCCCCTTCCCTCCCACACCTGGAACAAAGAAATCCAGGCAGACCCATGGCAGATGTCACCCAAAAGGTGACAAGTCCCATGCCAGGAGGGCAGTGTGGGGCCAACTGCAGCCCGCTGAGAGTCTCTGCTGGGATTTGATGCCATGACTGGGTCTGGGACCACCCTCCCCACACCCCAGCTCCCAAGTTTTCCAGCTGAACCAAGGGAGAAAGGTTGGATCAGAGGATCCTCAGGGTCCCTCCCAACCTGGCATTCTATGATCCCGTGGCTTTGGTGAGCACCCAAGGACCAAAACCCTCAGGGGAGTGTCTTCCCCATCAGCAACTCTCCCACCCCCAGCCCCATCTCAGCAGCATCAAGAATTGGCCCAAGAGTTGGGAAAAGTCCCTTCCCCAAGGGCTGGGATATGAGCTCAGGTTCCAGCAGCTCCAATGCTGAGTCAGGCAAATTGTCTTGGAAGAAAAATAAAATGAAGTGAAAATGTGCAGAAAAAGAAGCAACTGCAAAGCACTAAAGGACTTTGGTGTGCTGGGGAACAAGGGAAATTCAGACTGGAAGGTCTATATATAGGAGGGAAAAAAAAAGGGAAGGGCAGCCTGATGGAGGTTCCCTTAATTCCAGGGTAAAGGGGGGAAGACATTCCAGGGCGAAAGGGGAAAAATTCCAGAGTAAAAGGGGAAATAAATGCAAGGCAAAAGGGAAAAAAATTCCAGGGAAAAAATTCCAGAGTGAAAGGGGAAAAAAAAAATCCAGGGCAAAAGGGAAAAAATTCCAGGGCTAAAGGAAACAAATTCCAGGACAAAAGGGAAAAAATCCCAGGGCCAAAGGGAAAAAATTCCAGAGTGAAAGGAAACAAATTCCAGGACAAAAGGGAAAAAATTCCAGGGCCAAAGGGAAAAATTCCAAGGCAAAAGGGGGAAAAATTCCAGGGCAAAAGGGGAAAAAAATTCCTAGGGTAAAAGGGGAAAATTCCAAGGCAAAAGGGGAAAAAATTCCAGGGCAAAAGGAAAGCATCCCAGGGCCAAAGGAAAAAAAATTCCAGGGGAAAAGGAAACAAATTCCAGGGCCAAAGGAAACTGCTGAGTATTTAGCCCTCCCATTTATGGCTCTTTTCAAACCCCCCCATTCCCAAACCACTCTGAAATCCAAGGACTGGGATCACTCCTCCACGGAAGCCCCAGGGATGCCCCAGGAGGGAGGGCTGGACACGGCCCAGCCGCCCGCACCCCCAACCTGACCCCATCTGGCATCATCCAGGGCTGGACCAGCACCCAGGGGGTACCCCCCAGCCCCACTGTCCCCGGGGGGCTCTGCCCCACGTTTTTCCACTCAATTTGCTTCCCGAGCTTGCAGGAGATAAATCCCAGAGCCGAGGCAGGCAGCCGGAACGGCAGAGCCAGCAGTGCCAAGTTTAATAAGCAACCCTGATGGAGAAACCAGATAATAATTGGGATTATCGAGCTGGCTGGGAAAGAGCTTCTCCTCCAGCTCCTGATGGCCCCTGCAGCCACTCCAGCACCTGGCACGGGGGTGACAGTGGCCACTCGTGGGGGCCACCGGTGGGTCTGGGACGACTCCTGGGCACGGCCAAGCCGGGATGCAGCCAGGGAGCAGGATCAGCTCCTCCATAATTAAAAGAGGCCAAAGAATCAATCCATTTCTGGATGCACTACACTCATCCCACAGGAGCAGCCACTCCCTGCCTACAAGCCTAAATCCATGCCAGCATCCAGGCACAGCTGGGGGGGGGAGCGGTTTGTCCCCATCCCAGTGCCTGCCGAGAGCTCTGCCGCCGGAATAATCCCATCCCAGTTGGATTTGGGAGGGGGTACGAGGTGCAGATCCTTTTTAGCTCCTGGTGGCCCCAGCAGCCACTCCAGCACCTGGCACGGGGCTGACAGTGGCCACTGGTGGGGGCCACTGGTGGGATTGGGATGAGTCCTGGGCACAGCCAAGCCGGGATGCAGCCAGGGAGCAGAATCAGCTCATAGATAATTAAAAGAGGCCAAATAATCAATCCATTTCTGGATGCACTACACTCATCCCACAGGAGCAGCCACTCCCTGCCTACAAGCCTAAATCCATCCCAGCATCCAGGCACAGCTGGGGGGGGGAGAGGTTTATCCCCATCCCAGTGCCTGCCGAGAGCTCTGCCGCCGGAATAATCCCATCCCGGTTGGATTTGGCACGGGGCACGAGGTGCAGGGACTCAGTGGAAACAGGACTGGTGGGGGGAGAGAGGAAGAATTGGGATTTTCTGAGGTCTCCCCGGGGTCAAGCTTTGACTGCAAATATAAACAGTTTGGGTTGCTTTTCTTTTTCCCTTTAAATGAGAATAAAATAGCAAAGGAAAAGAGGAAAACTCCCAAATCCAAGCGGTTTCAAACGAAAAGCAGCCAGAAAGGCAGGGTGAAGACAACAAAAAAAAGCCCTGCTGGAAGGTGCAGCCAGGATGAGCGCTCAGAAATATTTCTGTGTGCTGGTGAAAGGCTTTAGCTGGTTGCCAGCACATGGGAGAGTTTTGCTCTCTGCGCAATGAGGGAGAGAAAGGCAGGAGAGGAAGAGAGGGAGCAGGGCAGGAGAGGAAGAGAGGGAGCAGGGCAGGAGAGGGAAAGAGAGGCAGCAGGGCAGGAGAGGGAAAGAGAGGCAGCAGGGCAGGAGGGGGAAAGAGAGGCAGCAGGGCAGGAGGGGGAAAGAGAGGCAGCAGGGCAGGAGGGGGAAAGAGAGGCAGCAGGGCAGGAGGGGGAAAGAGAGGCAGCAGGGCAGGAGGGGGAAAGAGAGGCAGCAGGGCAGGAGGGGGAAAGAGAGGCAGCAGGGCAGGAGGGGGAAAGAGAGGGAGGGAGAAAGAGAGGGAGGGAGAAAGAGAAAGAGCAGGACAGGAGGGGGAAAGAGAGGCAGAAGGGGGAAAGAGAGAGAGCAGGGCAGGAGGGAGGAAGAAAGGGAGAGAGAAAGAGAGGCAGCAGGGGGAAAGAGAGGCAGCAGGGCAGGAGGGGGAAAGAGAGGCAGCAGGGCAGGAGGGGGAAAGACGAAAAACTGAGACAAATAATTTTCTCCTTTTCCACAGGGGAGGAAAAAAAAACAAACCAGCAACAAACAAAATAAAATGAGATGAAGCAAAATAAACCAAAATAAAATGAAATAAAATGAAGAAAAATAAAGTAAAGCAAAAAAAAAAATAAAGAGAGAGAGAGAACAAAACAGAACAAAGCCAAATAATAACCCAAAAGAAAGCAGAAGGAAACAAAACAAAAGAAAGCAAAAGAAAGAAAACAAAACCAAATAAAGCAAAAGGAAACAAAATGAAATAAACCAAACCAAAATAAAATAAAATGAAATAAACCAAAATAAAATAAAGTCGAATAAAAAAAAAAAACCACCACTAAATAAAATAAAGTTAACTTAAACAGTAAAATAAAATGAAGCCTACAAAACTTAGCTGCAAGGGGAAACGGCAGCTGCGGCCCCAAAATGAGGGCAACCGCGGCGCTGAGGCGGAGGAGATGATCCTGATGCACTGGGAGAAGGGATGGGATGGGATGGGATGGAATGGAATGGGATGGGATAAGATGGAATGGGATGGGATAGGATGGAATGGGATGGGGGGGATCCAACAGTTTCTTCCCCACTGCCCCCCAAGTTGTCCCAACCCCCCTGTGCGATTTCTCTGCCTTTTAGGCCCAGCCGGCGGCGGAGGGAACGGCGCTGGGGGAGATTGGGGCTGTACTAAAGAGCCGAAACACGAAGTTGAATTCTGATTCTGGGGGTGGGGGCTGCGTGGAGCAGGAGCTTTATCCCCAGCAGGTTCTCCTGGGCTGAGAGTTTGCAGCGCTGGTTTGAACTTGGTGGAGGCCGGCGGAGCGCGGGGAACGCCGGCGGTGCCGGAGCGACGCCTGTGGGACCTGCTGCTGCATCATCACAGGGGAGCGGCAGTGCCGCAGCACCGGGTCCCAGCGTGGTAGGAGGTGGAAAGGGACCTCTGGAGATCATCCAGTCCAAACCCCACCCCAGCTGAGGCAGGGGCACCCACAGCAGGGGCCAGCACCAGGCTGATGTTCGGTGGAGGTCGACTCGGCACCGGCGGCATCCGCACCGACCGGCCGGGCGCGCAGGGAGGCGACGGCGGCAGGGAAAATGGGAAACAAACACCCAAAAATGGGAAACACCAATAAAAACCAGGCAGAAGACTGGCAGGTGAGGAAGAGCTCAGGGTGTGGAGCTTCATCCCAGCACAGCTGTCCGGCCGGCCGGGATGCGGTTGGGCGCCGCGGCATCACCTGCTGCTCCTCCACCATCTTCCCAACCATTCGGGGAGCAAAATGTGGGATGGGAGGGAAAAAAATTCAGAGAGAGAAGAAGAACAGGGGGAAAAAATAAATAAACCAACCCAAAAAAATCAAACCCACCCCAGCCTGAGCTGTTCTTGTGCATCGCTGCCCTCCAGTAATGACCCAGAGGAGAAGGTCTGACGGATCGGAGCAGGGCTGGGAAGCAGGAGCGCAGGGTCCCGCTGGCCCCCGGCGCTGCCTGGCATCGATAGCTGCGCCTTGTGGCATTTAAAGCGCTGCCAGGGATCGATAGGGCAGAGCACTGCCTGCCCCCACCACCAGCACCAGGCTCAGCAGGCAAGCTGTGGGCAAAGTGGGTGCTGGGGGGCATTTCCAAACAGCATGGGAGGCCCAGTTGAAACCCCTCTGTATCAGGACCCCATCAGCCCAGCCGGGCGCCCCAGCTGAACCCCTTCTGCACCATGATCCTCCCCAGTCCAGCCCAGTCTGGAGTCCCAGTTGAACCCTCTCTGCGCCAAGACCCCTCCCAGTCCAGCCCAGTCTGGTCCCCACCAAGGTTGCTACATGGGTAAGAGCCATCAGACTCCCTACCAAACCAGTCCCTTCACCCAGCACCAGCCTGAGCCCCAGCTGGCAGCCCAGTAGGGCCGGGCAGGACAATGGGGACACCCCCAAAGCTCCCGCCAGCCCAAGCTGGGATTCGTGCCTAGCATCTCCAGCACTTCCGAACCACCATCAGCCCCAACAGGCTCAGTCCCTGAGCACCAGTGTGGTCAGACCCCTCCCTGCCCCGAGCACTGCCAAGGGCACAAGGGAAGGGGAAGTCATTCCTCATCTTCGTTATTATTCCAGGGAGCAAATTTTCCTCCTTTGTTCCCTTTTTTTCCCCCCACTGTTGGTGCTTTGACCGCCTCGTCCCCCTCTGAAGTTTGGGATCCTCCCACCCCTGGCACTGAGGGCTTGGGAGGGGGGTGTGTATACACAAAGCCCAGTTTCAATCAGGGGTAGGGTGGAGGGGGGGTGGCTCTCCCAATCCCTCTGGAGAAGGATCCCATATCCCTTTTTTGTTCCCCCACATCACGTCCCCGGCGTCGCCATCCGGCACATGGCAGAGCTGCCGCAGCCTCGTGCCCAGGGCTGCTGGTCCAGCCCCACCAGCTCAAGGGGCATGCACCAAGGGATGGCCACCAGCCAGCATCTGGAGGCCAAGCTCCTGGCTCTTCACCCTGGGCTGGGTGGGGACCCTCCACCTGCATCCCATCGGCGGTGAGGGCTCACGCCAGCCTCTCACTGAGGAACAGGATAAGGCCAGGAGAGGATGGGTGAAGCGGGGCAGAATTTGTCCCACCGACGCTGTGGACACCCTGAGGACTGAGCTGGGAGGAGCCCTGGCTTAAACTCCTCTTGCCAAAACGAAAGCCATGCCCTGAAGGTCACCCCGGTGCCCGCAGGCAGGGCTGGTGAGGAGGTGTCCCAGCAGAGGAAGCCTTGGGAACCTGCTCTTTGCTGGAACCACCTCAGCAACCCGCCCCAGGTCTCCATTCCTCCCAGCAGTTCCCAGCTCTGGGGCTCAGCAGGAGACCTTCCAGCAAAGCCATCTCCCAGCCACCCCTTGGCAGCTCCATCGCCGCGGCTCTCACCACGGCCAACCAAAGCAACCCAAATTCCACAGCGTTGGAGCAGCAGAGCCAAACCCAACCCCTGTGCCCTGGAAGGTCCAGTGCCCACCCCCGCCACCCCCCAAGCCCTCCCAGTGCCCTACTAGGCAGGCTGCCTTCACCCCCTGAACAAGCAGCCCACCCCACAGCCTTTTCTGCTGGGCTTTTGAGCGAGGAGCCTCATTAAGAGGTAATTAGCTGGCGAACAATGGGGAAGCTATTTAGCAGCCCAGCCACAGCAGCAGCAACAAGCAAAAGGGGGAAGAGGAGGGAGGAGAAAATAAATAAATAACTAAATAAATAAAATAACTCAATAAATGGCACCACTCTGACCGCCCAGGAGCACACCAGGACCCTGCCGGCTGCCAGCACCCTGCCCGGATGGTGCCACGGCACAGGGCTGGCCAAACAGCCTTCCTCCTGCCTGTCCTGCTCTCCAGCTTCATCCACTCCCAGCTTTCCTGCTGGGGTTCAAAAAGAGCCCCAAAGCATCACCCAGTGGGTTGCTGCCACCCTGACACGGCTCCCACTCAGCCCGGTGGGCACCAGGCACCTCACGCCCGGCGAAGAAAGGCTCACCAGGCTGTTGGCAAAGAGTTGGCACCCACACAAAGACCTCAGTGAAAACACCAGCCCAGGGTGTCCCTGGCTTTGCAGAGGTCTCCCGAATTCCTTTGGCAAAGACCAAAGGGTCAGTGCCAGTGTGGCTGACACGGAGAGCGGTGTCAGCGCTGCCGGCTGTGTCACCACCCCTGGGAGCTCAGAGGCCAACCTGGGGCTGGCTCTTGGTTTCAAGAGGATGTTCCCAGGGCAGGAAAACGGCCGAGCCTTGAGCTGGGGCTCTGAGTGGGTCAGAGTGGTCGGGAGGGGGGGGGGACAAAAGAATTTCAGCTCCTCTTCAGGTGTCAACGCCCAGATGGGTCCCATTAAATCCAACGGAGCAGGGCAGGATCTCGGCCCTGAGTGAAGGTGGTGGAAAGGGAGGGAGGGGGTGGGGGGTGGGGAGAAAGAACCAAAAAAAAAACCAACCCATCTTGGATGAAAATTAAACCTCTTAAAATCCTGATTAATATCTAACACAAAAGGAGTGAACATTTCCCCCGTCAGGAACAAGCAGCTATTTAAAGAACAATTGCTGCAATTTTTGCAGCTGAACCCTCGGTGTCAGCCCCGATGCAGGTCGGGGAGCTGGGTGGCCACAGCACGCGGGGTGGATGCCGAGAGACAGACAGACAGACAAAACCCCTGGCTGCTGAGGATCTGTGTGTGCAGCCCCCGAGTGATTTCTCCACCAAAGGAGCGAATGTGAGCGACGTGGAGATGGTCGCAGGCAGGTGGTCCTCAGCACGCCGCTGGGTTTGGGGGCATCTGGAGTGGTTACTGATGTGTGCAAAGCGAATCCATTTCACAGTATCAGAGGACTGTTTGGGTTGCAAAAGCCCCCCTCAAAGGTCATCAAGTCCAACCATCAACCCAACACCGCCCCTGGCCATCAAACCATGCCCTGAATTTATGCGGGGGAAGTTAATTGGAGGCTGCACGTCCACACACACACAGAGAGCCACGCCAGCTGGAGAAGGCCTCGAAGATCACCAAGACCAACCATCAGCCCACCACCACTTCAGCCATCAAACCATATCCCCCACCTGCTATGCCTACAGGAGCTTTTTGAACAAGCCCAAGCTGGATGAGGCCTTGAGGAACCTGGGCTGGTGGGAGGTGTCCTTGCCTACAGCAGTGGGGTCACAACTGGGTGATCTTGAAGGTCCCTTCGGACCCAAACCACTCTACGAATGAACACAAAAAATAGAGAGAGATATAGGAGAGCACTTGGAAAGCTCTCCAGTGGCTAACTGAAGGCATCCCACTCCCCTTCTACCCCATCCTCACTCCCATCCCCTTTGTGCCTCTCCCCACTGCGGGACAGGATGGAGACCCCCCCCCGGGGGAGATGCCAACCCGGCGGCAGCACCGCTTGCCCCCAGCCCTTCCTCGCATTAGGATGCGACTCGTGGCCAGCATTTGGATACCAAACGTGTGACCAGCAGGGAATGTAATTGCTGTCCCTGGAAAAGGGACAGGCAGAGAGACAAGAAGGGAGAGGGGGGGAGAAAAAAAACCCTTGTCAGAGACGCTGGACCTGTTTGTATCTGCTCTCCATTAACCGCACTCGCCGCAGACCTGGGCTGGTGGAGAATAGCTAACGCGGCTTAACGGGCTGGAAAAGCGGGGAGGGAAGGGCTGCAAACGATCTCAGCACAAAGGGAGAAGGGAGCAGATCACAACTAGGGGAAAAAGAAATAAATATATACATATATAAGAGCAAGGATTGTGCAGGAGGACGCAGGACGTGGCCACTGGAACCACCGAAACCACCCCGCGACCGCTGCCGGTCCACCCCCAGCCCGGTGTGCCTGGTGAGGGGACAGGACCTGCTGGTTATGCCAGAGCCACCTGAGGGGCTGAGGTCAAATTCGTGTCCAAATCACCCCAAGGGGGTTGGGGTTTTTCGTTGCAGAGAATGGTGCAGACCCCAGGGTGTTAGCTACAGGAAGGCAGAGGTGGGGAATGGAGGGTTGGGAGTTGACCCCAAAGGTCTCGGCTCTGGATGGCGCTGGGAGATGGAGGTTTGGGATGGGATATGGAGGTTTTGGGTGGGACACGGAGGTTTTGGGACCCAGCCCCAACAGCACCAATCCTGCCCTGGTACAGAGGTGTGGATGTGGATGGGCACATCCAGCACCATGCACGCTCCCCCGAGGTCAAGCTCTCTGCCTCAACCACCCCACTCCAGCACCAAATTCTGCTGGGAAAGAGCCCAAATGTGCGCTGGCTTCACTCCCTCAAAGAAGCCAGCACAGGCAGGATGCCAGCATCCTGGCACAAGCCCTTGTGACCCAGGGGTGGGCACAGTGCTCAGACATGGGCAGTTAACAGGGCACAGCCCCAGCACCGGGGGCTTTGCCACCGCTCTCCGCACCCTGAGCTCCCGCACAAAGCACCGGCAACGCGGCCCTGGGAGATGGCAACGCGGGGAAAAAGGGGCACAAAAGCCAAGGGGTTGGGGAGCACAATCCAGACCTGCGCCCTCCAAGATGTGTCCTCATCACCCCAAGTATTCCATCCCTGCAGCACAACCACCCTTCACTCACTCCCAAAAGACAGGGTGCACAAAAAGACACCACCATCCCCCCCTCAAAGTCCTGCTCCGCCATCAGCGGAGCATCACTGGCCAGCCGTGGTTAAATCCCCCTGCTAGAAACCATTCCTCCAGCTTCTCCATCCCGGGATTGGGGAGTGCAGAGGAGCAGAACAGAAATCCCAGCTGTGCTCACAAAACCAAAGGGAGGTGGGGGGGGGAATAGAAGAAGAAGAAGAAGGAAAAGAAAAAGAATCAGGAAAATAAGCTTTGCGAGGCAGGGAAATGACCTCACAGTTAAATATAGGCCACGGGTAAAATCCAGACCATTTACAGCATTTGTAGCTGTTCTGTAAACAGGGAAGAGGAAAATCCCAAATACTTTGCCTGTTCCCTCTCTGTGGATACAAAAAAAACCCCTCGGCAGCACGGCCGGGAACGGCGTTGGGCTGCGGGAACACATCCCCCGGCGGCACCGTAACCTGCCCGGCACCGGAGCCCTGCGTAGAGCAGGGGATTGAGAACACATCCCAAACCCTTCGTCCTTCCTCAGCCTTCCAGAGCTTTCCATTCACAGCCCCACGAGTCGAAGGGGTGGGGGGAGGTCCCAGGATTGGGGTCCCTCTGAGGCTGGGTCGCTCCTTCCCGCGGAGCTTTTCCCGCCTTTCCGCGGTGGTTTCCCCCTTTTTTGCCGCACCGTAGCGAGCCTGAGGTGTTTGCTCTGAACCCTGCTGCAGCACAGGGGCTGTGTGAGCGTGGGGGGCTGAAGCTGGAGCCCCCCAAGCCACCGAGGTGATGCCATCCCGCTGGTGGGTATCAGGACGTGCCTCTCATCGGGTCCCAAGGCTGTAAATCCACACGGGAGCCTTATGGGGAGAGCGGCTCCCGGCCACGCTGGCTGGAAAACGGTGGCCCCCACAGACCCCCAAGACCCTATGAAAGGAAGAGCTTTGTCCTGGTTAGACCCTTACCCACAAATGCCAGACCCCTGTGCCAGCCAGACCCCTGCACACAATGCCGGATGCCTGCTCATGATGCTCTGGTCAGAACCCTGCCTGCAGCACCAGATCCTTGTCCTGGCCAGATCCCTGCCCACGATACCGGACCTCTGCCTGGGATGCTGGATCCTTGTCCTGGCCAGACCACTACCCATGATGCTGGATCCTTGTCCTGGCCAGACCACTGCCCATGATGCTGGATCCTTGACCTGGCCAGATGCCTGCCCAGAGCCCTGCCCACAATCTCAAACTCCTGCCCACGACATGGAACCTCTGCCCCATCTAGACCCCTGCCCACGATGCCAGAGCCGCCAAGAGCCCCACTGAGCTCTTGCCCCTCACGTTCCCACCCGCAGGCACATCACCCTGGCCAGGGAAAACCCACACCATCCCCTGGCCCTGCTGAGGGCACGACCAACACACCCAGAAGATCCCAGCAGGTCACCGCAGCCACGGAGCAAACCCTACAGGGAACAGCGCTGGGAGAGGAAGATCTCTTCTTCCTCCTTCAGCCGTCCCCAGGAGTCAGAGCGAACACCACCCCTGTGTCCTTCTCCACTCATACACTTAAAAAACCACCACCAAAAAAAACCCCAAAACCTCACTAAGCCCAAACCAAACCAAGATCCCCCCACCCCCCAAAGAAAATCTCTCAAATCCACCACGAGCGGCTCAAGGATCTCCCGAGAGCCGGCAAAAAAGAAAGCAGCATCCCAAGGAGCCACTTCTTTATCATTTAGCCTCAATTCTGAACTCCAGAATTATTCTAACCTGGGAGATTTATTACCACCTTTGATAAAAATATAGATCCTACCTGAAATGGGGGGGGGGGGGGGAGAAACACCCCCCACCACCATTCCTCACCAGAGCAGGTCTACCAAAGCACCGAGCGGTTTAAATCAGGGGTGGGTTGTGTGGGTTTGGGGTTGAGGTGGGGAGGTTTTTTTCTCCCCCCCTTTTGGGTTTGGTTGGGTGTTGTTTGTTTTTTGAAGGGGGGGGGGGAAGGAAAGATAAAGCAGCAAAAAAAAAAGCAGAGCTAGGCTGTTCTTGGGGGTTTTGTTGTGTGTGGATTTTTTTCTCCCCTCTTTAAGGATGAGATTTGTCTTCCAGTTAGCTCCAAAGGCAGACGAAATAAAACCCCAGCGCTGGGCACGGAACGGGGAGCAGGGCGGGGGGTGGAAATAAATGGGGAGTCAAAGAGCTCGTTGGCAATTTCTCTCTTGGTGAGGTTTCAGTCGTTAAGAGTCATGGCCTGGAAGCCAGCCCCCGAGCCCGCTGCGACAGGGGCGCTCCCAGGTTGGGGAAATTTGGGTCACAGCCCCGGCGCCCGGCGCTGCGGACGTGCCTGCTGAACCCACCAGCCATTGTCTGCTCTTCCCCTCCTGCCCCTTTCGCTCTTCCCCCTCCCCTGTTTTATCTTCTCCCCACTACCCACCACCACCAACCCCAAATTCCTTTCCCCCCCTACACTCCTTGCCAATGTCAGATGGAGAAAAATCCATTGGGATTTTCATGCCCATGCCAAACCACTACCTATTTCTGAGGGTGAATTCCATCCACCCCAGCCTCTCTCTCTCTCTACGAGGGGAACACGGGCGGCTGGCAGGGTCGAGACGAAGCCACCCCCAGAGCCACCACCAACACCAGGACCAATTGCTGGCTCTTGGGACACCTCTCACCCGAGGCCCACCGAAGGCTGCTGTTGGAAGACAGGGCACAAGCCACAGGAACCTTTGGGTGCCAAACGGCTCCGACCGCTCAGGCAATGCCGCCCCGGCCTTCCCCCAACCAGGATGGACCCAGGGAAGTGGAAGAGAGGGGGAAAAGGGGGGGAAAGGGGGGGAACCTCACACATGTTTGGTATTTGGGAGAACAAAAGAAAAAAAGGGGGGGGGGGGAAAAAGAAAGAAAGAAAAAAACGAAAGAAAGGGGGGGAAAAAAGAAGAGGGGGAAAAAAAAAGAGCCCCAAAGTGTGGGAGTCAGAGGAAGGACCAGGAGGAACTGTAACCAAAAACTTTGCAATGGGCAGAGGAGGGAGAGAAAGAAAAAAAAAACCAACACAAAAAAAAAAAATCATAATAAAATTCCCTGCCTCTTCCAATCCCCCACAAAAATGTGAGGGGAGATAATAAAATCCATATGCACCGCGGGCGGCCCGCGGCGGAGGCACCGCCGCGCACAAAGGGGACGGGCAGGCCCCCAGTTTTTGGGGTGAGCTCTGGGAAGATGGCACCCAGTCGCTCAAAACCCTTCACCACCACCACCACCACCCCTGCGGTGAGGGGGGACACACGGCCAGTTGCGCAGACAGACGGACGCCCCACGCTCCGAGGCGCTCGGCGCTCCCCCCCTCCACCGACCAGGGCGCCGGCGCTGGGTGCCCCACCACGGCCACCCCGCGGAAGGGCGGCCGAGAAGTTGGATGGACTGAGAGGGTGCCAGAGGGAGGTGGGTGGTTGGGAGAGGAGGTGATGGCACCAAGGGTGCTCTGTCCCAAGCAAGGGACAAAGAGCGGCTCGTTTCACCCCAAAAAGAGAACGGCCCAACGGAGAGGGCCGCGGGCGCAGTGGTGCCCACCGCGGAAGTGGGCATCGCCCTGTGACCCCCTCCCGGCTCAGCTCGGCGGGGGACGCTGCAGGGCAACATGGGTTAAGTGGGGGAGGAAAATGGGGGTTTGAAATGAGGTTTGGGGGGGGAGATTTTCCAGGAGGCACCAAGCTCAGCCTCCCTGGGGTTGTATTGAGGGGAGAAAGGAGCTTGGAGGGAGGTGGTCCTGCGGGGGGGGGGGGAGGGGGGGTGCTCGGGTCACGGCTACCTGAGGTGGCTACAGAATCCAAAGCTCACCTCCAGCTCCTCAACAGTTTTTAGGGTTCCTCAAAATACTGAACAAAAGAAAGACGACAGAAATGAAAACTCTGGTTGGGAAAAGAGGGGGAAGGGGGGGGGGGGAAAGGAAGGAAAAAAAAAAAAGGATGCTTGGGAAAACACCAAAAAAATAAAAGGAAAGGGAAAAAAAAAAAAAAGAGGGGGGGGGGAATAAAATAAAAATCTAAATTCAAAGAGAGAGCAGAAAACGGAACCAGGCAGAGAGTTCTTTACCAGGAGGGAAAGAAACCGGGCAGCAAAACGGGGCTGGGCTGCCCCGAGCTCCCGGGCACCCCCCCCGTACCCCAACTGGGCATCCCCCCCGTACCCCTACTGGGCACCCCCCTCCCCATACCCCGTGTACCCCCCATCCCGCCCCCTAAACGGGCCCATTTCAACCCTTCCCCCCCCCCCCCAAATCGTTACTTTAAACCCTCCCGTGGCCGCCTCTCCCCCTGCAGCCCCAGGCGCCTTTTACCGTATTTCGTGGTTTTTTTCGCGGGATCTTCACCGACCGCCCCCGGGAGAGGGACCGGGGACGGGGAGTTGGGGTTGGGGGGTAGGGGGTGAGAACTTGAACTTGCCCCAAGTTGGTTGTAGAGGGACTGGGGGAGAGGGGGGCCCCACCGCCACCCCCGGCTCTGCCTCCCGAGGAACGCGACCCGCCCGCCGGTGATGCTCCCGGGGCTGCCGCAGCCCCCGGGGACGGCTCCCACTAGAGAACTTTGGGGAGGGGGAGGGCAGCCGGGGGTTGCCCAGCTCCGTTTACCGGAGTGAACCGGGGGCTGAAGCGAGACCGGAGCCACAACGGAGGGCAGCGGCCGCCTGTCACCGGCGGAACGGGGGCTGCGGGCGCACCGGGAAAGGGGGATAACGACCATAACGATTAAAACTTGGGGCCCCACCGGTCCCGATCCCCGGTCCCGATCCCCGCCGCTTCCCCCCCCGGGCCTCACCTGGGATTGCTCCGGTTCCAGTAGACAGCGTACCGATCCGAGATAACTTTCCCGGTCTCGTCGGTCCAGACGCAGACACCGACGAGGGCGGCGAGCAACGCGGCCGCCTCCCAGCGCAACATCGTCCCGGCCAGCGGCGGGCGCGGCTCCGGCCGCTTTAGGGGGCGGCGGGGCGGCGGCGGCGGCGACGGCGGCGGCGGCGGGCGGCGGAGCCCTGGGGCCGGCCGGGGGCGGCGGGCGGGCGGCGGGCGGCGGCGGGAGGGCGGCCAGCCCTCACCATCGCCCGCGGCCCCGGGCGCCGTCAGCGGGGAAAGTTGGGGGCGGCCGCGGTGCGGCGGAACCGGGGCAGCCGCATCCCGTTACCCCGGGGACGGCGGGGACCAAATCGGTTCCCGCTAAATGCCGGGATGGCGGCCCCGGAACCGGGAACCTTCCCCTTTTTCCCAACCAACCACCACCCCGCACCGAAACTTCAGCCAAGTTCCTCCGAGCCCCGTTCCGCCGCCGCCGCCCGGTACCGAGCTCCCGGTGCGATCTCCGCAGGTGCGGGTTCAGCTTCTTCCTTTCCCCTCCCTTCGCCTCTTCCCTACCCGCGGCTCCTCCGCTCCGGTAACACCGGAGAGACAAAGGCCGGGCCGGGGAGGCCGCTGCTCCCTCAGTGCCGCCGCGCCATGCTGCGCCCGCCGCCCGCGCCCCCGCCCCGGGACACGCCCCGGGACACGCCCCGAGCGGGGCCCCGCCCCCTGCCGCCGCCGCTGCCGCCGCCTCTGACACGTTGTTGCCGCCACCGGCCGCCGCGCGCGCCCCCGGCGCCGGTCCCAGGGTGGGGCCCCCGCGCGCGCCGCCTCCGTCATACATCTGCGGAGAGAAGGGAGGGGGGAACCGGGAACCGGGAACCGAGACGGGGGGAAAAGGGCACCGGGAGAGGGAACGGGAACCGGGAGGGAGAACGGGAATCAGAAGGAGGGAACGAGCACCGGGAAGGGGTACGGGAACCGGGAAGCCGAGACGCGGAAAACGGGGCACGGGGAGAGGAGAAACGGCCAGCGGAGGGGGAAGGGGAACGGCAGAGGGAACGGGAACCGGGAGGGAAAAGGGGAATCAGCAGGGGGGAGGGGAATCGGGAGCTCGGGGTGGGGAAAGAGCACCGGGAGAGTGATCGAGAATCGGGAGGGGGGACGGGCACCGGGAGGGGGAACGGGAATGCGGGAGGGGAAAAGGGCACCGGGAGAGGCAACAGGAATCGGGAGGGGGAACGGGCGCGGGAGGGGTAATGGACGCCAGTGGGGGAAAGGATACCGGGAGAGAGAACGGGCACCGGGAGGGGGAAACCAGGCACTGGAGATCGGTAGCAGGAAACAGCAGGGAGGGAACCGGGCACCGAGGATAGGGAATGGAGGTAGGAACCAGGCAGCGAGGTGGTGGGGAGCTGGGCACTAGGGGCACGGAAAGGGGAAGGAGGTCAGGGGACTGGGGACTACGGAACGGGCACCGAGGGGGGAAAGGAGGGAAATAGGGGGAAGCAACAGGCCCCAGGGGTGGTCACACGGGAGGGGGGAGGTAGTGTCAATCCAGGACTAGTGGCACTTTGGGCAGAGCCAGCCACAGCCTTGTGTCCTTGCCAGCCACGGGCACCATGTGCCACAGCCCTCGCCCCACCCCGTGGGCACTACGGTCTGCCAGGGCACTGGCACAGCTGCAGGGCTGTGTCTGGCACCTGCGAGGCCAGACCTCAGCCCTATGGGAAAATCCAGAGGGATTTTTGACTGCAGGTGAGGCACCCACCCAGCTATGGCACAGGGAGCCCCATTCCCAGGAGGAGACAACCCTGCTTGGGCTGCCTGGGGAGGCTGGTGGTGCTCAGCAGGGCAGGACCCAGGTCCCTCAAGTCCTCACATCACCCCTCAGGTTCCCAGATCGTCTCCATCAGGTCCCCAGATCATCCCCATCAGATCCTCAGATCATCCCCATCAGGTCCCCAGATCATCCCCATCAGGTCCCCAGTTCACCCCTCAGGATCCCAGATCCTTACTTCAGACCCCTAGGTTCCCCTCTCAGGTCCCCAGTTCACCCCTCAGGATCCCAGATCCTTACTTCAGACCCCTAGGTTCCCCTCTCAGGTCCCCATAACCCTCCCCAGTTACCCTGATCATCCTCCTCAGTTCCCCAGTTCAGGTCTCCAGATCTTTCCTTCACCCCCCTAGGATCTCCCCATCAGATCCCCAAATCCTGCTCCCAGCTCTCCTCCAAGTTCAGCAAACTCAAGCATCCAAGTGGCTCTTGCTGCAGAAGGAGCAGACATGGGTGGGCAGACCCTAGGGACCGCGGGGAGTCCCTCTTGGAAGGGGTTCAGACCACCCCTGAGCCCCTTGCAAGCTCCTCAGGTGCCTCCAGGTGTAAATCCTCATCCAGTTGCATGGAAGATCTGAGGGGAGCAAGCAGCTGAGGTGCTCCCACACCTCCCCCTCTGCCTCACTGCACATCTTTGTGCTTCAGCATTTCAATGTGCCCCCCCTCCCCCCGAAAAAAAGCCCCACCCAAACCTGCCCTCACCTGAAGGGCTTTTGGTCTGGACTTGGTTGGCTTCCAGCAGAGGAAGCTGCAGGTGGGAGAAGCCCCTCTGGTGCGGCAGGGGAGAGAGGTGGGACATGAATAAAAGATGGATCCTGGGCATTATTTATTTAGTGGATCTATTTTGCAAGCCTCAGGGCTCTGCAGCCCTCCCCCACCCCCATCCCCACCCTCCTACCCCCACCAAAAAGCCAAACAAATCAAGCTGGGATTATTTTGGGATGAGGCTGACTGGGTGTCCTCCAGGGAGGAAGGTCCTCATCCTCCACCAGCAAGGTTAGGCATCGCTCCAGCCTGCTTCCAGCAAGGCATTTCTCCAGCCTGCCGTGGGTGGAAGCTCTCCTGAAGCCCCTCTGAAGCTCCCTGCTTGTGCATCACCTTGATCTGCTTTCATTTACCAAGCCCAAGGCCTCCCCCAGGCACAGCAAGGGGCTGCTGGTGGTGGCCCCTCCCCAGCATGGGGGATGGTGAAGGAAGCCCCAGCAGAGCCTGACCACAGAGCACAGCCTCGGTGAGGACCTTTTAGGAGGGAACCTCAGAGGGAAACCTTTGGGGGGTGACCTCCAGAGGGGACCTGCAGCTTGGGAAAATCCAGAGCTGGCACTGCCCACAAAGGAGATGGTTTGGGATCTGAAGCCACTGAAGCTGGATGGCTGCAGGCAGTGGAAAAACCTCCTCAGAGAGGCTGGAAGGAGCTTTTTAGGGGTGGCTCCAGGTGGAAGAGGTGGACCTTGATCCAGCCCATCCACACTGGGGCTTATGCACCTTGTGAGGTTAGGTTCTGCTGGAGCAGAACCACTCCAGGAGCTTCAGCTGCCCTCAAAACCCAAAGGGCTAACCCCAGATGAGCTCCCTCAGAGCCCTGCTTGAGATGCTCCTCAGCTCCTGAGCTCTCTGGCCACCCATGGAGGTCCAGCAGTGGGTGCAGGTGGAGGGATGGCTCTCAGGGTGCTTAAGGGGTGCCCAGTGCCCACCACAAGTGCCACCAGGCCCAGCTAACACACCTCCTCCATTGCCAAACCAGCGTGGGAGCTGCTGGGGAGCTGGTTCCTGCTGCCCAGCACTAAGCACCAGCACATAAGAAAGCTAAAATCAGAGGGAAAGGGAGGATGGCTGCCACGAGTGTGGCTGGAGGAGGCTGGGAGAGCCCCAAACAGCCCTGGATGGGCCTTGGAAGAATGAGAAAATCCACTGGAAAATTCATGGCCAGGGCTGGGAGACTCCAGGAGAGCTCAGGAGGGGATGGGGCAGGATTCCCATCCTGGAAACTGAGGTGGGTTTCCATCAGCTCCAAGTTGCAGAACTCCAAAGTCTGGGTTGGTGACAGGAGATTCCTTTCCCTCTCCCTGAATGCCAGGGGAGCTCAGGGCTGGGCACAGGAGATTCCTTTCCCTCTCCCTGAATGCCAGGAGAGCTCAGGGCTGGGCACAGGAGATTCCTTTCCCTCTCCCTGAATGCCAGGAGAGCTCAGGGCTGGGCACAGGACATTCCTTCCCCTCTCCAGGAATGCCAGGGGAGCTTAGGGCTGGGCACAGGACATTCCTTTCCCTCTCCAGGAATGCCAGGGGAGCTCAGGGCTGGGCACAGGACATTCCAAATGTTGGCTCCAGCCTTGTTTTGGCTCTGCTGGTGGCAGCCACACAGCCTGAGGGACACTTCTGTGCCCTCCCAGTTCCTCTGCTGAGCCCTGGCTTGGTCTGGGCTCCCAGCAGGACCACAGGGCCGGCAGCTGGCAGGGAGGTGGCACTGCTCCATGCCAGGCTCCGTGTCTCTTCTCCCAGGCACTCAGCTTTTTGAAGGAAAAGGTCATTGGAATATTTTAACACAGTTAAAAAGAAAAATTAGAAAATGTCTTCTTCTCAAGCCTGGTTCTGGGAAACAGCTAAACAAATTTGGCTGAAATGACCCAAAAAGGCCTCCTGGACTCAGAAATGCAACCCAGGGAGCAGCTCAGGCACCAGGTGCCCAACAGCCACTTCCACTCCAGCCCTAAATCACCTCAGGCAAGGCAAGGCTCAGCTCACCCCAGATCAGTGCAGCCCAGTTCAACACAGACCAGTGCAGCACAGTTCAACACAGACCAGTGCAGCACAGCTCAACACAGACCAGTGCAGCCCAGCTCACCCCAGATCAATGCAGCCCAGCTCACCCCAGACCAGTGCAGCCCAGCTCACCCCAGATCAATGCAGCCCAGCTCACCCCAGACCAGTGCAGCCCAGCTCACCCCAGATCAATGCAGCCCAGCTCACCCCAGACCAGTGCAGCCCAGCTCACCCCAGATCAATGCAGCCCAGCTCACCCCAGACCAGTGCAGCCCAGCTCACCCCAGACCAGTGCAGCCCAGCTCACCCCAGATCAGTGCAGCCCAGCTCACCCCAGACCAGTCCAACCCAGCTCAACCTGGATCAGTGCAGCCCAGCTCAGAGGAGTGCAGCCCAGCTCAATCCAGATCAGTGCAGCACAGTTCAACCCAGGGCAAGCCTGGCTCAGCTTAGAGGAAGCCTGGCTCAGCCCCGTGCAAGTCAGCTCAGAGCAAGCCTGGCTCAGCCCCGTGCAAGTCAGCTCAGAGCAAGCCTGGCTCAGCCCAGCTCTGCCCAGCTCAGCCCAGCACACTGCACGGCACCAGCTCATGCTCCACTGGAGCTGTGGGAGGTCATGGATCAAATTCTCTGGAGAAAGAGAGGCAGAGAAGGAAGCTTCCCAGCTAATCCCTACCACCCTGCTCCCCAGAGGGTGTTCCCTTCCCCTGGTCTCATTCCCACACATCCCTGCCCCCAGCAGGGCCCAGCCCCAGCCCTGCACCTAATGACTTTTCCTTCCCTTTTCTTGGAAGGAAAACATTTCCCAGCCTTGTCCAACATCTTCATCAATGACCTGGAGGAAGGCACAGAGTGGATCCTCGGCCAGTTTGCTGATGGGGGAGGGGAGGCTGAAACCCCCTCAGGCTGTGCAGACCTTCGGTGAGCCCTGCCCAGGCTGTGGAGCTGGGAAGAGAGGAACCTCCTGAGGTTCAACAAGGACCAACTGGGGTCCTGCCCCTGGGGAGGAAGAACCTCCTGCACCAGAACAGCTGAGGAGGGACCTGCTGGGGAGCAGCTCTGAGGAGAAGGACCTGGGAGTGCTGGGGGACAAGAAGTTGCCCATGAGCCAGCAAGGTGCCCTGGTGGCCAGAAAGTCAGTGGTGTCCTGGGGTGCATGAAGGAGAGTGTGGCCAGCAGGGCAAGGGAGGATCTCCCCTCCCTCTGCTCTGCCCTGGTGAGATCATAGCTGGAGTCCTGGAGCCATTTCTGGGCTCCCCAGTTCCACTGAGCCAGGGAACTGCTGGAGAGAGTCCAGGGGAGTCTGGGAAGCTGCTGAGGGCCCTGGAGCAGCTCTGTGAGGAGCAAAGGCTGAGAGCCTTGGGACTGAGAGCCTGGAGGAGAGCAGCCCCAGAGGGGAGCTGAGCAACATTTACAAATACCTTAAGGATGGAGGGCAAGGAGAAGGGGCCAGGCTCTTGTCAGTGGTGCTCAGTGACATGGGGACAAAGGATACAAACTGCAACCCAGGAGGTTTCACTTGAACTTCGGGAGAAATTAATTTCCTGTCAGGGTGCTGGAGGCCTGGAGCAGGCTGCCCAGAGAGGTTGTGGAGTCTCCTGCTGTGGAGAGTTCCCAACCCCCACCCTGGGCATCATGCTCCTGGGCAGGCTGCTGTGGGTGCCCCGCTGGAGCAGGGGGGCTTGGGCTGGATGAGCTCCAGAGGTCCCTCCCAACCCCCAGCACCATGCTGGGATGCTGGGATTCTGGGATTCATGCCTTTTCTTGCCTCCTTCCCCAACAGCATCAAGGTTGTTTTGCTTCCCAACCAAAAAAACAACAACTATTTTCCTTTAATCATTATAAACCCTCCTCTGCCCAGCCCCCAGCTGCTCCTGGGGGGAGGGGTGGGTGAAGCTGATTGCAGGAGGTATAATCTACACCCACCCCCACCCCTGCCTGAAGTTTTAATTGTTTCAGCCTAGAAATTACAGAAAATAGTTGCCCCTGAAAGGGGGGGGGTGGAATAAACCACCCAGACTTCTGATTTAAAAGGGGAGAAGTGGGAGCAGAAGAGTTAGGGAGGCTGCCTCCCTTCTGCCTTCCTTCCCAGGCTGGGCTTCTGCCTCCTTTCTGCCTCCTTTCTGCCTCCCTTCCCAGCTTGGGTTGCTGCCTCCCTTCTGCCTCCCTTCTGCCTTCCTTACCAGCCTGAGCTGCTGCCTCCTTTCTGCCTGTCTTTTGCCTCCCTTCTGCCTCCTTTTTGCCTCCTTTCTGCCTCCCTTCTGCCTTCCTTCCCAGCCTGAGCTGCTGCCTCCCTTCTGCCTCCCTTCTGCCTTCCTTCCCAGCCTGAGCTGCTGCCTCCTTTCTGCCTCCTTTTTGCCTGCCTTTTGCCTCCTTTCTGCCTCCTTTCTGCCTCCCTTTTGCCTCCTTTCTGCCTCCCTTTTGCCTCCTTTCTGCCTCCCTTTTGCCTCCTTCTGCCTCCCTTTTGCCTCCTTTCTGCCTCCCTTCCTGCCTCCCTTCTGCCTCCCTTCTGCCTTCCTTCCCAGCCTGAGCTGCTGCCTCCCTTTTGCCTCCTTTCTACCTCCTTTCTGCCTGCCTTTTGCCTCCTTTCTGCCTCCCTTCCCAGCCTGGGCTGCTATTTCCCTTCCCAGCCTGGTTATCATTTAGCTGAAACAGGCAAAAAAAAGGGGGGCCCAGGAGGGTCCCTCGGAGCTTTCAGGGGTCTAACACAAACCCTGGTGCAGCCACAGGGTCAGAGCATGGAGGGGGGGAGGGACCCCGGCTGGCAGCGTCGTGGGGATGCCCCAACAGCTCTTGGCATCCACCAGCAGGGGCTGGGGAGGGGGTGAGCTGGGGGGAGGAGGGGGGTTGGCTGGTTTAGTTCTTTTGCTCTGTAAGTAAAGACACATGTAAGAAATTCAGGGCCAATATACAGCTGGTCTTGGGCAGCCAGCAGCAGAGGAGGGGGAGGACGTGGGGAGGGGAAGAGACAAAGCCATTAAGCGAGCTCTGAGTGTCAGAAAGCCTGAAGTAATGAAGAGCCACCAGCACTTTACTGCTGCCTCATTAGTGGCTGCTGTCAGCTAGGGGCTCTCTGCTCCCCGGAGCTGTGCTGGTGCTGAAGGCAAAGCTCCTGACCGCCGGCAGCCCTGCCTGAACCGAGGGTGAGGGCTGCGAGCCGCTGGCCACGGTTCCTCCATCTCCTGGGGTAGCTGGAGCTAAGTGGAAGAGTGGTGAGGCATTGGAAAGTGCTGCCCAGGGAGCACCATCCCTAGAATCATAGAATCAGGGAGTCAGGGGGGTGGGAAGAGCCCTTCTGAGACCATCAAGTCCGACTGCTCGCCTGGAGCTCGCTGCTGCTAAGCTACCAAGCACTAAACCACATCCCTTGGAGGTGGAAAAGACTTCCAAGACCCTCGAGTCCAGCTGCTGACCCAACACCACCCTGGCCAGCTGTTGAGCCCAGCACCCTGGGGGCTCCAGCACCTCCCTGGGCAGTTCCTTCCCTGGGCAGAAACCTTTCCTCATTTTTCCTCATCCCTGGAGGTGTTCAAGAGATGTGTGGCTGTGGCACCTGGGGCCATGGTTTAGTGGCCATGGTTTAGTGGCCATGGTTTAGTGGCCATGGTGGTGGTGGCTTGATGGTTGGGCTGGATGATCTTGAAGGGACTTTTCCAGCCCAGTGTGACTCTAAGTGCCACAGTGCTCAGCTCTCCTCCAGCCCCCAGCTTGTGGGGAGCTCCTCCAAGGGTGCTGAGCCTTGCTGCTTGCTTCATCCCATAAGGGCTTGGATGAGATGACCTTGAAAGGTCCCTTCCAACCTAAACCATGCTATGATTCCTCACCATCCAGCAGGCTGCCAGCAGCAGGGCAGCCTCACACAAGCCTCCTAACCCAGAAATGTCCCAGCCAGAGCTGTTTCACATCCAGCCATCATTGGCCATGGCCAGGGGCAGCTACCACTTCGGGTTGAGCTGCCTCAGGAGGAGCCTGGGGTGAGTGCTGCAGGCACAGGGCTGCTCCATGGGGCAGGTGTGGGGTCTCCACAGCAGGGGATGACCCCAGGCTGTCCATCAGCGTGGCCACACTGAAGCACAGCTCAATCAGCCAGGTTTTGGCAGCCAGGAGAGGCCCCTGGAGCCCCCAGCCTGGGCTCCCTGTGCCCCTACTTCATTTAGGGAACCCCCTCCTGGATAAAAGCCTCCAAATCCAACCCAAACCAGGCTGCACCCCTGAGCCCAGAGCTCCAGCCTGCATCCCCCTGGGAGCTCAGGCACCATCTCCTCTCCAGCAGGAAGGGTGGCACAGCCCCAAACCACAGCTCAGGGTTGGAAACCCAGAGGAGGGAAACACCCAAACCTCTCCCACGCCCTCCACGCACCGACACGCTCTGCCCGGGGCTGTGCCAGAGCAGCGCTGGGCACGTTCTGCTGCCTCATCTGATGCTTATTAAAACATCCAGCCCCAAAAACCAGCTGCAGGTGAAGCCTTCACCTGGCTGCTGAGCTGTTCCCACACCACAGCATGGTGGTGATTGCTCAGGGAGGTGGTGGAGCCTCCATCGCTGGAGGCATTCCGAAGCCCACCTGGATGTGTGCCTCTCTAAGGTGACCCTGCCCTCGGCATGAGGTGGGGGTTGGACTGGAGGCTCTCCAAAGGTCCCTTCCCAACCCCTCCCACTCTGTGAGTCTGTGCAATTGGCAGCTGGCTCAGGCACCCCGTGAGCTGCCAGCGCTGCTCGGTGCTGGCAGAGCTGTGGGCAGGGCGAGCAGCCACACACCTCCCCCAGCAGCCAAGGGCCTCAAAGCAATTTGCAAACGGTGATTAAACCACAGCCCCTGCACCGAGGAGGGGGGGGGGGGGGGAAGGGATGCAGGAGTGTCACCTCGATGCTGATGCAGCTGCCACTTGGAGAACCTGCCCAGAGCAGCGTGGGAAACTGAGGCAGGCGATGGGATGGCTGCCGAGGTCACAGCTGGGAGTGACACCCCCCCCCCCCAGGAGGCGGGGACAGGGCCCATGACCCCCACCCAACCTGCAGCCCAGGGTCATAGAATCATGGAGGTTGGAAAAGTCCTCTAAGATCACCCAGTCCAAGCAGCAACCAACCCCTCCTTGGGCACCGAACCATGGCCCCAAGTGCCACATCCACACATTTCTTGAAGCCCACCAGGGCTGGGGACTCCACCACCTCCCTGGGCAGCCTGTGCCAAGCCCTGACCACTCTGGCAGCCAAGAAATTGTTCCTCATCTCCAACCTAACCCTCCCCTGGCACAATTTCAGGCCATTTCCTCTCCTGCTATCACCTGAGCCTAGGGAGATGGTATTGGGTCACTCAGGGTCACTCATGCCCCCTTGGCATGGCAGCAGCACCCTTCTGGCTCTGCCCAGAGTGGGAAGTGGACCCCAGAGCTCTGCTCCAAGCACTGTCTCCTCCTTCCCATGGTCACCTCTGTGACAGCACTGGGGGAACAGAGCAGTATAGATTTATTGTCACAGTGAGGGTTGTTTGGCTCTCCCCCAGGGCTCTGGAAGTCCCCAAAGCCAGGCAGGGCTCTCTGCTCCTTCCTGCCCACAGTGAGTGGTCAGGGATTGGCACAGGCTGCCCAGGGAGGCAGTCCCCATCCCTGAATGTGTGCAAGAAAGGTATGGCCATGGCACTTGGGGCCATGGTTTGGTGGCCACGGTGGGGTTGGGTTCTGCCTGGACTGGATGATCTCTGAGGGCTTTTCCAACCCAAACAGTTCTGTGGTTCTCTGGGCTCCACAGGTGCCACAGCCCAGGCTGGCACAGTTTGCCCACGAATCTAGGCCATGGGTAGGGCTGGGGAAGCTGCCTTCAGGACAAACCTCCCCTGGGGTCCAGCAGATGGCTGGGAATTAGGTCTACAGGTGATGACCAGAGGATGACCAGGCTGAACCCTCGCTCAGGGTTTTGTTTCAGTGTCTAGACAAGCAGAGCTGAGCTGAGCTTATCCAACCCCCTCCAAGAAAAAAATGGCTAAAAGCAGGAAAAAAACAACTCTGAGCCAAAGCTTCCAGCTCTCCCCCTGTGCCCTGGCAAGGAAGCCAACGAAGCCTTCCCCCTCCTGCCTCTACCCGGAGACGCTCGCTGCAGCCCCAGCACCTGGGTGAGCAAAGCCAGCCAGGGCTGAACCAGCATCGGCCCAGCCCCCCACAGCGTGCCAAGGGACAGACAGACGGCCAGCCATGCCCTCCAGCGGGCCAGCAGCGTGCGGACAGACGGACGAGGCGACGGCAGGCGGCCAAGCGAGGAACAGCTTGTGCCCATCACGCCCGCGGGCACCGCGGCTGTGCCCTGTTAGCCAGCAATACGCTCGGTCCCCGGGAGCTGCTGCTCTGCCCGTGCCACGGTGGAGAGAGCACCGGGGCTCTCCAGCATGTGCCTGGCACCGGCGTGTACCTGGCACCAACGTGGCACTGCCAGCAGTGGGCACATCGTGGGACAGGAGCTCCAGGTCAGTGTCAAAGCCGCCAGCCTCCCTCTGGCAGAGGTTTGTAGAGGTCCAAGTTTTATTTCCCCTTTGTAACCAACATTTCCTTGCCCCAGCCTGGGTCAGGCCCACACAGGACCCCCATGGCAAGAGGGTGACCACAGCCAGCACCACCCAAGGACAAGAAATGCCTGGACTGGAAGGGGCCTCGAACCCCAGGGCAGGCTCCCCAGGGAGGGTTTGAATCCCCATCCCTGGAGGTGCTTCCAAGCAGTGGAGATGTGGTGCTGAGGGCCGTGGCTCAGCCCCAGCCTTGGCAGGGCTAGAGAATGGTTGGACTGCAGGGTCTGAATAGGGTTTTCCAGACGTTCTAAGGGGGAGGTGGATGTGGGTGTCCCCCCCACCAAGACCTCTCTCCTGGCGACGAAGATGCAGCCCACAGCACACCGCAGCCGGCGGCTGCAGCGAACCTCGAGGTCTGCAAACCCAAACGCTGGTGGTTTTCCCCCAAAGCTGGGGGAGGCTGAGCCGCAGCAGCAGCAGCAGCCACAGCAGCAGCGCGGAGCCGAGCAGCACCTCATGGCTTAGGCAATACCCCCCCCTAGTGCCAGTGCCCCTCCGCGGGCTGCTCGGGCCGGGGACGGCATCCTGCCCGCGCTCCGCACCGTGGGCACCACCCGCACACATCCCCGCCCCGGGCAGGGGACGCTGTGGCCATCACCGTGGACTCGGCTCTGCATAGTCCTGGCCCTTCCCAGGGAGTGGGGGGAGCTTTATCCCCTGGGAAAACGTGTAGAGATCCCCCCAAATCCCAGCCCCATGGGGCTCAACCCCCCAGCTCCACAGGCCCCCAGCCCCATAGCCCCAAACTCTCAGAGTCCCCCAGCTTCCAGCTCCACAGTCCCACAGCTCCAGAGCCCCACACCCCCCAGCTCCACAACCCCCAAGCCGCTACAACCCCCAAGCCCCCACAACCCCCAAGCCCCCAGCCCTACAGCCTCAAAGTCTCAGAGTCCCCCAGCCCCCCAGCCTCCAGCTCCACAGCCCCCCAGCTCCACAGTCCCACAGCTCCCCAGCCCCACAGCCCCAAAGCTCAACAAGCTCCAAGCCCCACAGCCCTACAGCCACAGAGTCCCTGGCCCCACAGCCTCCCAGCCCCATAACCCCACAGTCCCCCAACCCTGCAGCCAACTGGGAACAAGCAGCAGCAGGTCAGATAAAGAACCAGGAGCTTTGGGTGGGGGTCTGCAGCCCTACACCCCTCTTGGACAGCCGGGGCCCTGCACCCCTGCACAGAACACCCCAGTAATGAGGACACGGTGTGGTGCCACTGGATGTGCAGCCCAGGCTTGTGGTCCCTCTCCCAGCACCACCACTGACCCCAGCCCCCTGCTCTCTCTCTCTCAGCATCATCACTGACCCCAGCCCCCTGCTCCCTCTTTCAGCATCACCACTGACCCCAACCCCCTGCTCTCTCTCCCAGCATCACCACTGACTCCACACCAGATCCCAACCCCTGCTCCCTCTTTCAGCATTACCACTGACTCCAGCCCCCTGCTCCCTCTCTCAGCATCATCACTGACCCCAACCCCGCTGCTCCCTCTCCCAGCATCACTGACCCCAACCTCCTCTGCTCCCTTTCCCAGCATCACCACTGACCCCAACCCCGTGCTCCCTCTCCCAGCATCATCACTGACTCAAACCCCCCTGCTCCCTCTCCCAGCATCACCACTGACCCCAACCCCCTGCTCCCTCTCCCAGCATCACCACTGACCCCAACCCCCTGCTCCCTTTCCCAGCATCATCACTGACCCCAGCCCCCTGCTCCCTCTCCCAGCATCATCACTGACCCCAACCCCCCTTCTCCCTCTCCCAGCTTCACCACAGACCCCACACCAGACCCCAACCCCCTCCCCTGCTTGGCACCAAGGCCCCAAGAGCCTCCTGCAGCCGCCGCTGCCATCTCGCCGAGCAGAACCACCCCGCGGGCACCCGGCTGAGCTCCAGGAGCTTTTGAATATGGAAAACACAGGGAGAGGAAGGGGGGGGAAAAAAGCATCTTTCTGTTTGGCCTGAACCCACCCAAGTGGAATGGGAAGGGGAGGAGGGGGAGGGCAAGCCCAAAGAGTTAATCCACTTTGAATTGCAGGGTGGCTTCAGCCCAGGCGCCAACACATCAGAGCTGACAGCTTGACAGAGAAGGATTGGCAGCTCCCGAGGTGAAACATCCCGGCCCGAGCCACGGAGCCGTGCTACAGCCCGGCTGGAAGAGGGGCAGGTTTCATTAGGTTGTTTTCCACAGAGGGAAAGCATGAATTAAATAAATAAAGGTGAAGAGGAGAGGAAGAGCAAGGAGCTGGAACGGACCCCAGCAGGGGTAGCGGCTCCTAGGGACTCCCTCCCCTCCCTAGGGGGACTCCCTCCCCTCCCTGCGGGGACTCCCCCTCCAAACCTGCCCTAGGCTTTGGCAGGGCTCTCTCACACACACACACACACAGAGCACAGACCCTGGGATGAGCATAAGGATGTCTTCAGGGCTGGCCACAGCACCACAGACCCTGGGATGAGCACAGGGATGTCTTCAGGGCTGGCCACAGCACCACAGACCCTGGGATGAGCACAGGGATGTCTTCAGGGCTGGCCACAGCACTGTGCCCCCCCTTGAGATGACCACAGCGTCCCCAAGGAGGACCTTTCCCCACACTGATTGATAGAATCTGATAGATAGAATCAGGTTTGGGTTGGAAAAGATTTTGCAGATCCTTGAGTCCAACCCTCAGCCCAGCACTGCCATGGCCCTCAGCACCACATCTCACACAGCTCTGAAACCCTTCCTGGGCTGGGGAGTCCCTGGGCAGCCTGGGCCAGGCCTTGACAATCCCTTTGGGGATGAAATGGTTCCTCATGTCCAACCTAAACCTCCCCTGGGACAACTTGAGGCCTTTTTCTCTTGTCCCATCAAAATTTGCCCCTGAAGTTGAGCTGTCCCCAAGGGTGGTGTGAAGCCAAACTCCACCCTGCTCCCAGTAGGACTCAGGGCAGGGTCTTTACACCCTCCACAGGACCCCCAAGGAGATGCCAATGTGCAGCTCAGTAACAAAGGAGGGCACAAGGGGAGCAATGCCTCAGGTGGGGCCACATGCCTGTTCCTGTGGGTGACACAGCCCTGAGCAAGGTGACAAAGCCCTTCCTTCTTTCACTGCCTCATGAAAAACTGAACAGGAGCCAGCAGTGGTCACTGGCAGCCCAATGGCCAACCATGTCCTGGGCTGCATCAGAAGGCAGAGCAGCAGCACAGGGAGGGGATTCTGCCCCTCTGCTCTGCTTTGCTCAGACCCCACTTGCAGCACTGCCTCCAGTTCTGGGGCCCCCAGAGCACAAGAAGGACCTGGAGCTGCTGGAGAGGGTCCAGAGGAGGCCACCAAGATGATCAGAGGTTGCAGAACCTCTGCTGTGAGGACAGGCTGGGAGAGTTGGGGCTGTTCAGCCTGGAGAGAAGGCTCCAGGGAGACCTCAGAGCAGCCTTCCAGAACCTGAAGGGCTCCAGGAGGGCTGGGGAGGGACTTGTGACAGGGGCTGGGAGTGCCAGGATGAGGAACAATGGCTTTGAGCTGGGAGAGGGGAGACTGAGACTGGAGATGAGGGAGAAATTCTCTAGAGTGAGGGTGGGGAGAGCCTGGCACAGGCTGCCCAGGGAGGCTGTGGATGTCCCCTCCCTGGAGGTATTCAAGGCCAGGCTGGACGAGGCTTTGAGCCACTTGGGCTGGTGGGAGGGGTTGGAACTGGATGAGCTTTAAGACCCCTTCCACCCCAACCCATCCTAGGATCTTCTGATTCTTTTGACAGGAAGAAAAAAAGAAGAAGGCATTTTTCCAGGAAGGAAGGAAGGAAGCTTGGGGAAAGCAAAGCCAGTCCTAGCCCCCACCCCTCCCATACCCCCCCAGGGCCTCCTGCCTGTCAGGCAGGAATCACTGATCTACAACGGCTGTCTCCGAGGGATGATAGGGCAGCGACCCTCATATTTTCTGCAGCCAGCGCTGCTGTAAAGCTACCTTTGTGCCAGGATGATAGGAATTCATTACAGACCACCCCCCGCCGAGCAGGGGCTCCCAGGGGAGGAATCCGCCAGCTCTCTCCAAGCCTAAATGGGATTAGGTTATCTCTCCCGGTGCTGAAACCGAGCCATGCGCAGAGAGCGGCGCAGAGAGCGGCGCAGAGCGGCCCCGGGCGCGCCGCAGCCGGCGCCGCACCGCCGGCGGAGTCCTCACCGCAGCGCTTCCTCCTCGCACCCCCACCGAGGCTTGGCCCCTGGGTCTGCGGGGTGGGGCACAAGCCCTCCAGGTGAAGATCCACTCCAAAACGGATCCTGGATATAGAATCCCAGCAGGGAGGGGTTGGAAGGGACCTCCGGAGATCATCCAAGCCGATCCCTCCTCCTCCAGCAGGGCACCCACAGCAGCTTGCCCAGCGGCACGGTGGTCAGGGGAGGCTGGATGCTCTCCAGAGACTCCACAACCTCTCTGGGCAGGCTGCTCCAGGCTTCCAGCACCCTCACAGCAAAGAATTTTCTCCCCCTGTTCAGATGGAAGCTCCTGGGTTCCAGTTTGTGCCCATTGCCCCTGGTCCTATCACTGGGCACCACCAGAAAGAGCCTGGCACCTTCATCTTGCCCCCCACCCCTCAGATAGTCATAAGATCCCTTCTCAGCCTGGACAGAATGTCACTGTGTGCCTTTGGCAGATGTCACCCTGCTGTCTGGTAGTCCCCAAATCACCCTCACAAGACCATCACAGAGTGCCTTGAGTTGGAAGGCATCCTCAAAGGTCACCTTGTCCAAGCCCCCTGAGAGAGTGCCCCTTCAGCTGGAGGGGGCCATCTCCAGCCAGCTCAGGCTGCTCAAGGCCCTAGCAGGTTTAACCTTGAATGTCTCCAGGGATGGGGCCTCAACCACATCTCTGGACCTCTCTGGGTCCCTTCCAACCCAAACCATCACCCTCCAGCCAAGGCTTCGCCCATGGTCTGCAGCAGAGCTCAGCCATCCCCACCCCAGAGGCACTGCCACCGCTTGAAGACCACCATAACCATGACCATACCCATGCTGATGCCAGCACACTGCAGCCCCACAGAGCCCTGATGGATGATCCCTGGAGCTCTCTCAGCACAGCCCCAGCTGCCTGGCTTTGGCTGAAGCACTCCTGAATTTGCAACCATTCTCCCCCTCTCCCTCTCCCCGTGGCTGCCGGGTTCCCTCTCAATCATGTCAAACAAACCCAGTGAAAAACATGTTTGACTGCATCAAAGTTCAAACCTCCACCTGTCTGTGTCCCCAAGCAGAGGCCCTTTAATGCTGCAAAGATGTAAACTCCCCCAGGTCTTCATTATGTCTTACAGGCCCCGATATTATATCAGATTATGGAATCATTAAACAAAACCTCGTCCTCCTCGCTGTCCAGAGGGGCCTCCAGTTACCTTGTCTAAATATAACAGCATCATTTTTAACCAAGGAGCTGCTCCAGTCCCTTGAGCCTTCATTATATTTCATGGGCCTGGGTTGGAGAATATCATCCCTCACTCCAGGAGCTCATCCTGCACTCGTGCTGAGGCCGAGACCACCGACCGCCGCCACCCAACCCTGGTCAGGGGTCACCGCCTCGGGACAGAGAAACGACTCCGGGGCTGGGAAGGAGGAGCAGGGCAGGGAGGTGTGTGATGGGCTGCTGAGGTGGAACAAAAGGAGATGAAGAGAGGGAAAGCAATTGAAAGGGGGGGAGGGGGGAGGTTGGGGCGGGGGGGGGGCTTGGAATCAGAGCTAGGTATGCACCCAATTATTTTAATTGCCTTGTAGGTGCCGTTTAGGGCTCGCTGATGCATCTCACATCATTGTTTACTGCTCGCAGCAGAACCAATTATGTTTGAACATCGAGGGGCTGAGAGCTGGCAAATAAACAAGCAGGCGTGTGCTGGGATCTACTGGAGGTAGCTTTGCACCCATCCGTCAGGGAGCAGCCAGGCATGGACCGGAGAGAAGAGGGGGAGGGGGTTAGCCAGGGCAGCTCTCCCACACACCCCCCCCCACTTCCCAGGGTGAGAGTGTTGGGGGGAGGAGGGGTTAGGGAGGAGGGAACCCCGCAGCTGGAAAGCAGCAGCCAGAGGGGAAAGAGCAAATAGATCTGTTTAGGAGGGAAAAGGGGAAAGGAATGAAGATGTAAAGCTGGAGTTTCTGGTGGGGTTTTGACACCGGTTGTCAGAGCTGGTGGTGCGTGTGCTCCTGTCTTTACAGTAAATAACTGTCAGCAATTAGGGAGTGTAGGTGTTCGGGGGGAGGGGTGGGGGGAGGAGGAAGCAGGCAGCTCCAGCACATCAATCACAGGGGCGACGAGGAGCTGGGGCCACCAGCAGCAGCCCTGGGGCCATGTCTGCAGGGGCAGAGATGCCTCTGGACCGTGGCTTGCCCGGGGCACAGCTGCCATCAAAGCTCCCAGTCCCCAGGGCTGCTGGAATCATAGAGTCATTAAGGTGGGAAGAGACAACTAAGGTCATCAGATCCAACCATCAGCCCCACAGCACCACAGCCACTAAACCATGGCCCCAAGTGCCATGTCTACACGTGTTTTGAACACCTCCAGGGGTGGTGACTCCCTGGGCAGCCCTGTTCCAATCCCTGACCACCCCTTCAGTAAAGAAACATTTCCTTAACATCCAACCTAAACCTTCCCAGGGACAACTTGAGGCCATTGGATCCCCTGAGGGATCCACTGCAGCTGTACCTGGGGCCACCATGGAGCAGTGGCTGAGAGGTACCTGGTGGGAAGCAGCACCCAGAGGTTGTGCTGAAAGTGCCTTTTATTGTGGGAGGAAAAGGTCTCTCTCCCACATTGCCTATCCCAGCTGAGTGTTGGGACACCACCAGCACAAGGCAGCCAGAGCTGGGTGCTTCTGCTGGACACCAAGGCTCAAAGCCCCCAGGGCTGCTGGAACCACAGGGTCATTAAGGCTGGAGAAGCCTTTGAAACTTGAGCTCAGCCAGCAACCCAACCCCACCATGGCCACCACCTCCCTGGGCAGCCTGTGCCGATCCCTGACCGCTCTGGCAGCACAGAAATTGTTCCTCACCTCCAACCTAACCCTCCCCTGGCACAATTTCAGGCCTTTTCCTCACCTGATCCTATGGAGAATAGGTTGGAAGAGGCCTCTAAGGTCATCCAGTCCAACCTTCAAGCCAGCCTCACCATGGCCACCAAACCATGGCCCCAGGTGCCATGGCCACAGGGTTGTGGAACACCTCGAGGCATGGGGACTCCACCACCTCCCTGGGCAGCCTGTGCCAAGCCCTGACCACTCTGGCAGCACAGAAATTGTTCCTCATCTCCAACCTAACCACCCCCTGGCACAAATTTCAGGCCATTTCCTCTCTTTCCATCACCTGAGGCTAGGGAGAAGAGCCCAACCCCCACCTGACTGCAGCCTTCTCTCAGGGAGCTGCAGAGAGCACCGAGGTCTCCCCTCAGCCTCCCCTCAGCCTCCTCCACACCAAACACCCCCCAGCTCCCTCAGCCTGATCTGCACTAACTGGCTCCAAGCCTGCTCCTTCCTTCCCCCGTCACAGCTCTCCCCCCCCCATCCCTCCTCCTGCTTTTCAACTCCCCTCTGCTAACAGAACTGTAATAGCAGTTTAGCCTCCCCATCTGCAAGTTCTTTGACACCAATAACCTCTGCCTTTGTGCTTCCTGCCTCAGACAAAAAACTCTGCCTTTCAGGTTAGCAGCAGCCTGCCGGCCTTGGGGGCCGTGTAGCCCAGCCTTGATAAACCCAACTTCAGAGGCTCATTAGAGCTCAGCCCCAGGAGCTGAGCCCCGGGGGAGGGGGGCGCAGGGGAGCCCCCATCTCCCGTTCCTATGGCGACGGAGGATGCCGATGTTGCAGCCCGAGGCGCTACTTTTGGTACTTAGAGATCAAACGGGCAGGGCAAGCGGTGCCGGGGAGCGATACACAGAGTGCAGGAGACTTAATGACTTGAATTAACAACACCGCAGCCGCGGCTCCCCGCTCCCTGCTTGCTCGGGAGGAGACCCAAACTTTGCCACCTCGGGTTAAAACTTCGCATCTCTCTCTCTCTCTCTATTTGCATCCTCATCCCTGCCCTCGTCCTGCGTTCGCAGAGTGGGTTGGGTTGGAAGGGATCTTCAAGATCGTTGGGTTTCAGCTCCCCCCTGCCGTGGGAGGGGAGGCTCCACCAGCCCAGGTTGCTTAAGGCTGCATCCAAGCCGGCTTTCAGCACCTCCCAGGGAGGGGGCAGCCACTCCCCTGCTTCAGTCTCTCCCCACCCCACCCCCCCTCACTGTCAAGAATTGGGTGGTAGGTTGGACTTGATGATCTCGAAGGTCTTTTCCAACCTGGTTAACTCCATTCTAACTGATTTTATTCTATTCATCCTCATCTCCACTCTCAGGCTCTCCTCTGGCAGCTTCAATCCATTCCCTCTCACCCTACCACAAGCCCTTGTGAAAAGTCCCTTCCCAGCTTTCTTGTAGCCCACCTTGTCCTCTCCCTTTGGGAAACACCACCCCCACCCCACCCCCACCTAAGGACAGCAAGCTGGGACCCACCCCAGTGCTCATCCCGTGGGTGGTGGCCCCATCATGCACACCAGAGGCAACAATGCAGGGCAGGAAAAGGCTGAAGAAACTCAGATATCACAGAATCAGCCACAGATGGTTTGGGTTGGAAGAGACCTTAAAGATCATCCAGCTCCAGCCCCCCCACCATGGGCAGGGACACCTCCCACCAGCCCAAGTTGCTCAATACCCCTCAGCATCTCCCCTTGCCCCACCAGGGGCCAAAGCACAGCCATGGCTCATGCTTCACTCCAGCAGCCCAGGGGTCTTCTTCTCCCCTTCCAACACAGCCCCCCAGGTTGTGAGATAGAGCTTGGGAAGGGCTGGGAGATAGTGAGGGAAGCTGAGGGTCCTCTCCCTTTCCAACACAGCCCCCCAGGTTGTGGGAGAGAGTTTGGGAAGGGCTAGGAGATGATAAGGGAAGCTGAGGGTCCTCTCCCCTTCCAACACAGCCCCCCAGGTTGTGGGACAGAGCTTGGGAAGGGCTGGGAGATGGTGAGGGAAGCCAAGGGGGGACCCTCAGCAACCAGCTGCCTTCCCAGCAGCAAGGACTTGGTAAGTACAGAGAGAAAAGGGAGGGGGGAAGGACTTCTCCTTGGTTTTATGTCTCCTCACAGTCTCTTTTCTCCTCTTTTCCCATCTCCCTCGCATGCTCTTTCCGCTCTAGAGCATTCTGTGCTTTGCTGGGGCATTAAGAGGCAGCATCTCAAACTGTTTAGTGAAGCATTAAAGGGGCATGAAAATACTCACATTGCATCTGAGCACTGAAAGCCCTGAAGCATCCTCAGGAAGAAAAAAACCACTAAATAAAAGAAAGAAAGAAAGAAAGAGAGAAAGTGGGGGGGGGAGAAAAAAATCTACTAAAAGCAACCTCCCAGTTGTGTGAAATGAGACAAATTCTGCACACAGCAAACCTGCCTCAGTGCCAGGCAACTGCCACACCCCAGCCACCTTCCCAGCCCCATTTCCAGCCTGGCCACTGGATGCTGTGCAGCTCCTGCAGCTGATCCCTGCCTGTTCCCAGCGTGGGTCACTTGGGAACGTTTCATGCTATCATAGTGTCATAGAATCAGTCAGGGTTGGAAGGGACCACAAGGATCAGCTAGTTCCAACCCCCCTGCCATGGGCAGGGACACCCCACACTAGATCAGCCTGGCCAGAGCCTCATCCAGCCTGGCCTTAAACACCTCCAGGGCTGGGGCCTCGACCACCTCCCTGCACAACCCATTCCAGGGTTTCACCACTCTCATGGGGAAGAACCTCCTCCTCACCTCCAGCCTGAATCTCCCCACCTCCAGCTTCATTCCATTCCCCCTAGTCCTATCACTCCCTGAGATCCTGAGAAGTCCTTCCCCAGCCTTCCTGTAGGCCTGTTCAGAGAGCCATTAAGGTTGGAAGAGGTCTTGAAGGTCATCCAGGCCAAGCAGCAGCTCCACCCCACCATGGGCACCAAACCACGGCCCCAAGTGCCATGTCTTGATGTTCTTTGAGCACCTCCAGGGATGGGGACTCCATCACCTCCCTGGGCAGCCTGTGCCAAGCCCTGACTGCTCTGGCAGCCAAGAAACTGTTTCTCATCTCCAACCTAACCCTCCCCTGGCACAATTTCAGGCCATTTCCTCTCCTTCTATCACCTGAGCCTATAGAGAATAGGTTGGAAAAGGCCTCTAAGGTCATCCAATCCAACCTTCAACCCAACCCCACCATGGCCCCAAGTGCCATGGCCACAGGGTTCAGGATCACCTCCAGGCATGGGGACTCCACCACCTCCCTGGGCAGCCTGTGCCAAGCCCTGAGCACTCTGGCAGCAAAGAAAATTGTTCCTAATTTCCAACCTAACCCTCCCCTGGGGCAACTTGAGACCATAACAACTTTGGGCCATCAGCAGAAGTCACAATTCAGCCCCTGCTCAAGCTCCCTGATGAGTTCAGCCCCAAAAGTGGAGCCTCAGATGGCCCCAGAGGCGTTCAAATCATCACAGCTCAGGCACACACCAGCTCCTGACTGCCCTCTCTACCGAAGCCAACAGTAACCTGCCAACACCTCTGGCCTCAGAAGGAGACTTTTCCCTCCATCCCCAGTTCCAGAGGGTTGGATAAGGGTTCAGCAGCACCTGACTCACACAGGGCAGAGCAGGTGCCCCTCTGCCCCCATCCCACAGGCTTGTGCCACAGCATCAGACCTGTTGGCATGCACCAAAGAGCTGAGCCTTGTTTGGTCCACTCCAACCACAGCTCCAGGGAAGAGGCTGTGCCACTGCTCCATGAGAAGGCTAAGAAGGGATCTGATCAATGTCTATCAATATCTGAGGGGTGGGTGGCAGGGTGAAGCTGCCAGGCTCTGTTTGGTGGTGCCCTGTGCCAGGACAGGGAGCAATGGGCACAAACTGAAAGCCAGGAGGTTCCACCTCACCATGAGGAGAAACTGCTTCGGTGTGAGGCTGCTGGAGCCTGGAGCAGGCTGCCCAGAGAGGTTGTGGAGTCTCCTCTGGAGCCTTCCAAGCCCTACCTGGATGTGTTCCTGTGTGCCCTGCCCTGGGGGATGCTGCTTTGGCAAGGGGGTTGGACTGGATGCTCTCCAGAGGTCACTTCCAACCCCTCCCATTCCAGGATTCTAGGGTTCTGTTTTCCTATGATTCCAGGATTTTAGGAGTCCAGGAGTCCAGGATTCTAGGATCCTAGGATTTGGTGATTCTAAGATTCCAGGAGTCCAGGATTCTATGATTCTAGGGTCCTCTGATTCTATGATTCCAGGATTCCAGGAGTCCAGGATTCTATGATTCTGGGATTCCAGGAGTCAAGGATTCTAGGCTTATGGGATTTTAGGAGTCCAGGATTCTAGGATTCAAGGATTCTAGGATTCCAGGATCCTAGGATTTGGTGATTCTAAGATTCCAGGATTCTGGGATTTGATGATTCTAGGATTCCAGGGTTCTGGAATTTTAGGAGTCCAGGATCCTATGATTCTAGGATTTGATGATTCCAGGATTCTAGGAGTCCAGGATTCCAAGATTCTATGATTCTGGAACTCTAGGAGTCCAGGATTCTATGATTCTAGAATAACCTTTATTTAGAATAAACCAAACCAGGTTGGAAGAGACCTTCAAGATCATCCTGTCCAACCCACCAACCAATCCAACCCACCCAAGCACCCCATCAAGTCTCCTCCTGAGCACCTCCAGTGATGGTGACTCCACCACCTCCCTGGGCAGCCCATTCCAATGGGCAATCACTCTCTCTGTATAGAACTTCTTCCTAACATCCAACCTGAACCTCCCCTGGCGCAGCCTGAGACTGTGTCCTCTTGTTCTGGTGCTGGCTGCCCGGGAGAAGAGACCAACCTCTGCCTGTCTACAACCTCCCTTCAGGTAGTTGTAGAGAGTGATAAGGTCACCCCTGAGTCTCCTCTTCTCCAGGCTAAGCAACCCCAGCTCCCTCAGCCTCTCCTCACAGGGCTGTGTTCCAAGCCCCTCACCAACTTTGCTGCTCTTCTCTGGACTCGTTCCAGCAAGTCAACCTCCTTCCTAAACTGAGGGGCCCAGAACTGGACACAGGACTCGAGGTGTGGCCTAACCAGTGCAGTGTACAGGGGCAGAATGACCTCCCTGCTCCTGCTGGCCACACTGTTCCTGATGCAGGCCAGGATGCCATTGGCCCTCTTGGCTGCCTGGGCACACTGCAGGCTCATGTTCAGCTCTCTGCCTGGCTGCTCTCAGCCACTCTGACCCCAGCCTGTAGCACTGCATGGGGTTGTTGTGGCCAATGTGCAGAACCCGGCACTTGGATGTGTTCAATCTCCTGCCCTTGGCCTCTGCCCATCTGCCCAGCCTGTTGAGGTCCCTCTGCAGAGCCTCTCTGCCCTCCAGCAGATCAACTCCTGCCCCCAGCTTGGTGTCGTCAGCAAATTTACTGATGATGGACTCAATGTCCTCATCCAGATCATCAATGAAGATGTTAAAGAGCACAGGGCCCAGCACTGATCCTTGGGGCACACCACTAGTGACTGGGATTCCGGGATTCCAAGATTCTAGGACTCTATGATTCTAGGATCCTAGAATTTGATGATTCTAGGAGTCCAAGATTTTAGGAGTCCAGGATTCTAGGATTCTCTGATTCCAGGATTCTATGATTCTAGGATCCTAGGATTCTATGACTCCAGGAGTCCAGGATTCTGGGATTCCAGGAGCTCTCCTGTTTGAGAGAAGCCAGGCAGGACTGGGGCTGCTCCCAGATCCTTTCCTCCCCTCCCCGCCCTCGCTCCCTCCCTGCCGTGGATTTGCATCTCTCTCTTTTCGGGCAGCTCCCATTTCCAGCACAGAAAGGGCTCTGTTCAGGTCTTCCCCTCCCCGCCTCTCCCTCCTTTCCCAGCGATTGTTATGTTAAAATCCCCAGGACATGTTTCTGCAAAGAATTAAAAGAGGGTGAGGCAGAGATTGTTTTCGTTGGTGTCTCACTAAGTCTCTGACCTTGAGCGTGAATAGAAAACAAGAAAAAAGGGACTTTATGCTAATATCACTCACTGAGCACAAGGGGGGGGGCGAGGGGGGGTGGAAATAATAACGGCAAATGAAGATTATGAATGCAAATCAACTTAATAGAGAGAGAGAGGAGCCGTGCAGGAGCCTTGTTTGTTGCTCTTGTACAGGGCGACCTGCATTGTCTGTTTGCGCTGCACCCCAGGTCTAATCGTTCCAGATGATACCAGGGGTAGGGAAAAGAAAGGAACAGGAAAGGTTGTAATTCCCTCTAATTAGGACATTGTTCATTTCACCACCACCACCACCCCACCAGCACCACCTCCCCCCCCCCACCTTGCTCGTGGCTGTTCTGCTTGAAGAGGCCTCTCGCACCGGCCCCTCGCAAGCGGCTCCAGGCTCAGCTGCCTCCAGGTAGCTCCCAGCCCCTCTGCTGCCAGGAATGGATCCGTGGCTGCAGTGCCAGAGCAGGATCCCAGGCTTGGAATCCAGTATCTCACCACCCTGAGGGGAAGGGAAGGGAAGGGAAGGGAAGGGAAGGGAAGGGAAGGGAAGGGAAGGGAAGGGAAGGGAAGGGAAGGGAAGGGAAGGGAAGGGAAGGGAAGGGAAGGGAAGGGAAGGGAAGGGAAGGGAAGGGAAGGGAAGGGAAGGGAAGGGAAGGGAAGGGAAGGGAAGGGAAGGGAAGGGAAGGGAAGGGAAGGGAAGGGAAGGGAAGGGAAGGGAAGGGAAGGGAAGGGAAGGGAAGGGAAGGGAAGGGAAGGGAAGGGAAGGGAAGGGAAGGGAAGGGAAGGGAAGGGAAGGGAAGGGAAGGGAAGGGAAGGGAAGGGAAGGGAGACCTTCAAGATCATCGAGTCCAAACTATCACCCAACACCATCTAATCAACTAAACCATGGCACCAAGCACCCCATCCAGTCTCCTCCTAAACCCCTCCAGTGATGGTGACTCCACCATCTCCCTAGGCAGCACATCCCAATGGCCAATCTCTCTGTGAAGAATTTCTTCCTACCATCCAGCCTAAAGCTCCCCTGGCACAGCTTGAGACTCTGTCCTCTTGTTCTGCTGCTGGTTGCCTGGGAGAAGAGACCAACCCCCACCTGGCTACAACCTCCCTTCAGGGAGTTGTAGACAGCAATAAGGTCTCCCCTGAGCCTCCTCTTCTCCAGGCTAAGCAACCCCAGCTCCCTCAGCCTCTCCTCACAGGGCTGTGCCCCAGACCCCTCCCCAGCCTCGTTGCCCTTCTCTGGACACCTTCCAGGAGGTAGATTCCCCTAGGGGCACAGAGAAGCTCAGTTTTGATAGCTTTAAGGCCCCCTCCAACCCAACCCGTCCTGTGATCCCAGCCCTGCGTTCTGGGGGTGCAGCTGCTCCAGCAGGGACAAGAGGACATCGCAGCCACATCCAAGAGCCACAAAACCACCCCTGCTCTCCACCCACCCGCCTTTTCAACAAGACCTTGCCTCATCATCATCACCATCATCATCATCATCATCATCACCGTTTCTATTTCGTTTCCTCCCCATCCCCATTCTCTCAGCAGCCTTTTCAGGCGAGGCTGCCACGGCTGCGGCGCAGGGAACCAAGCTCTCAGCATCTGCGAGCGGAGCATCCAGCATAACAAAAGCCCTGCTCCTGGCAGGGATCTCAGGCACTATCATAACACCATCATAATAGCTGGAGAGCGGCGACAGCCCTCACAAAGAGCACAGCCACGCCAGGCTCGGCCGCATTCAGATCAAGAGCGGCTGCGGGGCACCCGCTGGCTCCTTTTGAGCAGGGGATTTGTTTACACGCAGGGAAAGTTGCAATGGAAATGGCTTGGGCCGGTCCTCAGCGTGGCATTTCCAAGGCTGGGCAGAGCTTAACTGCCTCTTGCCACTCTCCTTTAAATGCACCTTCGCCACGGGTAGAAAGCGGCGAGACAATGCTCTGCTTCGGAAGAAGTGGAGCGTGGAGGAAGGGGGGGGAAAAAAAGCCAAACACCAACCCCAAGCTCAGACCCAGAAGCATTAAGAAAGGTCACAGCCTGGCTGGAAGAGGCTGGAAAGGCAGGGCCACAGGAGAAGGTGATTCCATCACTGCTATTGTGTCTTCCCAGACCTGTTAAACCTACCCACCCACCCCCCCAACCAGGGCACCGAAGGTGCTGCCTCACTGGAAGTCAGAAATGGTTTTCCTGCCTCCCATTAAAACAAGAATCAAGGTCAGTTCTATTTAAATGAGCCTTAAACTGGCCTGGGAGATCAAATTGGGTCCCAGTTTGATTTAGAACTGATGCCTTGCTCCCTACAAATCCCACTGGGCTCATGGAAACCCAGGCAGGATGAATTCCTGAGCTGCTGGGGTCTCCAGCACCCAGCAGCCCCCCAAGACCTGCTCCTCTCTGCAGACCCAGTGCAGCTCTAGCTCAGACCAGCCCAGGATGGTTCCCCAAGCCCCACTCCTCTCCAGGGACTCCAGCTTAAACCAGACCAAGATAGTTCCCCCAAGCCCCCAACTCAGACCAAACCAGCCCAGGATGGTTTCCCCATCCCCATTCCTCTCCAGAGTCTCCAACTCAGACCAGTCCAGGATGGTTTCCTCAAGCCCTGTTCCTCTTCAGAGTCTCCAACCAGCCCAGGATGGTTTCCCCATCCCCATTCCTCTCCAGAGTCTCCAACTCAGACCAGCCCAGGATGGTTTCCCCATCCCCATTCCTCTCCAGAGTCTCCAACTCAGACCAGCCCAGGATGGTTTCCCCATCCCCATTCCTCTCCAGAGTCTTCAATTCAGACCAGTCCAGGATGGTTTCCCCAAGCCCTGCTCCTCTCCAGAGTCTCCAACTCAGACCAGCCCAGGATGGTTTCCCCAAGCCCTGTTCCTCCCCAGAGTCTCCAACTCAAACCAGCCCAGGATGGTTTCCCCAAGCCCTGTTCCTCCCCAGAGTCTCCAACTCAAACCAGCCCAGGATGGTTTCCTCAGCCCTGTTCCTCCCCAGAGTCTCCAACTCAGACCAGACCACGATGGTTTCCCATCCCCACCTCTCTCCAGGAGAGAGGACTTCAGGCCAGCCCAGGATGATTTCCCCAAGCCCTGCTCCCTTCCAGAGACACCAACTCAGGCCAGACCAGACCAGAAAGCTTCCCCCAGCCCAGCGCTGCCAGCAACCCCCCCACAGGCTGCTTCTTCCCTCAGGATTCACCTTTCAGCTTGGCCTAAACGCTCTCAAGGATTTCTGGAGTGTTTTAAACCGAGAGCAAACCCTCCAAACCCACCCCCCCACACACACCCCCAAAATCCAGGGAGCAGGGGACCTGACCGAGGTCTGATCACCATCCCTCCATCTCTGGGGTGGAGGGTTCACACTTCTCCATCGACGCCAGGGCAGCAGCCAGGCAGGGCTGCTGTTATCTTTAGCCACAACCACCACCACCGCCGCCGCCGCCCCCCCTCCCCACCCCTCCCTCCCCTTCCAAACAACATCCACAAGAGAGTTTAGGCTGGGAACGCAGCTCTTTAATCTCCAGCAAGCCTTTGACAACCTGTCTCGTCCTGGCTTTTAGCTGCGCCAGAGCTGTTCGTTAATGGAGCATTAACCTTGGAGAGCTTCTGCAATTACTCCAACACTAATTCTGACAGGTTTTGGTGTATCTGTTTGTTCTTTTGACAGGCAAAAGGAATTTCTTTTTAAAAGCTGTTTGATACATTTGAGACCTTCTGTCCACATCTTTTCTGTGTTGTGTGCTTTTTTTTTTCCCCCCCTCCCACCTCCCTCCCTCCCTCCCCTCCTTCCTTCTGCTGGAGATGGGAAGGTGGTGGTGGAGGGAGGGGGGGGAGAGAGAGAGCCCTTCCTGCTGACACCTCGGTGTAGGAACCCGTCAGGATATTTTTTGCACCCCCTCCACCCCACCCCACCCCCCCTTTTCAACCCCCTTCCCACCCCTTGCTTTAAGTCACAGAAGCGTTTGGTCTCTCCTGACCTCATTAGGGTAATTAGTAAACCTTTTGAAGCTGGGAGAATGGCTCTAAGCTGTGGGAAAGTGAGGAGAGCAAAGAGCCTCTGAAAGGAGCCTGTGGATGGAGAAAGGGGGGGGAAGGAAAATAAAACCCTCTCCAGCCAAGGAGAGAGGACCTGCAGCAAGAACTGAGCAGGGAGGTGGCCGAGGAGGAGCACGGTGGCTGCTCTGCTCCCTTGGAAATCTCCTTAAACTGCCTCTTTTCAGAGGCTGGGAATCCAAGTCCTGCTTATCCCATAAGATGCTGCGGGCAGCCAAGGAGCAGGGGAGGAACACAGCGGCGGGGCTGTGAGCTGAGGAGCTGGCTGAGCTTCCTCTGATCTCCCACCGCTTCCCCGGCCGCCCCCTGGCAGATCAGCTCTGGCTGCACCTGAATCCTTCCTTCACTCAAACAACAGCGAACCCCAGCGAGGCTCCCTGCACAATTCCTGCCTGGGAAAGAGAGGTTTGGGAAGGGAAGGGAAGCCTGGCTGCCTGCCAGCAGAGTCCAGCTGCTCCAGGTAACCCCTGGGGAGAGGTGATAACAAACACCTCCATCTGAGGCGTGATAAGGAGCCTGGAATGGGTCTGAGGTGTGATAAGGATCCTGGAGTTGATCTGGGGTGTGATAAGGATCCTGGAGTTGATCTGAGGAGTAATAAAGATCCTGGAATTGATCTGAGGTGTGATAAGGATCCTGGAGTTGATCTGGGGTGTAACAAGGATCCTGGAATTGATCCAAGGAGTAACAAAGATCCTGAATTGAGTTGAGGTGTGATAAGGATCCTGGAATTGATCTGAGGTCTGATAAGGATCCTAGACTCGATCTGAGGAGTAACAAAGATCCTGGAATTGATTTGAGGTGTGATAAGGATCCTGGAATTGATCTGGGGTGTAGCAAGGATCCTGGAATTGATCTGAGGTCTGATAAGGATCCTAGACTCGATCTGAGGAGTAACAAAGATCCTGGAATTGATTTGAGGTGTGATAAGGATCCTGGAATTGATCTGGGGTGTAGCAAGGATCCTGGAATTGAGCTGAAGTCTGATAAGGACCCTGGAATTGTTTTGATTTGGTAACAGGGACAGTGCCTGCCATGGGTGGCCCTGCTGGATAAGTGAGGTTGGGCTGGGTGATCTCCAGAGGTCCCCTTCCACCCCCCACCACGCTGGGATCCTGGGAAGAAAGCTGAGAAAGGACCTTGCTGCCAGCTTCAAAGTGGAGAGAGAATTCCCAGAAATTCATGGAATGGTTTGGGCTGGAAGGGAGCTCAAAGCTCAGCCAGCTCCAACCCCCTGCCAGGGGCAGGGACACCTCCCACCAGTCCCAGGTTGCATCAAGACCTCATCCAGCCTGGCCTGGAACACCTCCAGGGTTATCCTGGTGTGAACACTGCTTTCCAAACCGACCTGAGGCACCGTGCCCAGGCCTGTGAGGAAGGCATGGGAACATTCATTAAGGCCACTCAGTCCTCCCTGCCCCTGATAAACACAGGAATCATTTTTCAGGGCACTCAACCAAGCCAGTGGAGAAACCAAAAACGATGACTGTGGAGAAGCTGAAGCTATAAAACATGGATAAAAACCTCCACTTCTGAAAGGAAAAGAAAGAGGAGCTGCATCTCAAACCCTTTTTGCTGGATTTCACAAAGGCCACAAACCTAATGCCTCTTGTTCAGAGAGAGAGAGTTTGATGTGGATGTGAGAGAAACTCAGATTAAAATAACATTGACCACACCAACAGAAAAAAAAGGAGGAGGAGGAGAGGAGAACTCACCCTGGGAGCAGAGGATTGGCACCAGCGCAGCCCTGGGTCCTGCTGTGCCCTCAGCAGCACAGAAGCAGAATCCTGGAATGGGTTGGGTTGGAAGAGACCTTCAAGATCCTCCAGTTCCAACCCCCCCCTGCCCTGGGCAGGGACACCTCCCACCAGCCCAGCTTGCTCAAGGCCTCATCCATCCACCTCCAGGCAGGAGGCAGCCACAGCCTCCCTGGGCAACCTGTGCCAGGCTCTCCCCACCCTCACTCTAGAGAATTTCTTCCTCCTCTCCAGTCTCAACCTCCTCTCTCCCAGCTCAAAGCCGTTGTCCTTCATGGGGACAATAAGGGCAACGAGGCTGGGGAGGGGTCTGGAGCACAGCCTTATGAGGAGAGGCTGAGGGAGCTGGGGTTGCTGAGCCTGGAGAGGAGGAGGCTCAGGGGAGACCTCATTGCTGTCTACAACTACCTGAAGGGAGGTTGTAGCCAGGTGGGGGTTAGTCTCTTCTCCCAGGCAGCCAGCACCAGAACAAGAGGACACAGTCTCAAGCTGTGCCAGGGGAGGTTTAGGCTGGAAGTGAGGAGAAAGTTCTTCGCTAAGAGAGTCGTTCGTCATTGGAATGTGCTGCCCAGGGAGGTGGTGGCCTCCAGGCATGGGGACTCCATCACCTCCCTGGGCAGCCTGTGCCAAGCCCTGACCACTCTGGCAGTGTAGAAACTGCTCCTAATCTCCAACCTGACCCTTGCCTGGGGCAATTCCAGGGCCATTCCAAGGTGAAGCAGCACCACGCCCCCCAAATAAAAGGTTCAAAGACCCCCTCCCCTCAAGTGCTTGTTCAGGGCTTTAGGTTTTTCACTCCCAAAAGGAGATTTTAGAGCTCTTCGGGGGGGGGGGTGTAGAGGGGAGAGCAGGCTCTCAGCTGGGGCTGAACAATGAACCCATCAGGATTATTTTAAGTACACCTGGGTGGGTTCCCCCCGCCCCTTCTCCTTTAAAAGAAGGAGAATAATTAAGCAGCAGAACACATTAGCAGCATATCAGGGACATATTCACTGCTCCTTCACTCAGCTGCTTCAGCTGAAGGCTCTGTTCCAAGTGAAACCTTTAAGTTGCAGCAGGCACACACAGACACCCGGGGCGGGGAAGGACGAACCCAGCCGGGTGCTCTGCAGGGGGCTGAGCATCACCAACAGATTGGTCTCTTCTAGCTGCACATCCTGGCAGATCTCAACACTTCTGGTCCCCCCCAGCTCTTTCCGAGCAACAGGCAAGAGAGTTGCTGTGACTGTGGATGGGAGCAAGAGGATCCCCGAGTGCCTGCAGCCACCCCCGCCGGGGGCTGCAGAGCGGAAAGGGAACCGAGAGGGTGAGGGAACCAGTGGGTGAGGGAGTGTGGAGGTGCTGCTGGGTGTGAGCACAGAGATATTCAGAGAATGAAGCCTAGGAGGAGCAGCTGAGGGAGCTGGGGGTGGTTCAGCCTGGAGAAGAGGAGGCTGAGGAGAGACCTTATTGCCCTCTACAGCTCCCTGAGAGGAGGTTGGAGTGAATACAGAACACAGAATTAACCAGGTTGGAAAAGACCTTCACGATCAACAGGTCCAACCTATCACCCAACACCACCTAATCAACTCAACCATGGCACTGAGTGCCTCATCCAGTCTGGTTTTAAACACTCCCAGTGATGGGGACTCCACCAGCTCCCTGGGCAGCACATTCCAGTGGCCAATCCCTCTTCCTGTGAAGAATTTCTTCTTAACATCCAGACTAAGCCTCCCCTGGCACAGCTTGAGACTGTGAGCTGGGGGTTGGCTTCTTCTGCCTAGGCTCAGGTGATAGAAGGAGAGGGAATGACCTGAAATTGTACCAGGGGAGGGTTAGGTTGGAGCTGAGGAACAATTTCTTTGCTGCAAGAGTGGTCAGGGCTTGGCACAGGCTGCCCAGGGAGGTGATGGAGTCCCCATGCCTGGAGGTGTTCAAAGAACATCAAGACGTGGCACCTGGGGCCGTGGTTTGGTGCCCATGGTGGGGCTGGGCTGCTGCTTGGCCTGGATGACTGTAGAGACCTCTTCCAACCTTGTGGCCATGGCACTTGGGGCCATGGTGGGGTTGGGTTGCTGGCTGGACTGGCTGATCTTGGAGGTCTTTTCCAATTCAAAGAGTTCTATGAACCCCAGGGATCCACAGCCATCCATGGAATCCCTTCCACCAACCCATCCCTACCACCCTCCATTTGCCTGGAATTTCCTCTCCTAGGTGCCTTGAAGATCCATCCTCCTGACAGGTATCCTTGGACCTGGGCTTCAGCTGTTGGCTTTGATCTGGCAAGGTAAAAGAAGAAGATTCTGAAGTGGAACACCTCAGATGTTCAGCTCAGGTTTCATTTTAGGGCCAACCTTCTCCCTTTGCCACGCATGCAGCCTCCCATTAGCATGCAGCAGGAGTTGCTGCATCCTCTTTAATGTTTACTCATCCTTAGATTGCAGGGGGAAAAAAAAAAGGGGGGGATTTGTTGTGTGAATTCCTTCTTCAATTAGCTCTGGTGCTCCAAAGGAAAAAAAAAGAAAAAAAAAGGAAGGGGAAAAAAAATAATAATAATAAAAAGGGGGAAAAAAAGGGGAAATGGTGGGGAAAAAAATGGGGGAAAAAAAAAAAAAAGAAAAAAAAAGGTGAACAATGAAAAAGAAAAAAGGTGGGAAAATAGAAAAAGAAAAAAAGGGGGAAGAAAGGGGGGGAAGAGAAAAGAAAAAAGGGGGAAAAAGAGGAAAGAAAAAAGGGAAAAAAGAGGAAAGAAAAAAAGGGAAAAGGGGGAAAAGAGGAAAGAAAAAAGGGAAAAAAGAGGAAAGAAAAAAGGGAAAAAAGAGGAAAGAAAAAAGGGAAAAGGGGGAAAAGAGGAAAGAAAAAAGGGGAAAAAAAGAGGAAAGAAAAAAAGGGAAAAAAGAGGAAAGAAAAAGGAAAAAAGAGGGAAGAAAAAAGGGAAAAAAGAGGAAAGAAAAAAGGGAAAAAAGAGGAAAGAAAAAAGGGAAAAAAGAGGAAAGAAAAAAGAGGAAAGAAAAAAGAGGAAAGAAAAAAGAGGAAAGAAAAAAGAGGAAAGAAAAAAGAGGAAAGAAAAAAGAGGAAAGAAAAAAGAGGAAAGAAAAAAGAGGAAAGAAAAAAGAGGAAAGGAAAAAGAGGAAAGAAAAAAGAGGAAAGGAAAAAGAGGAAAGAAAAAAGAGGAAAGAAAAGAGAGGAAAGAAAAAAGAGGAAAGAAAAAAGAGGAAAGAAAAAAGAGGAAAGAAAAAAGAGGAAAGAAAAAAGAGGAAAGAAAAAAGAGGAAAGAAAAAAGAGGAAAGAAAAAAGAGGAAAGAAAAAAGGGGGGAAAGAGGAAAGAAAAAAGGGGGGAAAGAGGAAAGAAAAAAGGGGGAAGAAAAAAGAGGAAAGAAAAAAGAGGAAAGAAAAAAGAGGAAAGAAAAAAGGGGGAAAAGAGGAAAGAAAAAAGGGGGGAAAGAGGAAAGAAAAAAGGGAAAGGGGGAAAAGGGGAAAAATAAAAAGGGGAAAAGAGAAAAGAAAAAAGGTAAGAAAAAAAGAGGGAAAAAAGGAAAAAAGAAAAAAGGGGGAAAAGGTAAAAGAAAAAAGGGGGGAAAGGAAAAATAATAAAAAAGGGGGAAAAAGAGAAAAGAAAAAAAGAAAAAAGGGGAAAGGGAAAAAAGGAAAAAAGATAAAAGAAAAAAGGGGGGAAAGGGAAAAAAATAAAAAAGGGAAAAAAGAGAAAAGAAAAAAGGGGAAAAGAGATTAAAAAAAGGAAAAATAAAAAAGGGAAAAAAGATAAAAGAAAAAAGGGGGGAAAGGAAAAAAATTAAATAGGGAAAGAAAGAGAAAAGAAAAATGGGGGGGAAATGGGGAAAAAAAATAAATAAAGGGAAAAAGGGGTAAAAATAAAAAAGAAAAAAGGTGGGAAAGGGAAAAAAAAGAAAAAATAAATAAGGGGGAAAGGGGGGGGAATAAAAAAGAAAAAAAGGGAAAAAAGGGAAAATAAAAAGGGGGGAAAAGAAAAAAAAAGGTGGGGAAAGAAAAAAAGGGGGGGAAAAGAAGAAAGAAAAAAAGGGGGGGAAGAAAAAAGAAAAAAGGAGGGAAAAAAGGGGGGGGGAAGGGAAAAAAAGAAGAAATAAAAAAGGGAAAAAGAAAAGAAAAAAGGGGGGAAGAGAAAATAAAAAAGGGGGGAAGAAAAAAGGGGAAAAAAGGGGGGAAGGGGGAGAAGGGGAAAAAAAGGGTCCTGGAAGGCTTCTCTGAGGTCTCCCTGGAGCCTTCTCCAGGCAACTGGAGGCACTTGGACCACCACTTCCTCCACACAGTGACCAGAACACTCCCACAGGAACTCTCATCCACACAGCCCCCAAACCTCCCCCTGCCAGCTTCATCCCTCAGAGATCCCAGACAGAGTCCAACCAACCCTTTAGTGCTTGGACTTGATCATCCTGGAGGGGTTATTTTTCCCCAACCCAAATGATTCCATGCTTCAATCCAAAGCAGGTCTGAGTAGGGAGAGCGCGAGGAGAGCCCTTTTCCACTCCAGCACAAAGCCAAGGGTTGGTTCCTCCCCACCCTGAGCCCTGCTGCAGGAGTTGTTCTGCTCTCCACAGCTGCTGGAATCAAAAAGAGCTTTCACACCAGAGCTGGGCAGGAAGCCCCCGGCTCAAGGCAGGGAATTTGCATCCAAAGCATCAAGAGCACTTCAAGTGGAGTCTGAAATCAATCCAGAGCAGATCCATGCCGCCAGCTTGTGTTTGTGACTGGAATCCCAGGCTGAGCTGCTCCCCAGCTGGAGGCTTCGGCGAGAGCAGAGGGGAAAGCAGCCTGGAGCAGGCAGAATCACAGAGTCCTGCAGTGGGTTGGGTTAGAAAGACCTTAAGGATCAGCCTGTTCCAACCCCCAAACCCCTACTTGTTCACTTGTTCTGCTTTCACAGGATCACAGAATCAAACATTCAGCTTGGAACAGACCCTCAGGATCACCAAGTCCAACTCAGAACCCCTAAACCACAGCCCCAAGCACCACATCCAAACCCCCAGGAAGACTGCCCCAGGCACCAGAAGTGTCCCAGACGTGAGGAAAGCTGCCCCAGGCACCAGGAGAAGTGCTCCAGATGTGAGGAAAGCTGCCCCAGGCACCAGGAAAGCTGTCCCAAGCACCAGGAAAGCTGCCCCAGGCACCAGGAGAATTGCTCCAGACACCAGGAAAACTGCCCCAGGGGATGGCAATAAGGATGGGATGGCTGTATGGCCATGGGATGGCTCACACAGACACCACCACCTATCAAAACTGAGCAACATCCAGGGCTGGTGACTCCACCACCTCCCTGGGCAGCTCATTCCAACCCCTGACCACTCCTGCTGGGAAAAATTGTTTCCTACTGTCCAGTTTAAACCTCCCCAGTGGCTGCTTGAGGCCATTCCCTCTTGTCCTGTCACTAACTACCTGGGAGAAGAGACCAGCACCAAGCTCTCCACAGCCTCCTCTCAGGTAGTTGTAGACAGCCAGGAGGTCTCCCCTCAGCCTCCTCTGTTTCACACCAACCATCCCCAGCTCCTTCAGTTGCTCTTCGTCAGATTTATTCTCCAGGCCCTTCCCAGCTTCCTTGCCCTCCTCTGCCCTGGCTCCAGCACATCCACAGCTCTCTTGGTGCCCAAAACTGGACACAGCACTTGAGGTGTGGCCTCCCCAGAGCTGAGTCCCAGGGGACAATCCCCTCCCTGCTCCTGCTGGACTCAGCACTGCTGATCCCAGCCAGGTTTGGGGTTTGGTTTGGGGGTTTGGGTTGGGTTTGGTTTGGTTTTGGTTTGGGTTGGGTTTGGTTTGGTTTTGGTTTGGGTTCGTTTAGGTTTGGGTTGGGCTTGTTTTTTTGTTTGGGTTGGGCTGGGTTTGGGGTTTGGGTTTGATTTGGTTTTGGTTTTGGTTTGGTTTGATTTGATTTGGGTTTGGTTTGGTTTGCTTTAGTTTGGTTTTTGTCTTTGGTTTGATTTTGTTTTGTTTTGTTTGCCATGAGGATTTCTTTGCAGCTTGCCCAGGTGCTGCCAGTGCCCCACCAGCTGCATGTTTGGTCTGTGAGTGCCATCTACAGGGTTCCAGCCCCTCTCCTGCCAGCTGCCTGCCTGGTCCCACCTCCGCTGCCCTCTCTGCACAGCACAGGAGACGCAGCTGCCGGTGAGGAGGTTTAAAGTGCAGCAGATGAAAGCCTCTGGGGCTGTGCCGGCTGCCTCCCATGCATCAGACACAGGGACACGACCCAGAAAGCCAGGTGGCAGAGTGGGACAGAGGGAATATGCCTTCTTGTCCCTTCAGTGCCACTCAGAGTCAAAGAATTGTTAGGCTTGGAAGGGACCTCAAGCATCAGCCAGTCCCAACCCCCCTGCCATGGGCAGGGATGCCTCACACTGCAGCAGGTTGCTCACAGCCGCATCCAGCCTGGCCTCAAAAACCTCCAGGGCTGAGGCTTCCACCACCTCCCCGGGCAACCTGTGCCAGGCTCTCACCACCCTCATGGGGAAGAACTTCTTCCTGATGTCTAATCTAAATCTCCCCTCCTCCAGCTTGGATCCATCCCCCCCAGTCCTATCACTCCCTGACACCCTCAAAACTCCCTCCCCAGCCTTCTTGTAGCCCTCTTCAGATCCTGGAAGGCCACAACAAGGTCTCCTGGGAGCCTTCTCCTCTGCAGCCTGAACAGCCCCAACTCTCTCAGTCCATCATCATCTGGGCATCCAAAATCTGCACAGCCACCCTCCCTTGCAAGAGGGATGAGAAGCAGAGGTTAGTGCCAGGGAACAGCCTTCCTTCTGGTCAAGGCTTTCATTCTCTGCATGGAGGAACCAGGACATCCCCACCCAGGGGTCAGCCTCTGCTTCCTGACTCCCAAGTAACCCAACCTGGGCTCTGCTGGGGTGAGGTTGGGATCAACCTGGCAGCTTCCTGAAAGGAGGCTGCAGTGAGGTTGGGGTTGGTCTTTTCTTCCCAGGGACAAGCAACAGGACAAGAGGAAATGGCCTTGAGCTGCCCCAGGTTGCACCTGAGGAACAATTTCTTCCCCCCAAAGGGCTGCCAAGGTCTGGCCCAGGGCAGTGGTGGAGTCCCCATCCCTGGAGGGGTTTTCAAAGCTGTGGAGCTGTGGTGCTGAGGGCCATGGGTTGGTGGTGCCCTGGCAGTGCTGGGTGAAGGGTTGGACTCAATGATCTAAAAGATCTCTTCCAGCCTAAACCATTTTGTGTCATTAAGAGAATGGAAACAAACCCTGGGGTGAAGGTGAGCAGCAGACAGGGAATCACAGAACAGCTTTGGTTGGAAGAGAGCTTCAGGATCATCCAGACCAACCTTTGGCCCAGCACTGCCAGGGCACCCCCAAACCATGGCCCTCAGCACCACATCTCCACAGCTTTGAAACCCCTCCTGGGCTGGGGACACCCTGGGCAGCCTGGGCCAGGTCTTGAGAGCCCTCAAGAGGAAGAAATTGTTCCTCATGACCAACCTAAAGCTCCCCTGGGACAACTTAAGGACTTTTCTCCTTGTCCTGTTGCTTGTTCCTTGGAAGAAAAGACCAACCCCAACCTCTCTCCAACCATTTAAATACCTCCAGGGGTGGGGAGAGAGAAGTGTTGGATGTAACCCCCAGAGGCTGCCAGCATCTCTCTGCTGCCAGGCACTGCTCAGGACAACAAACCAGAGCCAAGCTCCATGAAGCCACCATCCCAGGGGCTCAGCAGCTCCAGGTGTCCCCACAGAACCCAACCACCCCCCCAGCAGGCTGCCAGGGAGGAGGAGGCTGGAACAAAATGCTTCTATTTGATTTGTTTCCACATGACAAGGGTGAGAGGATGCTGCAAACAACAGCAAACTCCTCAATCAATACAGGGCTGCTTGCTACTGAAAAAGGAATCAGGGACTGAAGCACAGGGGCCTGAAAGACTTCAGCTCCTCAGGCTCTCCAGGCAACATGAGGAGCTCCAGTGCTGCTTTATTGACTTCTTGGCATTCTGCTCAGACCAGCTCCACCCCAGCACTCCAGGGCTGCAGATCCTGCTCCAGTTCTGTGTACAAAGGGAGACAGAAACAGAAAGCAGGATGCTAGGAGCAGAGCTGATGCCAGGAACAGTGAAAGTGATGCCAGGAGCAGTGGAGGTGATGCTAAGAGCAGAGCTGATGCCAGGAGCAGTGGAGGTGATGCTAAGAGCAGAGCTGATGCCAGGAGCAGTGCAGGTGATGTTAGGAGCAGAGCTGATGCCAGGAGCAGTGGAGGTGATGCTAAGAGCAGAGCTGATGCCAGGAGCAGTGGAGGTGATGCTAGGAGCAGAGCTGATGCCAGGAGCAGTGGAGGTGATGCTAAGAGCAGAGCTGATGCCAGGAGCAGTGGAGGTGATGCTAAGAGCAGAGCTGATGCCAGGAGCAGTGGAGGTGATGCTAAGAGCAGAGCTGATGCCAAGAGCTGAGCTGATGCCAGGAGCTGAACTGATGCCAGGAGCAGTGGAGCTGGTGCCAGGAGCAGAGCTGCTGCTCCTCTCCCTGGCAGTTAACCTCAGCAGAGGCTGCAGTCCATCAGCCTCAGCACTCAATACCAACAGGGGAGGACTGAATGCAGCCCTCCAGGAAGATCAGAGAGGCAATTAAGCAAACTTCTGAAACCAGGCTTGGGCTTACACAGCAGTGACAGCTTCAGGCCAGTGCTGTCACACTCACCTGTGACATGCAGGCACCACTGGCTGTGCAGCATCAGAGGGAACCTCTTGCTCCACACCTGGCTCCCTATTGCCCTGCACCCAGCAGCTTTAGGGCAAGGATCAGCAGGAGCCCACAGGAAGGTCAGGTTGTGGCTGCCCCCTCCTTGGAGGTGTCCAAGGCCAGGCTGGGTGAGGCCTTGGGCTGGTGGGAGGTGTCCCTGCCCAAGGCAGGGGGGTTGGAACTGGCTGATCTCGAAGCTCCCTTCCAGTCCAACCCATTCTAGGGCTATGAATCACCACAGACATTGAATAGGAAGAACCCAAACTCTTAACTGAGGTCACTCTGAGCTGCTCACTGATTATGGAAGAAATGTGAGGCTTTAAAGGCCATTAAAAAGGGAAGGGGGGAAACAAAAAAAGCCTTTCCAAGCCACTATGATTTAGCAAGATCCACATCCACACACCACCCCCCCAAAAAACACCAAAGGAAGAAAGGCCTCCTGCTGACTGCCCTCAGCTGCACTGCTCCACTGCTGCCACAGCTCCAGATTTATTCTTCCAGGGGGAAATGGAGTCAGGAGCAGCTGTGCCAAGCAATAGATGTTGTCCCTCCAAGGAGGCTGAGATCTGCAATCAGCAGCCTGCTTTGCTCCTCTCAAATGGTGCCTTTCAGTGTGATTTAGAGCAGAGCAGCAATGTCATGTCTCAGCCTGTGAAGAGCAAATCCTCCTTCCCAGCTGCAGGATGCTGCAAGGCAGGGGGGGAAGGGGGGAAAAAAAGAGGGGAAACAGCCAGGCAGGGTCATTGATTGCAGCTCAAACCTGTCTCCAGCCCAAACAGGATCAGTGACAGCAGTGCTGCGCCACAGCCCCACAACCACCCTTTCGTTCTTCACCCTTTTAAAGCCAGCCAGCAGGAGCCTGAAAACACTTAGGTGGTGCAGAGGGATTGGGCTGAGCACCCTCCAGCCTTCCCCTCCACCACCATCTGCCTGCATAGGGCCAGAGCAGGGACCTCAGCTGTGCCCCTCCACATCTTTCCCTGTCGCAGCAAAGTCAAAACCCTCTCAAGAATCATTTTCCTGGCAGGGAACCTGCAGCTCCAGGTCCCCTCTTTGATCCAAATCATTCTGGTACCATTCAACCACCACCTCAAGAGGCATCAAACCTTCCCCCTCCCGTCCTCAGGCAGAGCAGAGCTGAAAGAACCATTCCCCACATAAAGGTCTCAAGACCAAGCCCAGGGCACCTTGGTGGACTGAGCCACAGCTCAGGCTCCCAACAGCAGGCAAGAAACAGCAGCGCAGAGGGAGCTGAAGAGCTGGGGAAGCGCTCAGCACAGGCACAGACCTGCCAGGCTGTGGGAGGATGGAAGCTCCAACCCCCAGGCAAACCAACTCTCTGCTCACCCCAGGGGGTGGCCACAGCCTGATTGAAGCCATCGCTGGGATCCTCGCGGAAGGAATACGGCCAAAAGCTTCACTGTCAGCTAAAGCGAGCAGAGAGCACCTGAGAGAGGCGTGGAAGGGTAGAAACGGGATGAAATTAGGGCAGAGCCGAGGGCTGGGGCGCTAAAAATAGAAAGCTCTTAAAGCCCAAACCCTCCTGCACGTGTGCGAGATTGCTGCGGGCACCTGGGCTGAGGATCCTCCAGGAAACCTCCCCCAGGAAACCTCCCCCAGGCTGCGCTGGGAAAGGCACTTCCCAGCATCACACCACCCCCTCGGCTGCCCCGGGGAGGGATTCCGGGAGCTGAGCCAGGACTGGGGGAGCAGAGCCAGGATTTGGGGGGAGCAGAGCCAGCATTTTGAGAGCAGACTCAGGGTTTTGAGAGCAGAGCCTGGATTTTGGGGAACAGATCCAGGATTTGGGGAGATCTAGGATCCCGGGGAGCAGACCCAGGACTTTGGGGAGCAGATCCAGGACTTTGGGGGGAGCAGACTCAGGGTTTTGAGAGCAGACCCTGGATTTGGGGAGCAGAGCCAGGATTTAGGGAGCAGACTCCGGACTTTGGGGAGCAGAGCCAGGATTTGGGGAGATCTAGGATTCTCAGAGCAGAGCCAGGATTCTGAGAGCAGAGCCTGGATTTTGGGGGCAGCAGAGCCTGGATTTGGGGTGAGCAGATCCAGGATTTTGAGAGAAGATCCAGGTTTTGGGGAGCAGACCCTGGACTTTGGGGAGCAGATCCAGGATTTGGGGGGAGCAAACTCAGGGTTTTGAGAACAGACCCTGGATTTTGGGGAGCAGATCCAGGAGTTGGGGAGATCTAGGATTCTGGGGAGCAGAGCCAGGATTCTGAGAGCAGAGCCAGGATTTGGGGAGTAGATCCAGGACTTGGGGAGATCTAGGATTCTGGGGAGCAGAGACAGGATTCTGAGAGCAGACTCAGGATTCTGGGGGAACAGACCTGGCACTCCAAGAGCATATCCTGTGTTTTGAAGAGCAGACCCAGGAACAGGTTGCCCAGAGAGGTGGTTTGAGGCCCCATCCCTGGAGATATTCAAGGAGAGCCTCGCTGGGGCTCTGAGGACCCTGATGCAGTTGAGGATGCTCCTGGTTCACTGCAGGGGTGGACTGGATGACCTTTAGAGGTCCCTTCCAACCCAGACCACTCCATGATTCTATGATTTGGAGCATGTGGAGCAGCCCCCAAGCTCCCAGGTGGTCTGCAGCAAAGCCCTCTGTCCTTGCAAGCTGCTCAAGGACTCCCCTTGGTGCTCACTCCGTGCTCTGGGGCAGCTTTGTCCCCTGAGCTGCAGAGGATTTGGGAAGCAAAAGAAGAGAGGCATCACTCCAGAGACATTCTCCATCTTTATCTCAAGATAAGGTCACTCAGGGAACACCTTGGCCTGCAGGTTCTTCCCTGGTCCTCCTAACAAAGGCACTGCCAGCTTGGGGGTGGAAGTGGGACCAGGAGATTCAGGTCTGCTACCGGCTCAGGGGATTTGAAGGAAGGGCTGAAAAGTGCTGGGGGCAACAGGGAGCACTCTGGAAGCTGTTTGCAGCATTTTAGCAGCAGATCCACTTAACAATGGACCTCCTAACACATTCAGGTTTGGTCCTACACAAGAAGATCCCAAAGACCAAGACAGAGACATCCCAGTTTGCTGGGCTGGCGCTGGGGCACAGCTGGGACCAGCAGCTTGGAGTCAGGCTCCACTGATCTTCAAACTGAGATGATTTCTGAGGCAGGGCTGGCTGGGTTTTGAAGGGCTTGGAGGTGGGAGGGGGGGGTGTCTCCTTTTCCAGCCATCAGATGGGCACTCATCACACCAGCAGTTCAATTTCTCTGGGTCTTCCTCAGACAGAGCCAGCAGCTCCAAACCCAGAAGCTTGGCAGGTGTCAGCTTGTCCCTTTGGTGAACACAACCACTGGAGCTGGGCAGCCCTGCAGCCTCCCAACCCATTGCTCTCTTGGAGATGTGTGTGTGTGTGTGTTCCCCCCAACTCTGGGCACATTTCATTTGTAAACACATCTTTGTAAACCCATGGAAATGGGATGAGTTTCACTCATTCCCAAAGCTATTCCCTCTCCAAACCATCCCCACACAAAGAGCTCTCCTCGACCCCACCAGCTCAAGAGCTGATTACAGAGACAGATCCTAAAGCAGCAACCCTGATGGTGCATGAAGGAAAGCAAAAGGAATTCCACTTGCTCCACACTCCAACCAGCCACAGGGGTGTGAGCACCTCTAAGACACCCAGGGGCCAGCAGACACCACTGCTTTTTGAGTCCAGAGTGGTTAAGACTTCCAACTGCTGAGCCTTCATCCTGGGGATCCACCTTCTCCTCAGCCTCTCCCTGTGCACTTAGCAGCCAGAGCAGCATCATTTAGCTCTCAGCTCCAACTTTCCCCCCCTCCCTCCCCTCTAAAATGCTTGTAAAGAAAACAGGTTTGGTCCCTTTGCCCTTGCCCCAGCTATGGAACCCTTTGTCCTGTTAATTAAGAGTCAGAAGCAAAGAAAACTTGAGCACTGTGTAGGGTGATTCCACTGGACTTGCACCCCCGTGGGTCACTCTGTGCAGCTGCTGTGGCCAGGCCCAAATCATCTGGAAAAGAGCAGAGAGCCACAGTCAGAGAGCAAGCAGGGACAAGGTGGAGACCACAGCCGACTTCAGCAGGGCTGGGAGAGCTGAGGAGCTGATGATCAAAGCCCCAGGGTGAGAGCACAGCACTGTGAGAGCAACAGGAGCTGCTCCCAGGGGGCTGCCAGGTTTAGCTGCCACGTGATGGGCCAGCAGCTCCTGAGCTGAGAGACACCCAAGAGCTTCAGGTTTCCTGTGCAATGCAGGGAGGCTCAGAGTGGAGATGAGGGCTGCCTCTGCAGGGGAGCACACACTGCTCAGCAAAGGAGCCTCAGCCTCTGGGGAAGAGCAGGGCACCACACACTGCTCAGCAAAGCAGCCTCAGTCCCTGGGGGGAGCAGGGCAGCACACACTGCTCAGCAAAGCAGCCTCAGCCCCTGGGGGGAGCAGGGCAGCACACACTGCTCAGCACACACTGCTCAGCAAAGCAGCCTCAGCCCCTGGAGGGAGCAGGGCAGCACACACTGCTCAGCAAAGGAGCCTCAGCCCCTGGGGGGAGCAGGGCAGCACACGCTGCTCAGCAAAGCAGCCTCAGCCCCTGGGGGGAGCAGGGCAGCACACACTGCTCAGCAAAGCAGCCTCAGCCCCTGGGGGGAGCAGGGCAGCACACACTGCTCAGCAAAGCAGCCTCAGCCCCTGGGGGGAGCAGGGCAGCACACACTGCTCAGCAAAGGAGCCTCAGCCCCTGGGGGGAGCAGGGCAGCACACACTGCTCAGCAAAGCAGCCTCAGCCCCTGGGGGGAGCAGGGCAGCACACACTGCTCAGCAAAGCAGCCTCAGCCCCTGGGGGGAGCAGGGCAGCACACACTGCTCAGCAAAGCAGCCTCAGCCCCTGGGGGGAGCAGGGCAGCACACACTGCTCAGCAAAGGAGCCTCAGCCCCTGGAGGGGAGCAGGGCAGCACACACTGCTCAGCAAAGCAGCCTCAGCCCCTGGGGGGAGCAGGGCAGCACACACTGCTCAGCAAAGGAGCCTCAACCCCTGGGGGGAGCAGGGCAGCACACACTGCTCAGCAAAGGAGCCTCAGCCCCTGGGGGGGAGCAGGGCAGCACACACTGCTCAGCAAAGCAGCCTCAGCCCCTGGGGGGAGCAGGGCAGCACACACTGCTCAGCAAAGCAGCCTCAGCCCCTGGGGGGAGCAGGGCAGCACACACTGCTCAGCAAAGGAGCCTCAGCCCCTGGAGGGGAGCAGGGCAGCACACACTGCTCAGCAAAGCAGCCTCAGCCCCTGGAGGGGAGCAGGGCAGCACACACTGCTCAGCAAAGGAGCCTCAGCCCCTGGAGGGGAGCAGGGCAGCACACACTGCTCAGCAAAGCAGCCTCAGCCCCTGGGGGGAGCAGGGCAGCACACACTGCTCAGCAAAGCAGCCTCAGCCCCTGGAGGGGAGCAGGGCAGCACACACTGCTCAGCAAAGCAGTCTCAGCCCCTGGGGGGAGCAGGGCAGCACACACTGCTCAGCAAAGCAGCCTCAGCCCCTGGGGGGAGCAGGGCAGCACACACTGCTCAGCACACACTGCTCAGCAAAGCAGCCTCAGCCCCTGGAGGAGAGCAGGGCAGCACACACTGCTCAGCAAAGCAGCCTCAGCCCCTGGAGGGCAGCACACAAAGCAGCCTCAGCCCCTGGAGGGGAGCAGGGCAGCACACACAGCAGCTGCTCACCGCCGGAGGTTCCTGGTCTCGAACACGGTCTCCTCGTCGCTGTCCAAGGAGGCCATCTCCATGTGCTCGTCGTAGCTGGACAGCAGGCCATACTTCTTCCTTTGGGGCTTCTTCAACCTGGAACGAGTTTTGCGCTCATGCCTGGGTCCCTCCGACCTAGGGCTGGGGGACATGGAGAGGGCAGGGTCACACCAGAGCACTTGCAAGGGCCTTCAGCAGCCGAGGGGCAAAACAAAGCGGACAGGGGGGAGGTTTCGCTGCTAATTACGTTCGGTAATTAACTGCGGCATCGATTTACAAAGGCCTTTCCCATAGTGCCGCCAAAGGGAGGCTCAGCTGTGGCCTGAAGGAGGGAAAGGAGGAAGGGGGATCCGGGGCACAACCGCAAGGCCCGGGGCAGAGTGGAACCGGGACAAGCAGGGGCAGGGCTCCGGGCCCGGATAGAGGATCCGGGACAAGCAGGGGCAGGGCTCCGGGCTCGGATAGGGGATCCGGGACAAGCAGGGGCACGGCTCCGGGCTCGGATAGAGGATCCGGGACAAGCAGGGGCAGGGCTCCGGGCTCGGATAGGGGATCCGGGACAAGCAGGGGCACGGCTCCGGGCTCGGATAGGGGATCCGGGACAAGCAGGGGCACGGCTCCGGGCTCGGATAGAGGATCCGGGACAAGCAGGGGCAGGGCTCCGGGCCGGGACAAGGGAACCGGGACAAGCAGGGGCACGGCTCCGGGCTCGGATAGAGGATCCGGGACAAGCAGGGGCAGGGCTCCGGGCCGGGATGAGGGGATCCAGGACAAGCAGGGGCACGGCTCCGGGCCCGGATAGAGGATCCGGGACAAGCAGGGGCACGGCTCCGGGCCCGGAGAGGGGATCCAGGACAAGCAGGGGCACGGCTCCGGGCCGGGACAAGCAGGGGCACGGCTCCGGGCCCGGATGAGGGGTCCGGGACAAGCAGGGGCACGGCTCCGGGCCGGGACAAGCAGGGGCACGGCTCCGGGCTCGGATAGAGGATCCGGGACAAGCAGGGGCACGGCTCCGGGCTCGGATGAGGGGTCCGGGACAAGCAGGGGCACGGCTCCGGGCCGGGACAAGCAGGGGCACGGCTCCGGGCGGGATAGAGGATCCGGGACAAGCAGGGGCACGGCTCCGGGCCGGGACAAGCAGGGGCACGGCTCCGGGCTCGGATAGAGGATCCGGGACAAGCAGGGGCAGGGCTCCGGGCTCGGATGAGGGGTCCGGGACAAGCAGGGGCACGGCTCCGGGCCGGGACAAGCAGGGGCACGGCTCCGGGCGGGATAGAGGATCCGGGACAAGCAGGGGCACGGCTCCGGGCCGGGATAGGGGATCCGGGACAAGCAGGGGCACGGCTCCGGGCCGGGATGAGCGATCCGGGACAAGCAGGGGCACGGCTCCGGGCCGGGATAGGGGATCCGGGACAAGCAGGGGCAGGGCTCCGGGCCGGGATAGGGGATCCGGGACAAGCAGGGGCAGGGCTCCGGGCCGGGATGAGGACCCGGGACAAGCAGGGGCACGGCTCCGGGCCGGGATAGGGGATCCGGGACAAGCACGGGCAGGGCTCCGGGCCGGGACGAGGGCTCCGGGACAAGCAGGGGCACGGCTCCGGGCCGGGACGAGGGCTCCGGGACAAGCAGGGGCAGGGCTCCGGGCTCGGATAGGGGCTCCGGGACAAACCGTGTGGGGCCGCACTCACCGGAACGCCCAGAGCAGGAAATAGAGAGCAGCCAACAAGGAGAGGGCGCTCAGCACGTACACCGCCCGCTTCAGCACCGGCAACCCCGAGCCCGGCAGCAGCCCCGAGCCCGGCGGCCGCCGCGATGCCGGCACCGGCGGCGTATCCTGCTGCGTCCCGTTCCCCGCGGCGGCCCGCGATGCCTCTGTGCCGTTGACCGGGCTGGGGGCGGTCGGAGCAGTAGGGGAGTCGGCCCGGGCGACGTGCAGGAGGAGGAGAAGGAAGAGGCAGAAGGGCTCCGGCCGCGGCATGGCCGGCGCGGAGCGGAGCCTCGGCCGGGCTGGCGCAGGAAGGCGGCGGCGGGACGGTGCCGCACGGTGCGGGAGCCGGCTGGGCCCTGCGGAGCCGCACGCCGCGTTCCGGGGCAGCGCCGTTCCGGGCCGGCCCGAGCCTCGACCCCCCGCCCTTCCGCCTCTCCGAGAGGTGTTGGGTTTCCCCCCACCCCCACAGTGCGAGTCCAGCGCGGGGCCGCCATGGCCTCCTCAGGGCTGTCCGCTCTCCCTCGGGGCCACCATTTCCCGCCCGCGGCCGCCATTTTACCCCCTTGGGGCCATCGTTCCCCCCTCGCAGCAAGGCTCCCCCTCGCTCTGAGCCGCCACTCCCCCCTGGGGGTCATCATTTACCCCCTCGGGGCCATCGTTCCCCCCTCGCAGCAAGGCTCCCTCTCGCTCTGAGCCGCCACTTCCCTCTGGGGGTCATCATTTACCCCCTCGGGGACATCGTTCCCCCCTTGCAGCAAGGCTCCCTCTCGCTCTGAGCTGCCACTTCCTCCTCGGGGGTCATTATTTACCCCCTCGGGGTCACCATTTACCCCCCAGGGCCATTGTTTCCCCCTCGCAGCAAGGCTCTCCCTCCCTCTGAGCTGCCATTTCCCCCTGGGGGTCATAATTTGCCCCCTCGCAGCAAGGCTCCCCCTCGCTCTGAGCCATCACTTCCCCCTGAGGGTCATCATTTACCCCCTCACAGCAAGGCTCTCCCTCCCTCTGAGCTGCCACTTCCCCCTGGGGGTCACCATTTACCCCCTCGCAGCAAGGCTCTCCCTCCCTCTGAGCTGCCACTTCCCCTGGGAGCCATCATTCCCCCCTCTCAGCAAGGCTCCCTCTCGCTCTGAGCTGCCACTTCCCCCTGGGGGTCACCCTTTACCCCCTCAGCGCCATTATTGCCCCCTCAGGGCCACCCTTTCCCGCCCGGGTCCCCCCTCACAGGCAGCCTCCCCGCCCGCCCCGGGGCCACCGTTTCCCCCTCGGGGTCATGGTTGCCCTCTGGGTGTTGCCCTTTCCCCCTTCCAGGCTGCCCTTCCCTTGCCACGAAGCCCATTTCGGGGCCAGCTCTGAACACTGCTTTCAAACAGGAGCACTTTGAGCGTTCCTGGCTTCCTCCTTTCACCGCGGGAGCCCAGGGGGTGTCTCTGTGCCACCCTGACTCATAGAATCAATAAGGTTGGGAAAGACCTCAGGGATCACCAACTCCAAGCTGTCACCCAACACCTCCTGACTAACTAACCCATGGCTCACATCCAATCCCCTCCTGAACACCTCCAGGGATGGGGACTCCACCACCTCCCTGGGCAGCACATTCCAATGGTGAACGATTCTCTGCGAAGCACTTTCTCCTCACCTCCAGCCTAACCCTCCCCTGGCACAGCTTGAGACTGTGTTCCAGCCCCCAGAAGCGTGTCAGCTGGTTGCCTTTTTTTAAACCCTGTTCCCTTAGATAATGTAGAAAAGGTTAAGAAAAAGTGAAGGAAAATTAGGTTTGGGGAGGTAAGCTTTATCCATGCATCAATGCCCCCCAGGGCTCCTCTGTTGACCTTTGTGGACTGGGATGATCTTAAGAAGGTCTTTTCCCGACCAAACCACTCAAATTCTACAGCTGTTAATCACAGTCGAGCTGTGATGGCTCCTGGGCAGCAAGCCCTCAGGGCTGATGAGCCAGCACACCCTGCTTGCTCCCTCACGGAAGTCAGCAGCAGGTTGGAAGGGACCCTTCAAAGGTCATCTTGTCCAACCCTCCTGCAGGCAGCAGGGACACCTCCAGCTACAGCAGGCTGCTCAGGGCCACAGCAAGGCTGATCTTGAATGCCTCCAGGGATGGGGCTCCAACCACACAGAAGTGTTTTGGTTGGAGAAGACCTCTAAGATCGAATCCAACCTTCAAGCCAACCTCACCGTGGCCACCAAACCATGGCCCCAGGGTTCTGAAACACCACCAGGGATGGGGACTCTACCATCTCCCTGGGCAGCCCTGTGCCAATCCCTGACCGCTCTGGCAGCACAGAGCTGTTCCTCATCTCCAACCTAACCCTCCCCTGGCACAATTTCAGGCCATTTCCTCTCCCTCTATCACCTAAGCCTAGGGAGAAGAGCCCAACCCCCATCTCACTGCAACCTCCTTTCAGCGAGCTGCAGAGAGCAGCCTGCTGCAGTCTTCTCCCTGCAGCTCCTCGGCAAGAGGAAACACTGAGTAGCAGCCTCGATTTTTAAAGCTGCCTTTCCCCATTCGTTTAGCTCGCGTCTGGCCTCCATCACAGCTGTCTGAGCACAAGCCCAGAGGCAGCAGCTCCACCTCAGCAGGCTGAGCAGCCACCACGGCTTTGCCTTAGGAACTGGAGCAGGGAAATGTGCATCCAAGGCTGCCCTTCAACCACTGCAGCAGCCTCTTAACCACGCACAATGCCCACACGATTTCTTCAGAGTAAAAGAGAGAGGTTTTTGCATCATACACTGCCTTCAAGTGGGGCACAGCAGAACCAAAACCCAGGGAATTAGCTTTTTTAAAGGGGGGGTGGGAGGTGGGGGGGAGGAAAGGCAGGCTAAAGCAATCAAATGTGTTCATACACACACAAAAGAAGGTGAGCAGGGACCATCAGAAACCTTTTTAACTGCCTTTGCATAGCACATTGCTGCCTCCTGCCCCATTCTCTTCACAGCTGCCAAAAATAGGCTCCCAGCTGCCAGCCTCTCTGGCACCATAAATCCCCCTTGTTGAGCTGCCACGTTGGCAGGGCTTAGCCAAGAATGAGACCTCCTTTCTCACGGGCGCCAGGCACGTGGTTTTGAGCCAGAGGAGCACAGTTCCAGATCCATTTCAGACTCTCCTGCCAGCCAGTGACCTAGTGGTCATCACAGGGGTTGGAAGGGACCTCCAGGGATCAAACCCAACCCCCCTGCCTAAGCAGCCAGCACCCAGGGCAGGTCACACACAGGAACACATCCAGATGAGTCTTGAAGGTCTCCAGAGAAGGAGACTCCACAGCCTCTCTGGGCAGCCTGCTCCAGGGCTCAATGAAGGAATCCAACCTGCTTCCACTCAAGGAGAGTTTGAAGTAAACCACCACCACTTCTTAGTTCCTAAAGCTCACACCATGCAAGATGAAGTCAAGGACCAGCTGGAGGAACTCAGCAACCAGCACTCATCTGACTTGACTCCAAGCCATGGACTTGGCAGCAAGTGAGCAGCAAAAGTAGTAATAAAGGACAAATATTCTAGAGGAAGACAAAAGGGCAGCTTGCCTGGGTTCATTTTTCTGATGGTCCAGGACAAAAGTGGGGAAGAGAAGCCACCAACAAAGCTGGGGTTGGGAAGTCTGAGCTCTGTGGCAGAGCCCCAGCTACCACAAAAGGCTAAAGGTCTCTCATTAACTTCAGGGGTGAAGGGAACAGAGCAGAGGGAAATGTTTCATCAATGCCAGAGTGCAAACCTCCTGCAAGGAAATTTGTGCCCTTACCTGCCCCCCTGCTACAGAGCCACCCCTGGTGTCCCAACACCAACCTACAGCTGGTGAAAGCCTTGCAGGAATCACATCCAAGCAGCCAGGAGCTGTTTGGATCAAAGGCAGGGCAAAGCAGGGCAACAAAACTGCAATCAAGAGCCTTAATTAAACACCCAAGTGTTTGAACTCCTGCACACTGAAGGCTCTGCAGAAGAAAATGGACATGGCAATTAAAAGGCACCATCTGCTAATTAGGGAAGATGGCATTTTAGGGCCCATTCTGTCCCAGAGCCATCAGCACAGAACTGCAGCCTCAGCAACTGGTGGCTCTCATCTGGGGCTGAATTTCTCCTTCACACCTAGCAGCAAGGATCTGTCGTGGCTCTACAGCTCCTCTTCGGACATAGGGAAATGTTCCCCAAGTGGCAAGAAATCCCCAGCTGTCAGGACACAGCCAGGCAGCTCAGGGAACCCTCACAGCATTAATCAGATGCTGAAACCAGTTACCGTCCTGCCAGCAACCTTTACTAGCACTCTGCTAGCCTGTGTCAGTCTGGATGCTCCCACAATCTGTCTGCAGCTAACTGCAGTACTCCAAAGCTGCTCAGCTCAGTGCTGGCTTCACTCCCCTCCAGGCTGTCCCCCCTCTCCTCACTCCCCTCTCCTCCAGGCTGTCCCCCCTCTCCTCACTCCCCTCTCCTCCAGGCTGTCCCCCCTCTCCTCACTCCCCTCTCCTCCAGGCTGTCCCCCCTCTCCTCACTCCCCTCTCCTCCAGGCTGTCCCCCCTCTCCTCACTCCCCTCTCCTCCAGGCTGTCCCCCCTCTCCTCACTCCCCTCTCCTCCAGGCTGTCCCCCCATCTCCTCCCTCCCCTCTCCAGGCTGTCCCCCCTCTCCTCACTCCCCTCTCCAGGCTGTCCCCCCTCTCCTCTCCTCACTCCCCTCTCCAGGCTGTCCCCCCTCTCCTCTCCTCACTCCCCTCTCCAGGCTGTCCCCCCTCTCCTCTCCTCACTCCCCTCTCCAGGCTGTCCCCCCTCTCCTCTCCTCACTCCCCTCTCCAGGCTGTCCCCCCTCCCTTCACTCCCCTCCAAGCTTTCATCTGATAAAGCTGCTCTACTGTTAACATTCCACCCCCCCCAAGTTAAATCTTCTAAACCCCAAACTGTGGGGTTTGAGACACAAATAACTTCACCTAGGTGGGAAACTTGAGGCAACCTTGATCTAGAGCCAAGTATTCAACAGAGGAACAGCTGCAGGACAGCTGAACCTCTTCATGTCCCACACCTAAGACCTCACAAACAGCTCCAACTTCCTCTCTGAGAGCTTCCAGCAGCAAAACCACTTTGTGTGGAGAGTTCACCATCCAAGGTTTTGCAGATGTGTACTAAGTGGAGGCTGCTTAATTTGACCTTGCAAGACTGCAACTGAATTTCTCCCTCAAGCCCTTGCAGGTTACCCTCTGCCCACCTCCCCACAGCCAAAGCAGCAGCAGTTGGTTGTCCCTTTCACACCAGGTGATTTGGTTTCTCTGCTGCACGCCCTGAGCACCAGCTTGGATGTTCTGCTGTATCCCCCACAAAGTACTACAGAGATTGAATTCAGGGTTTGGGGTTTTTTTTCCCCCCACATTCCAGTGTTTTATTCTAGCTTAAGTGATTTCTCAAGTCAGTTGAGCTATACAAAACCAGTCACACCACTGCTCAAAGCTCTTCCATCTCCACCACTCCAGTCAATGGCTGTCTCCTCCTCCTGTCTTCTCTGATGCATTTCATTGCTGAAATGAAATTAAAGCCAAGTGAGTATCAAGGCAAGGAATGGCCATGGAGAATTTCAACCAGGAACTACTGGTGAGACTTTCCACAGTTAAAGAGAATGAGGCTATACAATGGTAACAGAATCAAAGCTAGAATCAATGTTAGGAGTTGGAAGATACCTCTAAGAGATGGGAGTCCAACCCTCCCTCCCAAACCAGGGTCACCTAGAGCAGGTCACACAGGAAGGTATCCAGATGGGTCTTGCAAGTCTCCAGAAGAGACTGCACAACCTCTCTGGGCAGCCTGCTCCAGGCCTCCAGCACCCTCACCCCAAAGAAGTTTCTCCTCATGGGGAGATGGAACTTACTGGCTTCCAGTTTGTCCCTGTTATTCCTGTCACTAGGCACCACCAACAGCCTGGCACCTTCATCCTGACACCCTCCCCTCAGATATTTATAGGGAAGATCCCCTCTCATCCTTTTCAAGACACCCACTGCCCTATTTATAGATACTGAGAAGATCTCCTCTCAGCTTTCTCAAGACACCCACTACCCTATTTATAGACATTGAGAAGATCCCCTCCTCAGCTTTCTCAAGATACCCATCCCTATTTATAGACAGTGATGAGATCCTCTCTCTGCCTTCTCAACACACCCACCCCTAGATACTGATGAGATCCCCTCTCAGCCTCCTCAAGACACCTAGCCCTAGATATTGATGAAATCCCCTCTCAAGACACCCACCTCTATTTATAGATATTGAGATCCTCTCTCAGCCTTCTCAAGACACCTACCCCAGTTTATAGGTATTAGTAAGGTCCCCTCTCAGCCTTCTCAAGACACCCACCCCAGTTTATAGGTATTAATAAGGTCCCCTTCTCAACCTTCTCAAGAGACCTACCCCTATTTACAGATACTGAGATCCCCTCTCAGCCTTTTCAAGACACCTACCCCAGTTTATAGGTATTAGTAAGGTCCCCTCTCAGCCTTCTCAAGACACCTAGCCCTAGATATAGATGAGATCCCTTCTCAACCTTTTCAAGATACCTGCCCCTATTTCATAGATATTGAGATCCTCTCTCAGCCGTCTCACAACACCTACCCCTAGATATTGACGAGATCCCCTCTCAGCCTTCTCAAGACACCACACTCCCCCTCTATTTACACTGACTAGATCCTCTCCTCTCAACCTTTACCAGGGGAAGGGCAAGGAGCAGTTATTACCTGGTTGGCAAGCCCAAGCCTTTGGTCCTGCCTTCCTCAGACCCCTCCTCCCTCAGCATCCTCTCGTTCAGCTCCGCCGGCGAGCGTCCCTCTCCCCTTCAGCCTGCCAAAGCAGAAGTGCATTAACAGAGACATCGAGAGGAAGGGCTTCCAAAACACTGCCTGCCACCCCTCCCCTCCCTGTCCCTCCCTCCTCCCCCCACCCCCCCAACACCTCAACACAAGTCACATCAGGCTTTAACAAAGGGTTTCACAAGCCATTTGCTGAACCCAGCACACCACAGAAGCACAGTCTGGGAAAAAAAACGTGTTCCAGGGCTGGCTGAGGCCTCTGGTGTTCATTTTTCTGTCTGGTTTTGGCTTATTTTTTGCTTGTGCCAACCAAAAAGTTTAGCATTTGGTGTCCCTAAGCAGAGAGGAGTCAAACCACTTTTGTGTTTTGTTTTGTTTCAACAGGGCTGCTTAGGCAGATGTGGGCTACTGGGGGAGGGGAGAGGGGGGGGAAGGGGTTGGGGGTGTCAAAAAAAAAAGACCAAACAAACGAATGGCGACCAAGTAGGATGGCAAAGAAAAGCTACAATCAAAAGTGAGCAACTTTCAGAGTGAAGCCTTAAAAGGAAGAGCCTCAAATAGATGAAGACCAAGAGTCAGGGGGTTGGTGGTGGTAGTGGTGGGGGGGAGGGGGGAGGGGAAGTCACGTTCCCCTCCCCCCCCCCGCCCCAATCTTGCTTCCAATACCTACTGGCAAGACAACGGACTGCACGACCCCAACAGCTCTGATCTGTGGAAGCCAAGTTGTGCCAAAGAGGTTTGCACAGGGGAGGAGGAGGGGGGGGGGTCAGAAAACATTGGAGGATGTTCACTTGGGGTTGTTTTTTTAAGGCTTATTTTTTTTCCCCCCATCACTCGGGACCAGAATTGTGGAGAAAAAAACAACTAAACATAATCAACAACAAAAGGAAAAAACCCAACAGAGTAACTTTAAAAAATTTAAAATATATAGAGAGAGATATATATATATTAAAAGGAAATCAAAAAAATAAAAAGAGAGAAAAACTCAAGGAATATTTCACAGGTTACATTCATCAATCCAGACTTTCAAAATGAGCTCTCAACAAGAGGAAGGATGCGGACATGAGCAAAAGGAGTTACCTCGAATTACAGGGCTATTTTCCACATATGAACTAGCCAAGAGAGCAGCTCTCGTCTCAGAGGTTTTCTGTTGGAGGCACAACACTTCTTTTTTCCTCTCCAAGGACACTGCAGTGTTCCACATACCGCTAGCAAAGAACGCTCAGAACTTTTCGTGAAGGCAATGCACAAAGCTAAGCTAAGCGACGGCAGTGCGCCTGACCGGGGGGGGGGGGGGGTCCACACCGCACCTAGCAGCTGCTCCTCCCCCAGGGGAGAAGAAGTGGAGGGGGGTCAGGGGGGTGACTAAAGCACTAAGTCTTCAACTACAGTGTAGGTGGGGTGCAGGATTGGTTGGGTTTTGGTTTTCCATCCTCCTAACCTAGCACCGGCTGAGTTCAGCACCGGCCCTTAGCGCTTTCAGATCCTCCGGCCTCTAGAGGCAGAAGCTTCTGTGTGCAAAAGAGGGTGACAGAGGTCCCCTGGGCAAGAGAGAGGTCAGGTTGGAGTCACTCAAGCTGGAAAAAAAATCTCCTCTGACATCCTCTCCTGGGCTTAATGAACTGCATCTCCTCAGCTTAATTAAGTGGATCTCCTGAGGTGAGCAAACTGCCATCTCTTGGTCTTAAGGTGGATCTCCTGAGGTTTAAGAGTCTGAGGTTTAAAGTGGATCTCCTGAGGTTAAGAACATGCATCTCCTGGGCTTAATAAAACCATCTCCTGAGGTTAACATACTGCATCTCCTGAGGTTTTAACCAACTGCATCTCCAGGGCTTAAGGTGAATCTCCTGAGGCTAACAAAAATGCATCTTCAGGGCTTAATAAACCATCTCCTGAGGTTAAGAGTCTCCTGAGGTTTAAAAGTGGATCTCCTGAGGTAAACAAACTGCATCTCCTGGGCTTAATATAAAACCATCTCCTGAGGTTTTAACCAACTGCATCTCCAGGGCTTAAGGTGCATCTCCTGAGGTTAAGAAAATGCCTCTCCTGGGCTTAACAAAACCATCTCCTGAGGTTAAGAAACTGCATCTCCTGGGCTTAATAGAACCATCTCCAGAGCTTAAGTTGGATCTCCTGAGGTTAAGAGTCTCCTGAGTTTTAAAGTGGATCTCCTCAGGTTAAGAAAATGCCTCTCCTGGGCTTAACAAAACCATCTCCTGAGGTTAACAAACTGCATCTCCTGGGCTTAATAAAACCACCTTCAGGGCTTAAGGTGAATCTCCTGAGGTTTTGAAGTGGATCTCCTGAGGTTTACAAACTGCATCTCCTCAGGTTAATAAAATGCCTCTCCTGGGCTTAACAAAACCATCTCCTGAGGTTTAAAGTGGATCTCCTGAGGTAAACAAACTGCATCTCCTCAGGTTAAGAAAATGCCCCTCCTGGGCTTAATAAAACCATCTCCTAGGGTTAAGAAAATGCCTCTCCTGGGCTTAACAAAACCATCTCCAGGGCTTAAGGTGAATCTCCTGAGGTTAAGAGTCTCCTGAGGTTTTAAAGTGGATCTCCCGAGGTTAAGAAAATGCCTCTCCTGGGCTTAACAAACCCATCTCCTAGGGTTAAGAAAATGCCTCTCCTGGGCTTAACAAACCCATCTCCAGGGCTTGAGGTGGATCTCCTGAGGCTAACACAAAAGGCATCTCTCCTGGGCTTAAATAAACCACCTCATGAGCTTAACCAACTGCATCTTCCTGAGGTTTAAAAGCCAACAACTGCCATCCACCTGCAATCATCTTCTCTCCTCCTGAGGTCCAGCTACTAAACTTTAGACTTGCTTTGGTTTTGATTGGTTTTGGCTTGGTTTTTGGTTTGTTTTCCTCCTCTCTTCCATCTTCCAAGGAATTGTGTTGTGCAATGAAATGTAAAATGTCAGGAGCAAGAGTTCATTTCAGATGGTCTTTTAATAGGCTTCGTAAAGCCAAAAAGGAGAACAAAAAAAAAAAAAAACTAAAAATAATAAAAGGTAATAATAATAATATGTGAAATAAAAAGAACTGTATACAAGAATCCTTTTACCACTTTTTCAAATACAATAAGCAATGGAATATGCAGTTATTTTTGCTTTTTTTTTTTTTCTTCCAGTAAAAAAGGACAATATAAATAAAACATTTTCTTTTTTTTATCCAAGAGAACCTCTTTTTTTTTGTTGGTTTTTTTCCTCTTTTTTTTTTCCTTTTTTTTCCTATTTTTTTAATGTTTTTTTTTTTCCCCTCTTTTTTTCCAAGCCTATTTTTCTTGTTTTTATGTTTTCCTCTTCTTGTTGCTTTTTTTTTTTCTCTCCTCTGGGTAAATTTACATCATGACAACAGTAAAAATTACCAGTGAGGCAAAGATATCTCTTTTTTTTTTGTTGTTATCCCAGAACATACAAGCCAAAAAAAAACACAAAATAAAAAGGAAGAAATTGAAAGTAATAAAAGAGGAGGAAGCTGTTATTTTCTTTTTCCCACTTTCTCTTTTAGATATATCAAGGTGGTTTTTGTTTTTGGGGGGTGAGGAGGGGAGACACACACACACACCCAAGGCTGCATTCCTACCTTGCTACACTAAAGGAATGTTACCACCAAAAAAATCAATGAAAGGTGGAAGGGGGTAATGCAATTTTCAAAGGAATCCAAAATTAAGATACAAAGAAAAACAAAAGGAGAGGGTTGAAAAAGTCCACAGCTTGTTCAGCTTCTAAAGTGAACACTGAAAATTCCCCCAAAAGGCCTTTTTTCTAAGCTCAAAAAAGGGAGGGGGGGGGAAAAATGAAACCAAATCAGGGCTAGGGGAAGAGAGGAGGCAGAGGGAAGGGGGCAGGGGGGAGAAAGGCCTCCCCCTTAACTCATAAAAAAAGCAAACCAGAACATACACACACACCATGGGCTCAATCAAGGGAAGGAGGCAATTAATAGCTGAAGTGCTTTCAGAAAAAGAAAGATTTCTTACAACACAAAAAAAACCCACTTCTTGAAAGCAGAGCTTTCTTTTGCCAGGAGGAACAACAACAACAACAACAAAACACACTCCCCCTCCCCCAAAAAAAAACAAGAAGTCTTTTTTTTTGGCCCAGACCCCATTCTTTGCTAGATCAGAAGCTGTCAGGCTGTGGGTTTGGTGGTTTTTTTTTTTGGTTGTTTTTTTGTTTCCCTATTTGACAAGATTCCCAACTGATAAATGAAAAGCTAAAAACCCAAAGTGTGTGAAATACAAGGAGATGTTACTACAACAAAGAACCATTTCAGCGAAGCTCCAAAAATCTTTCTAAATACAGCCATTGGAAGGACGATCTTGAGTCAGGAAGGATTTTTACTCGTTGTGTGTAGCTGAGGACAAGAAGCAGGCACAAATTGTAAAGGCACTGAAGCATAGACAAGTTCCAGCATTTCACTCCCTTTCCATTCCTTTTTTTTTCCTCCAAGAAGCTAGAAGGGTTTCTTTTTTTTTGGGGGGGAGGGGGCGTTGCTTTGGTTGGGGTTTTTTTGGGTTCGAACTCCCCCACCCTTGAATCAAAGTTAGGAGGTTTGAGTTTTGCCTTTAAGTCTCTCTCTTTTTCTCTCTCAAAGCTTGAGGAAAATTGGGTTTTTAAAGCAACTTGCTTTGCCTTTAAGGTCCAAGCCAACTCCTACACACATGCATTACACGAAGTTAGCAACTCGTTTTTGGTTGGGTTTCGGTTTTAACCCGGCAACGACCACGTCCAAAGCCTCGGCAGATTTGGTTCTTAAAGGGCAAGAACAGCGCAAATAGCAACAAGTCCCGAGCCTTACAGAGTGCTTCCAGACTCGAGGAGAGGGTGAGGAGGTTTAAGAGAGTTCCTACACACAGCCATAACAACAAAACTCATTCCCACTTGACCCAAGACTTACCATAACTGTCATAGCTGTCTCTGTAGGATCCTCCTGAAGACCTGTCGCCGTAGCCCCCTTGACTCCTGCTGCGCAGAAGGAAAGACAGCCTTTAGGTGCTTGAGGTGGTTTTGCCCAGCAGCTTGGGGCAGCCTGGTTTGAGGTTTTTTTCCCCCCCCCCCAAGAGGCTTAAAGGAAAAAAAACAACCAGCTCCACAACAACCCAGTGGGGCCCTGACAATAACTGTACCTGCTATTATAGTAGTCTCTGGAACCATTGTATCCACCGCTTCTGGAATCGAATCTGCTGCCGCCGTAACCTCTGTCTCCACCTCCTAGAGGAGACCAAAGATCATTAATGATTTGGAGAGATTTTTGTTTTGGACATGCTTTGATTAAAACTATCAGGAACTGAAGGAAGTGAGGAGGAAAAAGAAAGTTGGTATACTCACCCTCACCTCTGGAGAAACCACGGCCCCGACCTCTGCCCCCACGGAAGAAGCCTCTGCCCCCAGAGGATCCCCCTCTGTAACCACGAGATCTGTTCTCTGATGATTTGCCAGCCTGGTCAACTCTGATCTGACGTCCATCTACAGACTAAAAGGAAACAAACAAGGCAACAACTTTGGGTGAAAAGCTGTTTAAACAACCCAAGAGTTGCACATCCTCGCTGCCAGCTACCCAGCACCCGGGCTTGCACCGCTCCTCACAAAGCTTTTAACCTCACCACTCGACCAGCTGGGGGGGTTCAGGCTAGACAAGCTCAAAGCTGCCTTCCAGGACCTGCAAGGATCCTACAGGAAGGCTGGAAAAGGACTTTTCCTAACAGTGCCTGGCCACAGGCCAAGGGGAAATGGTTTGAAGTGGAGGGAGAGCAGAATTAGACTGGATCCAAGGAAGAGGTTCTTCAGTAAAAGGTTGGTGAGACTACAGGTTTGCCCAGGGAGGTTGTGGATGCCTCCTCCCTGGGGGTGTTCAAGGCCTGTAACAGCCAAGTCTAGCTGAGAGGTGTCCCTGCCTGTGGCTGGCAGGGTTTGAGCACATGATCTCTCAGAGGTTCCTTCAACCTAAGCCACGGAACCCCGTTTTAGAGCACCACTACCCCTCCATTTTCCTCCACAGCACTAAACAGAACTCTGTTTCATGCTCATTTCACTACAGTGAAGAATCACAGAGCGAGCCCAAGGCCTCCTTACCTTCCCGTTCATGGCCATCATGGCATCTTTAGCGTCGTCTATGTTTTCAAACGTAACAAACCCAAACCCTCTGGATCTCTGAGTCTCTCTGTCTTTTACCACCACGACTACAAAGAAAGGGAAAAAAAAAAACCAAACAATCAACGCCTGTGCAGCCTTAAATCTATATAAGTCATCCCAACCTAGGCCTGAGGATCTTACCTTCAGAGATCTGTCCGTATTTAGAGAAGACTTGTTCCAATGATTGCTCATTGGTGTCAAAACTCAGTCCACCGACAAAGAGTTTTCCCTCGTCTGATGCCATTTTAACCTAAAACAAAAAAAAAAAAAAGGGAAAATAAATCAAGGAAAGGGAAATCGGGATCTCAAAATCCACATTCCCGCAAGGGCTGAAGGATTAAATGGCTCCGAGACCACGACCGAGGACCGAGGATGACGCAAAGGCCGCGCACAGGACACCGCAGCTCTGCGTTACAGAGGATCAGCCCTGGGGCTGGCCGCCGGCCAAGCGCCCCCCCCCCCCCCCCCCCGGGCAAGCGGAGCCGCAGCCGAGATCACGGCAAGCAGCAGGACGTCGGCAGCGCGGCCCCGGCCGCACACAGCCCAGGCCAGGAGCGGAGCTCACAACCCAGGCGTCCAAGCCCCGCAGCTCCGTAAAGACCTCGTGGTCCCACGGGGGCATCCCATCTCGGTCGCAGCCGATAGCCCGGGTGGAGTTCCCAGCCACAGAGCCCGGTAAAAGCTTACGGCCCAGTGGGGGCTCCGACCCCACAGCTCGGCAGGCACACGAGGCCCCGGTAGCGCAGCGAGGGGTCCAGGACCCCTCCACCGTGGGAAAGGGAGGAGGGAAGGGGCAGGCGATCAAGCACGCATGCGCATTCCGCGGCCCCGCCCGCCACCCCTCGGCGCCCTCCCGACCCCGCCCTCCCTCCCCGCCCCCTTGGCGCCGGCGCGCTCCGCCGCCCCGCCTCCCGCGCGCCGCCATTTTGCACGGTGGAGCCTCGTCGCCATTTTGTTTCCGAGCGCGCATTTCACCCCTCCCCCGGCCCCTTCCCACATACACGCAGCAAACAACCGGGACAACTCCTCCGGACTCCACGCAACTGCGGTGGTCACCCCGGCCGCAGGACAAAGACTCCGCTCCGACCTCCCCCGGTTAACAATTTCGCCATTCCTGAGACACGTTCCCTCAAACTTCGGCCCACCAAGCGTTCCCCGGTACCGTCCAGCCTAGATGGGCCCATCCCACTCCAGCCTGCCCGGTGCTTACCGGTGCCTGGAGGCGCGGATTCAAGACTTCACTTCAAAGCTTCAGCGCGATGTACGCTGAGGCTGGCGGGGCGGCGGCTTATAAAGGCCCACGCTGCGCTCCGCCCATCTCATGGATATGCAAATTAAGCCCGGCGGAAGGCGGGGCTACAACGTCACCAAAGCGCTGCCACCGCCGAGCCACCGGATTGGGCAGGCCGTGATTAACATTCATGAGCCCCCGCAGGGAGGCGAGGGGAGGGGGGAGAGAAAACAAAACGGCTGCGCCTCCTGACCCCTCCCGCTTAGAGGCGGGACGCAGGGGGCGGCGCGGATTGGCTGCGACCGCCGAGGCCGTTGGCCGGGAGAGCCCCTGTGAGAAAGAAGGAAGTGGAGGCAGCCGATTGGTTGGGTTCTGAATCCGCCCCGCCCTTATTGGCGGCCGGCGAGGGGGAGGGGGCGTGGCCTCGCTGCCCCAGTTTCGCGCCCTTCTCGGCAATGCGGCGGCTGCAGACAAAGAGGCCGCCCGAGGGGCCGCCGCCATCTTGGGTGGCGAACGCTGCCCGCAGCCGACCCCGTCCCTGGTCTCAGCCTTCCCTTTCCTCCTGGGCTGTTCTCCCGCTGTCTGCTGTTCGCACTGCGCAGGCCGGCTGTGTGTGTGCCCACCACCCCTTACACCAAGATGCGGCTGCTGCGGCCTTGCCATGTCTTCCCTCCTCTGAGGGAGACGGTGAGGGACAGCATATCCCCAGCCCCTCCGGGCTGCAGCCGCAGAGCCTCCCGGGGAGAGGCTTCTCTTCCCCCTTCCCTGCCCCGCAGAGTTAAAGCAGCGATCCTGCGCTTCCACCGTGGGCCGTGTGGATAATCCCTGCGGGGGGGCAGCCTCCCCGCTTCGCAGCGTGGCGCTCGGTGCCTCCCCCCCCACCCCCTTCCCACGCGTGCTTGGGAAGAGCAGGGGGCACAACGTGAACGTGAGAAACAGCCCTGCCCCGGGCTCCAGAGCGAGGGAGAAGTTTGTTTAACCAAATAAAAACCAAGATCAGAATGCCTTAGCTCAGTCTGTGTTGTATTGAAAACTTTAAATAAGTAAATAAATAAATAAACGAAACCACCAACCCCACCCCCCCCACCCCACCCCCCGCGCTGTGGTTTTCTCTAAGGTTTGTCTCCAGCGTTCGAAACTTCCTCAGTGTAAAGAGGAAACTCTTAATGGCAACAGAGAAACACGTGGATCGGCGCGGGGGGGAAGGGAGGAAGGGAGGGCTGTGTTGGGGGTTTTAAAAGCACCGAAAGTAAACATTTTTTTTCTCTTTTTTTCTTTTTTGCGGTTTTTCGTAAGCTAATTAGCAAGCTCTTCTAGGAAGGGAAAAGAAAGAAAAAGATGATGGTGACCTCTGAGAGGAAAGAGATGCAGGGGGGGGAAGAGGAAAAGGGCAGCGTGGAGAGGAGAGCTGGGGAGAAAGGATGGAGGAAAAGCCGAGATGAGGAGGGCGAGAAAGGGGGTGGAAGAAAATCAAGACGAGGACGAGAAAGGATGGAGGACAAGAAAGAGTGGAAGAAACCCAAGACGAGGAGGACAAGAAAGGATGGAGGAAAAGCCAAGACGAGGAGGACAAGAAAGGATGGAGGAAAAGCCAAGACGAGGAGGACGAGAAAGGGTGGAAGAAAATCAAGACGAGGACAAGAAAGGATGGAGGAAAACCAAACCCAGGAGGATAGGAAAGGGTGGAAGAAACCCAAGACGAGAAGGACAAGAAAGGATGGAAGAAAACAAGACGAGGACGAGAAAGGGTAGAAGAAAATCAAGGCGAGGACGAGAAAGGATAGAAGAAAATCAAGAGGAAGAGGACAAGAAAGGATGGAGGAAAACCAAGAGGAAGAGGACAAGAAAGGATGGAGGAAAACCAAGACGAGGAGGACAAGAAAGAGTGGAAGAAACCCAAGACGAGGAGGACAAGAAAGGATGGAGGAAAAGCAAAACCAGGAGGACAGGAAAGGGTGGAAGAAACTCAAGACGAGGAGGACAAGAAAGGATGGAGGAAAACCAAAACCAGGAGGATAGGAAAGGGTAGAAGAAACCCAAGACGAGGAGGACAAGAAAGGATGTAAGAAAACAAGACGAGGAGGACAAGTCCCTGGAGGTCACCTCATGGGAGAGGCAGGACCGGGCGGCAGCAGCTCTGCCTCCACAAACCGCTCCTGAAATTCCCTGCGCGGTTTGCAGAAGCCAGGAGGAGGAGGAGGAGGAGAGGACGAAACCTCCCCCTGCATCCCCCCTCCGGCCCCCACCCCCTACCCCGAGCGTTCCCGGCCGGAGCTGGGCTGCACAGAACACCCCCGGAGCGTTCTCAATCGGGGGCTGTTTGGTCGCAGATAACGCGATTGAATTCCTTCCTGAGCGCTGAAAAGGAGTTGAAAGCTCAGTGAAATGCAAAGAGATCTTTCTATTTTTTTTTCTCCCCTGCCCACTATTGTTCTGCTAAAGCTGTGAGTGCCCCATTCTCTGCCTGGCTGAGCGAGGAAATTGGGCTTTTCCTCCCTCCCCGGTTTGTTGTCGTGCCTTCTTCGGGGAGCTGCGGGGAAAAGGCATGGGTTTGGGTACGGGGGCAAAGAGCAAGGAGGAAACAGGGGAGGGATCTGGCTGCTGCACTCTGCCCTGCATCGCAGCAGCTGCACACACACAGAGACACAAGAGGCGTTCCCAGCCTTGATTCCTGTGGGGTTTGCCTTGTGTGCCAAGCACGCAGGAGCTGGCACTGCCAGCTGCCACCGGGGTGCTCGAAAAGCACCTGAAATCCCCAATGTCGATGCTGTGTCATGATAATACCCTCAAAATAGTGTGTGTGTGGGGGGGAGCTTGTTTAACTTTCCAGGCCTGAAAGCAAAGGAGCAGCCTCGAATATAGAGTTGATGGCTAATTAATAGTTTATAGCTAATTAAAGTGTACCTGAGAGTGTCGATTATTAAGTTTAGCTGCTGTGTTTTGTTGGAGAAGGTGAAGGAAAGGCTCAGCACTCAGGGAAGAGGCTGCTGAGAGAGAGCTGTCTCTGACTCCCAAGGCTAAAATGGGACAAGATTGGGTTCCAAGGGCATAAATTGTTTCCTGCTTGGAGGTGGCTAGCTGCGAATCTCGACTCTGGGTTGGAGTTATTGACTCACTCTGGGTTGGGCTGGTTTCTTACTCTCACACAAGGCTGCCTGGTCCCTCAGTGTCCAGGGGTGGGGAGGCTCATCTGAGACTGGGAATCGATTTTTGCCCTTCAAGGAGGGAACCCAGCCCTGAACCGGGAGCCCCCGGCGCGCTGATTAAATTAGAGGCTCATTAACGGGAGCGCTTCTGGAGCTCGACTGGGGGCGGCTGAAGTGACCTTGAGGGACGGAGGAGCCATTTTCCGGGCGGTGCAGAAGCGACAAGCCAGGACGTCGTCGGGATGCTGGCGGGGGCGGAGCAGCCGCTGCTCCCTGCGCCCCGCAGCCTGCCTGCTGCAAACGGCGAGGGGCGAGCGCGGCGCCGGGTGGGCTGTCAGCTCCTCCAGCGCAGCCAACGCGGGTGCAGATCGCGCCTGGTAACCTCCCCGTGCTGCTCCAGGGCAGCAGGACACACCAAAGCAGCAGTGTGGCTCTGGTGGTGGCAGCTCTGCCCGGATTTGCCCCCAGAAGTGTGATGCTGGTCTCTCTCGGGCGTGTGCCTGATGCCTTTCCTTTGACTCCAAGGGAGTCACGCTGGGAAACGAGGCGAGAGCCCGGGCTGGATCCGGCTCACCCGTGATGCCTCAGCCTCTGTCCCAGTTCTGCAGCTCTCGGGAGCTTTCTGTGCTCCAGATCTGCTTGTTCCTCACTGCCTGATCCAGGGCATTAGCCGCGGCTTCTCTCGCCTCAGCCTGAGAACAGCCCCACGCAGGCAGTCCCACGTCACCGGCGCGGCCCCGGGGGCTGTGGGACTCGGGACAGGGACATCTCGGCTTGGATGAGGCTGTGGCTGAAACTGGTGCCGGGGGAGTAGCCCAGCAGGGTTCTTAATCACCCGGGTGATTGTGAGAGCAGTTAATGACACCATGGAACACACCGGTGTGATTGCACCGAGGCCCTGCGTGGTGGGGGTGGGAAGGGACCTCTGGAGATCATCCTGCCCAACCCCCTGCTCCAGCAGGGCACCCACAGCAGCTTGCCCAGGAGGGGTTGGAAGCTCTCCAGGGAAGGAGATTCCACAACCTCTCTAGGCAGTCTGCTCCAGCACCCTCACACCAAACGAGTTTGTCCTCCTGCTCAGGTGGAGCCTCCTGGGTGCCACTTTGTGCCCCTGGCACTAGGCACCTCTGAGCAGAGTCTGGGCCCAGCCTCTTGCCTCCCACCCTTTAGCTCTTGCTCAGCATTACTCAGATGCCCTCTGGGGCTGCTCTCCTCCAGGCTCTCAGCCCCAGGGCTCTCAGCCTTTGCTCCTCACAGAGCTGCTCCAGGCCCCTCAGCAGCTTCCCAGCCTCCCCTGGACTCTCTCCAGCAGTTCCCTGGCTCTCATGAACTGGGGAGCCCAGAGCTGGCCCCAGGGCTGCAGCTGTGGCCTCACCAGGGCAGAGCAGAGGGGGAGGAGAGCCTTCCTTTGCCCTACTGCCCACACTCTGTGCATCCCAGGAGAGCACCGACCTTCTGGCCATGAGGGCACCCTGCTGGCTCATAATGAACCTCTTGTCCCCCAGCACTCCCAGGTCCTTCTCTGTGGGGCTGCTTTCCAGCAGTTCCCCCCTTGAGCTGTCCTGCAGCAGGAGGCTGTTCCTCCCCTGGAGCAGAACCCTCCACCAAACAGTTAACTTTGCAGAGCAGCCAAGGCCTCGGTGGTGGTTTCCAAGCCAAGCACCATGGTTTGTTTGCTCTGGCCTAAGCCCATCTGCAGTCACCTGGAGCTGTCTGTGAGCAGGACCCGTGGCTGCCATGACCTAATATGGTGAAAGCTCCAGCACTTGGGCCAGGACCACAAATAGCTGTTGGGAATCACTCCGTGGAGCAGAGCTGGTGCCTGTCCACGAGGGCAAGCATCCCTCAGGAGAGGCTGGAGGGGGCTGGGGGGGGTCTCCTCTGCTGGTTCCAGCAGCCCCACAGATCTTCTGCTCACCCGACTTTGTACCTCCAAGGACAGGTTATTGAGACCCTGGCCCGGGTTGCCCAGAGAGGGGCAACCTGCTCTGGTTGGGGATGTCCCTGCTGGCTGCAGGGGGTTGGGCCTGGTTTCTTCCCACCCAACCCCCTCTGGGAAGCAGGGCCCTCGGTACAGCAGCACAGCAGCACTCAGTGCCACATCCAAGCCTCTCCAGGGGGCACCAACACGCTGGGATGTGCTCCTCTCCCACCCTCCTGCCTTCACCTTCATCCCCCACAGGTCCCCAGAGCTGCACAAGCTTCTCCTCTGCCTCTGAGGGGGACCTTGCCTTGGGTGCATCCTGCAGCCCAGCAGCCCCTCCTGCAGCACTGCAGGTCTGGGGGAGAGCCAGCAGAGCTCACTGCCTGTGCTTGTGGGAACCTTCCTCCTGTCCCACAGGTTGGTGTCTGCCCAGAGCCAGGAGCAGCTGAGCCTGAACCTGCTCCAGAGCCTGAACCTGCTCCAGAGCCTGAGCTGGGAGCCAAGGGCAGAGCAGAGGCCTCCACCCCAGGCACTGCTCTGATGAAGCTTCCAAACCCCAGGCCTGGGCGCTGCTGCCTGGGGCAAGGGCTGGGGCAAGGAGCTCCCAGGAGGGATGGGGGAAGAGCAGGGTGGGAAGGAATCACAGAGCCATGGAATTGTTTAGGCTGGAAGAAACTTTTCAGATCGTTGAGTCAAACCTCTACCCCAGCACTGCCAAGGCACCACCAACCCATGGCCCTTAGCACCTCATCTCCATGGCTCTGAAACCCCTCCTGGGATGGGGACTCCACCACTGCCCTCTGGGCAGCCTGGGCCAGGCTTTGACAGCCCTCAAAAGGGGAACAAATTCTTCCTCATGCCCAACCCAAACCTCCCCTGGGGCAACTCGAGGCCATTTCCTCTTGTCCTGTTGTTTGTTAACTGAAGACCAATCCCTCTACCCTCCCTCCCAGCTCCAGCCTCTTTTCAAGGAGCTGTAGAGAGCAATGAGGTTGCCCTCAGGGAGGCTGTGGCTGCCCCCTCCTTGGGGGTGCTCAAGGCCAGGCTGGATGAGACCTTGAGCAACTTGGGCTGGTGGGAGGTGTCCCTGCCCATGGCAAGGGGGGGTTTGAACCAGATGATCTTCAAGGTCCCTTCCAACCCAACCCATTCCATGTTTCTCTGAGTCTATCAAAGAGAGGATGTGGGGCAGGGGTCCCCCCTGGGCCTCCATCCCATCCCTCCCCAACCCCACTGCTCCTTCCTGCCCCGGGGGCACAGCCCACGCTGTGAGGCAGGAAGGCTTCCACGGCACAGAGCTGTGCTGGGCACTTCCCATTCCCCAGCCAACCTCCCCTGTGTGGCCATCCAGGGGGTCTCATCACCAGCCCTGAGCCCCAGGGAGCAAAAATACTTGAGTGGGTTTGGAATTTGGGAACCGGCAGCCCCAGGAGCCCACAGGGAAAAAACAAACCACCACCAGCCCAAAGAAAAAACCCCTCCCACCAACAAACCAAACGAATCCTCCCTTCCCTCCCCCCTGCTGCTCCGGAGGGAGCTGCTGCTCCAGCTTTGCAGCTGGAAAAAGCCAGCCCTGACGCAGTGCTGGTGTTGCCATGGCAAGAAGCCCTTGCTGCTGGAGCCTCCTCTGCCAGCCCCTGCTGCAGCTGCTTCTGAAAGGATGTGGGGCTGGGGCTGGCAGTGGACTGGGGCTGGGGTCAGGAGGGATTCGGGGCTGGGGGTGCCAGTGTACCCAGGCTGGGCTCAGGAGGGATTCGGGGCTGGGGGTGCCAGCGTACCCAGGCTGAGGTCAGGAGGGATTCAGGGCTGGGGGTGCCAGTGTACCCAGGCTGGGCTCAGGAGGGATTTGGGGCTGGGGGTGCCAGTGTACCCAGGCTGGGGTCAGGAGGGATTCAGGGCTGGGGGTGCCAGTGTACCCAGGCTGGGGTCAGGAGGGATTCGGGGCTGGGGGTGCCAGTGTACCCAGGCTGGGCTCAGGAGGGATTCGGGGCTGGGGGTGCCAATGTACCCAGGCTGGGGTCAGGAGGGATTCGGGGCTGGGGGTGCCAATGTACCCAGGCTGGGGTCAGGAGGGATTCAGGGCTGGGGGTGCCAGTGTACCCAGGCTGGGGTCAGGAGGGATTCAGGGCCAGGGGTGCCAGTGTACCCAGGCTGGGGTCAGGAGGGATTCAGGGCTGGGGGTGCCAGTGTACCCAGGCTGGGGTCAGGAGGGATTCAGGGCTGGGGGTGCCAGTGTACCCAGGCTGGGGTCAGGAGGGATTCAGGGCCAGGGGTGCCAGTGTACCCAGGCTGGGGTCAGGAGGGATTCAGGGCTGGGGGTGCCAGTGTACCCAGGCTGGGGTCAGGAGGGATTCAGGGCTGGGGGTGCCAGTGTACCCAGGCTGGGGTCAGGAGGGATTCAGGGCTGGGGGTGCCAATGTACCCAGGCTGGGGTCAGGAGGAATTTGGGGCTGGGGGTGCCAGTGTACCCAGGCTGGGGTCAGGAGGAATTTGGGGCTGGGGGTGCCAGTGTACCCAGGCTGGGGTCAGGAGCAATTTGGGGCTGGGGGTGCCAATGTACCCAGGCTGGGCTCAGGAGGAATTTGGGGCTGGGGGTGCCAGTGTACCCAGGCTGGGGTCAGGAGGGATTCAGGGCTGGGGGTGCCAGTGTACCCGGGCTGGGGGTGCCAGTGTACCCAGGCTGGGGTCAGGAGGAATTTGGGGCTGGGGGTGCCAGTGTACCCAGGCTGGGGTCAGGAGGAATTTGGGGCTGGGGGTGACAGTGTACCCAGGCTGGGGTCAGGAGGGATTCAGGCCTAGGGGTGCCAGTTCATTCAGGCTGGGCTCAGGAGGGATTTGGGGCTGGGGGTGCCAGTGTACCCAAGCTAGGCTCAGGAGGGATTTGGGGCTGGGGGTGCCAGTTCACCCAAGACTGAGGTTTGATGGTGCCAGTAGCCTGTGGTAACCAAGGCAACCATGGCTGTGCTGGGCTGTCAGGACTGCTGCTGCGCTGCTCAGCCAGCTGGTGGAAAGCTGAAGCCTCTGCTGTCCCCCCAGCAGTGGGAGGGGTCCCTGCCCACGGCAGGGGGCTTGGAACTAGACGATCTTTAAGGTCCCTTCCAATCCAAACCGTTCTGTGACTCTGTGTCCCTGCTGGCTGCAGGGGGGCTGGGCAAGATGACCTTTGAGGCTCCCTTCCAGCCTGATGCACTCTCTGATTCTGTGGCAGGGGCTAAAAGGGACCTCTGGAGCTCATCCAGCTCAAGCCCCCTGCCCCAGCAGGGCACCCACAGCAGCTTGCCCAGCAGCACAGTGGCCAGGGGTGGGGTTGGAAGCTCTTCCAGAGAAGGAGACTCCAAAACCTCTCTGAGCAGCCTGCTCCAGGCCTCCAGCCCCCTCCACACCAAAGACATGTTTGGGTGTAAAACAGAGCCAGGATGCTCAGAAAACCCAGCTGGGGTCAGCCCTAGCTGCTGCCCCTTGTAGCAGAGCCTCGGTGGGCTCCGTGGGTGGCATCTGCCCTCAGATCCACATCTGCCATGTGCAGAACCTGCTTGCTCCAGGTGGGGAAATAGAGACCCCCCGCTCCCAGCAGCCAGGGGCTTGCTTTTTCTCTCTGCCACCTTCACTCCTGTCAACCTCTCAGCTGCATTAAGGACTCATCTGGGTTATATAAGCTCTCATTAATCATCATCCAAGAGCCTTCGCAGCACAGGAGCCCTTCAGGTCAGGAGACGCTACCCGAGGACACAGCAAAGCAAACTTCCACCCCCTGCACGCCCCGAGAGTGACCTTGCAGGACGGGAGGGGGCTGGGGGCGCAGGAAGGGTTCTGATCCCCAGGCTGTGGAAGGGAAGAGCTGCCGGGACACGGCGCCTGTGCCGGTGAAACGCTCACCGAAGTGACCCAGCCTTGGCTGCCCGAGGAAACCGGAGCCTCCCCACACCCCTGGGCCCCCTCTGTCCCCTTGCTCACACTGCAGGGACAGGCTGGCGCTGCCAGCGCGCTGCTGCTTGCTGCCGGTGGTCTTGTACATCCCCCACCCCCACCCCAAAAGCCTGTGCAGGGTGGCCTTTGGTCCTGCACCCTGGGGGCTCACCACGGTCACAGAACAGCAGGATGGAAGGGGATGGAAGGGACCTCTGGAGACGACCGAATCCAACCCCTCTCCTCCTGCTGGAGCAGGGTGGCCTTTGGTCCTGCACCCTGGGGGCTCACCACGGTCACAGAAACACAGGATGGAAGGGGATGGAAGGGACCTCTGGAGACGACCGAATCCAACCCCTCTCCTCCTGCCGGAGCAGGGTGGCCTTTGGTCCTGCACCCTGGGGGCTCACCACGGTCACAGAAACACAGGATGGAAGGGGATGGAAGGGACCTCTGGAGACGACCGAATCCAACCCCTCTCCTCCTGCCGGAGCAGGGTGGCCTTTGGTCCTGCACCCTGGGGGCTCACCACGGTCACAGAACAGCAGGATGGAAGGGGATGGAAGGGACCTCTGAAGATGACCGAATCCAACCCCTCCCCTCCTGCCGGAGCAGGGTCCCCGAGGGGCAGGTCAGGGAGGAGCACATCTCCTTGGGGAATCATTCCTCTGGGGGTGGCCACATTTCCCTGCTGACTTCACAGCTTCTAGAGATCGCGTCGGGTTGGGAGGGAGCCTCAAAGGGTCATCTTGTCCAACCCCCCTCCCCGCCTGAGTATTTCCACGGCGATGGCAAAAGCAGCTCGGCGTCGGTGCCGTGCTCTCCGTCCTTGCGCTTTCCACCTCCAGCAGCGGCGCTTTTATTTTTGCTAGCGACGAAACTCTCTCCCCCCCTCCGCCCCGGGGGTCTCTCTCTTTTGCAAGCCGCCGTCAGCTGAAGGGGAAGGTTAAAAAAAGCACCACCAAATGAAATCACCTTGAGCGCCGGCGGAGGAGCTTGGAGCCCCTCCTCCCCGGCAGCTCTTCCTCGCTTGTCGACACGCACGGAGCGAGGCGGTGAGGTTTCTGCAGGAACAAGCCACGATTGCAGAACCTCCTGAACTGCAGCATCAACGTTTCTGCCTGCCCGGAAGGTTTCCCCTTGCACATGAGCTCATCCTGCATCCTCCGTCCCCCCCCTCCCCGCGCCGGAGCCTCCCTCTCTCTTTCTCTCCGCGCCGCAGCAGCCAGGCTGGAACCCAAACTCTGCCCCAGCCTGCGGCGCTGCTGCGGAAGAGGAGGAGGAGGAGGAGGAGGAGGGATAAGAATCACACAATCATAGAATTGTCAGGGCTGGAAGGGACCTCAAGGCTCAGCCAGTTCCAGCCCCCCCTGCCATGGACAGAGACACCTCACACCACAGCAGGTTGCTCACAGCCACATCCAAACACCTCCAGGGATGAGGCTTCCACCACCTCCCTGGGCACCCTGTGCCAGTCTCTCACCACCCTCCTGGGGAAGAACTTCTTCCTAACATCCAATCTGAATCGCCCCACTCCTAGTTTTGCTCCATCCCCCCCAGTCCTGTCACTCCCTGACAGCCTCACAAGTCCCTCCCCAGCTTTCTTGGAGCCCTCTGCAGATCCTGGAAGGCCACAATTAGGTCTCCAGAGCCTTCTCTTCTCCAGACTGAATGGGGCTGGGGCCTCACAAATGGGGCTGGGGCCTCACAGAGGGGCAGGATGCAGCTTGAGGCTTCACTCTAGGTCTGAGCTCACCCCCAGCCAGTGGTGGGGGTGGGAAGGGACCTCTGGAGATCACCTAGTCCAACCTCCCCCCTGCCGGAGCAGCATCACCTCGGGCAGGTCCCACAGGAGCACATCCAGAGGAGAGCAGCCAAGGCCCCCAAAGCCCTCCCCAGCCTCAGCCTCTCACCCCCATCCCAGCATCCCACCACCCCCAGTCTGCTCCTCTGTGCCCCCCTCCTGCCCCCTGCCAAGCCCTCCCAACCCCAAGAGCAGCCAGGGAGGAGAGGGCTGCTACCAGCTGACCCTGATGGGGGGCAAGGGGCTGTCACACCCCCATCAGAGCTCCCCTCTACCCCATCCCAAGGGTGGCACCAGCAGATAGCCCCACTCTGCCTTGCCCAGGCAGGGGGCATCCACAGCCTCAGAGTCATAGAATGGGTTGGGCTGGAAGGGACCTTCAAGATCATCCAGTTCCAACCCCCTGCCATGGGCAGAGACACCTCCCACCAGCCCAGGCTGCTCAAGGCCTCATCCAGCCTGGCCTGGAACATCTCCAGGCAGGAGGCAGCCACAGCCTCCCTGGGCAGCCTGTGCCAGGCTCTCCCCAGCCTCACTGCCAACAATTTCTTCCTCATCTCCAGCTTCAATCTCTCCTCCTCTCCTCGCTCAAAGCCATTGCCCCCTCGTCCTGGCACTCCCAGCCCTTGTCACAAGTCCCTCCCCAGCTCTCCCTCAGGAAATCCTTCCCCGTTAAGCCCCCCCCGGCCCCCAGATCACTGGCAGGGCTCAGCCAGCTGCTGCTGCCGCCCCGGAAAGCCTCCAGCAGCCCTCCCCTGGCATCGCTGTGCGCCGGGAGCTGGACGTGACCTGCTTCCCAAAGCTTCCCAAAGCTTCCCAAAGCTTCCCAGCGCTTCCCAAAGCCTCCCAGCGCTTCCCAGCCCTCCAGGATGGAGGATGGGAGTGAGCTACGGGCCGGCAGCGCTCAGCACCACCCCCGAGAGCAGCGGGGACCCCCGGGAACCCCCCCAGGAGAGAAACCAAGTCCCTCCCCAGGGCTGCAGCCCCCTCCGGAGGGGTTGTAAATCCCAGCAGCGATGCTGCTCAATTCCCTCCCAGCTGCTCGGGGGAGGGACGTGGAGAGGGGAGGGGAGAAGAGGGAAGGGAAAGGGAGAAGAGGGAAGGGGAAGGGAGAAGAGGGAAAGGGAGGGATGTGGAAAGGGACAATTTTACTTTCACCAGCACTTCTGCAGCCCCCTCCCCTGCCTTTGTCCACCCCCTTGGAGTCCCTTCTCTGTACCCACAGGATGCTGGGGTGGGGGCTGCTGGGATGGAGGGGCACAGCTGGGTCTGGGGGTACAGTTGGGATGAGGGGGCCCAGCTGGGATGAAGGGGGCCCAGCTGGGGTGGAGGGGCACAGCTGGGATGGAGTGGCACAGCTGGAATAGAGGAGTACAGCTGGGTCAGGGGGCACAGCTGGGATGGAGGGGTACAGCTGGGTCAGGGGGCACAGCTGGGATGGAGGGGCACAGCTGGGTCAGGGGGCACAGCTGGGTCAGGGGGCACAGCTGGGATGGAGGGGCACAGCTGGGATGGAGGGGTACAGCTGGGTCAGGGGGCACAGCTGGTACAGGGCTGCAAACACCCATGGGGAGAGCTCCCCTCTGCCCAGTTCCAGCCCGTGGTAGAGCCAAGACTGGGGCTCCCCCCTGCTGCTCCCCAGCCTGCCCCCACCCTCGTGCCAGGCTTTAGCTCACAGTGGGCACAGGGCCATGGGGGTGGTGCAGGAGAGAGGGTGGCATGAGTCACCACGGGGCACCGGCTCCTTATTTGTCCTCTCTGCTGCTGGGGCTGGCATGGGACTGGCCTCAGGCCCTGGCTGGCCCCAGAGCTGCCTGGCACAGCCCCAGCCCCAGCCCCAGCCCCATCGCTGGCACAACCCCCACTGATGCAGCATGGCTCTTACCCCCCCACAGCGTGCCCCTGGCACTGCAGGCAGGGTGATGCCACGGGGGACCTGGCACCAGCAGTGGGCACAGGCCTAGAGCTGAGCTCTGCAGAGCTCCTGCACACCCACGGAGCCCCCACTCAGGGCATCCACGGCAGGGGGAGGCTGTGCAGGTGGGGTGGGAGTGAGGAGGGCTGTTGGCATCCCCCATGCTGTGCCCAGCCCACCCTGCCCTGTCCCACGGTACCCACCCCTGTGCCCTGCCCTGCCCCAAGGCACCCAGGAGCTGCAGTGGGGTCAGGGCACCTCTGTGCCCCCCCCCAGGGTGGGGGGAGGCTGGAACCTGCCCCACCCTGGTGCTGTGGCAGCCTGGACGCCCCCAACCCTGCCCCTGGGTGGGGGAGGCTGTGCCAGGGCGCGGTGCCCGGGCACGGTGCCCAGATCCACAGCGGCTGCCAGGACCTGCCGGGGGGCTCGGGGGGGGGAGTGAGCCGTGCCCGGCCTGGCAGCTCCGATGGGAATGTGGGCAGGGGCTGCCCTCCTGCGCCCCCGCAGTGCCCAGCCCCCCACGGCTGGCACAGGGCTGGCTGAGCTCCCTGGTGCCAGCAGGGCTCACAGGGGTGCAGAGTGCCCAAGCTTGCTGGTGCCAGCTTCCAGCTCTGCCGGTGCCTTGCCCATGTTCCCCTGGGCACAGCTCCTCACCCTCGGGCACAGCTTCTCACCCCCGGGCACAGCTCCTCACCGCCGGGCATAGCTCCTCACCCCCGGGCACAGCTCCCTGCCCCCGGGCACAGCTCCCTGCCCCCAGCCAGCCCCGCAGAGGAGGGCAATGCTCCCTCAGCCTCCCTGGAGCGCTGGGCACGTCCGGTGGAGGATGTCCCCCACGCTGGGTGCCCAGGCAGCCACTGGTGCCCAACAGCCGTCAGAGCAGCCCCCGAGAAGCCCTCTGGGCGCCGTGCCCGGGGGTGCCCGGGGGTGCCCGCGGCGCTGGGCGCCGGCGGGGGGGTGCTGAGCACTGCCGTGGCGGTGGCAGCAGAGGGCAGCCACGCTCCACGCACGGCACCCATCCTGCCCGCCTGGCACCGCGCACCCGCCTGTGCCCACGCTTGTGCCCTGCCGTGCCCGAGCCGTGGCTGGGCTCATGCCACCCTGCGCCGTGCGGTCCTGCCTGCACGCCCCCTCCCCCACCCCCCGCCTGGAATCCGCTCTGCAGCCAGGGGCAGGCCAGGAGCGCTGCCAGCTCCTGGCTGCTGATCCTGGTGCCCAGCAGCTCCCTCAGCACCCTGCGAGATGGCTCAGGGTTTGGACATGGGCAGCAGCTGGCGCTTGCCCACCCACACCCCACGTGTGGCCCTGGCACGGGTGGGCGTGGGGTCCCCACGTGGATCTCTGAGCATGGGGGGCATTGGTGGGGTGGCAGAGGGTGGCACTGGCATGGCAGGGAGTGGCACTAGCATGGCAGGGGGTGACACTGGCACAGCAGAGTGTGCCAACAGGGTGCCAGCAGCACATTGGGAGCTGCCTGGGCACAGGCAGCAGTTCCCCAACCCCCCACGGGAGGCCTGCAGCCGTGGGGCTGTGGTGTGCACATGAGTGTGCCAGGGGAGCTGCAAAGGGGGGGGCTGGGCATCCTGGCTCTCCCCCACACCCCTTCCCCACAGCTCTCCTAGCCCCGTGGTACCCCGGGTGGCACCGAGGGCTGCTGGGGGGGCACTCAGTGCCCTGTGTGGGCAGTGGTGGCAGCTGGGAGGGACAAGGGCTGAGGGAACACAGCCAGGACCCTGCTGCTGGCTCAGCAGGTGGAGGGATGGGAAAGGACTGACACAGACTGGGGGGTACCAGGGCCCCCATGCCAGGGGGAAGTGCTGCCCAACACTCAGCTCTCTGGCCCTGACTCAGCTTTGTGGCCCCAGGCAGAAGACTTCGAGCCCCAGCATGGGGACAGAGAAGTGACACAGTTCCAGCCCGGGGAGGCAACGTCCCCAGCTGGGGCACAGGACCAGGCACTCCCAGACGGCTCCTGTGGGCACCAGAGCTCAGTGCCAGGGCCTTGGGGCCGTGTGTGTGCCACCAGCACCAGGGCTTGGCACCGTTCTCAGCGACCCTGCCAGGGAAAAGGTCAGAGGCAGAGCCCTGGCACAGCTCAGACCTGACATCTGCTGCCACTTGGAAGCTCCTGCTGGGCCTCGGGGTGGGCACTGGTGCCAGTCAGTGCATTGGCATTGTGTGGCTGTAGGACAAGTCAAGGGCTGGGCAGGCTGGAAAGGGGCAAAGAGCAGAGCTGGGGGCAGCAGCATGGCACAGCTGCCATCCCTGTCACCCCCCTCCCACCCTTGTCACCCCCCTCCCACCCTTGTCATTCCCTTCCCACCTTTCTCCCACCCTTCCCACCCTTGTCACCCCCCTCCCACCCTTCTCACCCCTCTCCCACCCTTCTCACCCCCCTCCCACCCTTGTCATTCACCTCCCATACCTAACAGTCCCCTCCCATCCCTGTAACCCCCCCATCCCTGTCACTCACCTCCCCCTGCCAGCCACCCCCCACCCTTGTCACCCACCTCCCATCCTTATCTCCCATCCTTATCAGCCACCTCCCACCCCTGTCACCTACCTCCCATCATTGTCACCCACTTCCCACCCTTATCAGCCCCCTCCCATCCCTGTCACCCACCCCCTATCACCACCCACCACCCCCCTCAAGGAGCTGGGTTGGGTGAGCACAGCCCCCGCTGAGGGTAGTGCTGGAGGCTCCACACAAGGAGCCTCCACAACCTCCCTGGGCAGCCTGCTCCAGGCCTCCAGCACCCTCCCACCAAAGAGGTGTGGAACCTCCTGGCTTCCAGTTTGTGCCCTCTGCTCCTTGTCCTGGCACAGGGCACCCCGGAACAGAGCCTGGCACCTTCTTCTTGCCCCCCACCCTTTAGCTCTCGATGAGCATTGATCAGATTCTCTCTGGGGATCGTTAAGGTCTCCTCTCAGCTTTCTCCTCTCCAGACTAACCAGCCCCAGGGCTCTCAGGAGGGATGTTTCAGTCCCTTCATCATCCTCACAGCCTCCCCTGGACTCTCTCCAGCAGTCCTCTGTCCCTCTGGGACTGGGGAGCCCAGAACTGGACACAATCACTAGCTGGGGGCGGGGGTTGGACTGAATGATCTCTGGAGGTCCCTTCCAAACCCTCCCATTCTGGGATCTATGAGGTGATCCTGGCAATGCCTGGCACGGCTGGCACAGCCCCTTGATGGTTTCCAGCCAGTGAGGGGTGGGTGGGGAGCTGGGCTGGCACCGAGGGGAGAGGGCACCAGAACAGAGGAGAAGGAGAACCTCCCTCGACCTGCTGGCCACACTCTTCATCCCACAGGCTTTACCCCAACCCCCTGCAGCAAGGCTTCACGATGCCCACCCCACCTTGTCCTTGCCCCCTCTGCTCCCTGGCACCCAGGGATGGGCACAGCTGCCCGGGGCGGGGGACCGCGCCCGGTGGGGGCCGTGAGTCTTCTTCCAGGAAAGGGCAGCGAGGAGGCGCTGGGGCTGGCAGGTTCACACCAGCTCAGCACTTTCCGAGCCCTCAGCGGCCTCGGCACACCCTGGGGCTCAGCTCAGCGCTGCCTGCTCGCTGCCTGCTCACCGCCGCCCGCTGCGGGCCCCCGGCCAAACCCGCAGCGCACGGCAGGGGAAGGAGCGACCCGGGAGGCGAAGGGGAGGCGGGGGAGAGGGCAAATCAGAACCCAGACCAAGCCAGGATGTGATTTCCAAGCCTCAGCACCTCCTGCAGGCTGAGGGGGAGACCTCGTCGCCCTCTACAGCTCCCTGAAAGGAGGTTGGAGGCAGGTTGGGGTTTGGTCTCTCCTGGCCAGGCAGCAAGGGACAGAACAAGAGGAAACAGCCTCGGGTTGTGCCAGGGGAGGGCCAGGTTGGAGATTAGGAAAGATTTGTCCCCAGCAAAGGGTTCTCAGGCACTGGCCCAGGCTGCCCTGGGAGGTGGTGGAGTGCCCATGGCTGGAACGATGCTGAGGGATGTGGGTTGGGGGTGGTGGCTTGGCAGCAGGGGTGGCTTGGCAGCAGGGTTGGCTTGGCAGCAGGGGTGGCTTGGCAGCAGGGTTGGCTTGGCAGCAGGGGTGGCTTGGCAGCAGGGTTGGCATCCTGAGCTCAAGGAGAGGGGCTCCAGAATCAGGGAACTGTTTGGGTTGGAGAAGCCCTCTAAGGTCATCCAGTCCCACACCAACCCAACCCCACCAGGGCCACCAAACCATGGCCCCAAGTGCCACAGTCAACCATTTCTTGAACCCCTCCAGGCATGGGGACTCTGCCACCTCCCTGGGCAGCCTGTGCCAACCCCCTGACCACTCTGGCAGCACAGAAATTGTTCCTCATCTCCAACCTAACCCTCCCCTGGCACAATCTCAGGCCAGTTCCTCTCCTTCTATCACCTGATCCTGGGCAGAAGACACCACCCCCCAAGCTTGGACTTGATGATCTCAAAGCTCTCTTCCAACCTCAGCAGTCCTGTGATCCTGTGAAGCATTCCTGACCTTTTGGGCCCTGTCAGCAACACGCAGGGCCCTGGGTCACATGTGGGACTCACTGCTGGTGACCAGGCCTGGGACAAAGGACCCTTTGCTGAGGGGCAGCATGACCACGGTGCTGGATGACTGCAGTGGGAGGGCCTGGAGGAAGCACCTGGGGGGGGTGGGGAGTGGGGGGCTGAAACCAGACAAACCTTGGCACAGAGATGAGAGGTCAGGGGCTTGGGGCTGCATCTTCACACAGGATCAGAGGACCTCAGGATGTTAGGGGTTGGAAGGGACCTCCGGAGCTCAGCGAGTCCAACCCCCCCCTGCCAGAGCAGGACCACAGAACCACAGAATCCTGGGGTTGGAGGATGGAGCCCAGCTGGAGCTGGGCAGTTGGCATCCCTGTGGGGCAGCTTGGCCATCCCCCAGCTTGCTCCCACCCCAGCAGGGCGTGCAGCTGGGCCGCAGGGTGCCCGGGCAGGTTGCGTACGGTTGGGTTTTGCAGCCCATGGCCTGGCTGAGCCTGGACCTGGGAATTCCCCAGCTGCTGGAGCCAGGAACCAGCCCAGCACTGGTCACTGTGGTAGCTTCTAGGGCCAAAAGCAGGCATTTGGGGATCTCCAGCCTCAACCAGTGCCTGGTCACCCCCACCACTGACCAGCATGCAGGATCCTAGGGCAGGGCACGGTGCCTGCTGGGGACTGGCTGCGCTTCCCCTTCCAGCTGCCAGCCCAGGAAGGATCTCTGCTGTGTCTGGAAACTTGCTGACTTCTGAAAAAAGAGATGTGTTTTGGAAAGAAAAGCTCATCCAAGGTCCTGGGGACAGCAGGCTGGCAGCAGGGCTGAGCTGAGGGCGGCTGGGAGCAGCAGCCCTGCCGCTGAGCTCCAGCACATCATTAATCACAGCCTGGCTCAGGCCTTCCATGGTTCCACCAGGATCAGTGCTGGGCTGCCAGCCCCATCCCCACCTGATTCACCCTTCTCAGCCCCTGGCCAGGAGCTGCTGTTCCCTGCTGTGGGTGTCTGAAGGGCACACACAGGACAATATGTGAAGGGGACCTAAAGGGCAGGCTGGGGAGGGGCTGCTCAGAAGGGGCTGTGGGGATAGGATGAGGAGAAGTGGTTTGAAACTGGAGCAGGGCAGGGTTAGGTTGGACATCAGGAGGGATCTCTGCACAGTGAGGGTGAGGAGACACTGGAACAGGCTGCCTGGGGAGGTGGTTAGGGCTCCCTGCCTGGAGACATTCAAGGCCAGCCTTGATGTGGCCCTGAGCAGCCTGCTCTGGCTGGAGCTGTCCCTGCTGCCTGCAGGAGGTTGGACAAGATGTCCTTGGAAGGTCCCTTCCAGCCCGATGCATTCTGTGAGTCCATGATGCCCCCAGTGCTGCAGCTGGCAGCTGGCACATGGTGCTGTGCCCTGGCTCCTCAGCTGGCACTCCTTTGGGGACAGCTGTCCCTGATGGACACCACACACTGCCCTCAGTCCCCCCTGTCCCCACCTGCTGCCCCTTGCCCAAGATGCCCTCGCATGCACCAGCTGCTGCTTGGTGCTGCCAATGCCCTGCGCAGCACTGGCACCATCCCAGCTCCCTCCTGGCTCAGGGTTGCCTCTGGGACTGTCCCATCCTGGCCCCACCGAGCAGCCCACCCCAGGCACCACCCCCCAGGACCCCCTGCCCCCACGACCACCTCCTGCACAGGCAAGGACACAGCCACACTGGGTCAGCCCCAGCCCTGTGGGGTGCCCATGGCATGGGGGTGCCTATGATGTCCCCATGCCCATCACAGCTGCCAGCTCACCATCACCAGTGGGTGCCAAGGAGCCTCTCCAGGAATTTCCTTGGGACCTGCCTGCACTTGGGGGGCAGCTTCAGTGCTTCTTTCTCACCCCCCACCAAGTCTTTCCTCCAACCGCCTGCTGGGACCCCTGAAATGTCCCCCAAATGGTCCCTGTGGAGCTCCTCTGCACCAGAAGCAGCTCCAGCCCCAGCTCAGGCTGCAACCCCCCACCCACAGCCCCCCATGCACCCCCCTACCACACTGTGGGAGCAGCTGGGGATGGTAGCTCCCTGGCAGGTGTGGTGAGCACATGGCACCGTGCGTGGTGGCATCTCTGTGGCTGCTCCTGAGGCTGCTGCCATGTTGAGGGGGCTCAAGGGGGGCACCAGGGGACTCTCCAGGTGCACCCCCAGTGCTGCCAGGGTGCAGAGGAAGCTCAGATTCACACGGCCTGCCCTGTTTGTCTGGCAGCTGAGTCATGCCCAGAGCGTCCCTGTGCCTCCCCACCTGGCCGCCACTGACTCACCTCAGCTGCCCCCGGGCCCTTGCTGCCACCTCTGGTCACTTGCCATGCCCCCCCTGGATGCCACCTGCCAGACCCCATGCCCACAGAGGGCACCCTGGCCCCGTGGGGGTCTGCTCAGGAAGGTGAATTCTCAGCCCCAGCGCTCAGCAGCCGAGGGCAGAGTGAAAGGGATTTGGCTGAAGCCAGCGGCAGCAGCCGTGCCAGAGCATGGGCAGCGATGTGGGCAGCGTGGGCAGGGGCAACCTGTGGGGCATGGAGCCAGGGCGAGCTCAGCAGAGCTGGGCGCTGGAGGGGAGGGCCGGGGTGGCTGCCCCAAGTCATTGCGAAAGCGATGCTGGGGCCTGGGAACAGGGCGGGCGGGGAGGGGGCAGCGGCTCCGCCTCGCTCTGACTCACGCAGGCTGCCCGTGCCACAGCACAGCGCCTTGGGCACCGCCTGGCACTGCTGGCACAGCACCCCCCGGGCGCTACATGGCACTGCTGAGCGCCGGCACGACACCCAGGCTGCCCTCTGCCCCCTCCACGGGCACCAGCAGCAGCCTCTGATCGTGCCAACATCCCCGGCGCTGCCTGCGGGACCCGCAGACCATTGGTGGGCACGGGGCCAGCAGGCACGGCAGCTGCAGAGCCCGGTGCCAGTGGTGGCTCAGTGCCAGGGGCAGGTGGAGCTGGTGCCGCACCTCAGACCCGCGGCAAACCCACGGCAGGTGGAGCAGCCCTGGCTGTGTTTGGTGTTGGTGCTGTGCTGGGGCACGGGCATGGGCACATCGGGCGAGGGAAGGAGTGGGTCAGCGGCAGGGAGATCCCCCACTGTGACAGGCTGGGCACACCGAAGGGGTGGCAGGAGCCTGGGCAGCGGTGTGGGCAATGCCCGGTGCCAGGCACGCAGCCCATGGCATGGACCCAGAGGTGGCAGTTCTGTGAGTACTCCCCGGACAAAGGGGAGCCCTCCTGGGTGACAACTCAGAGCACTGCCTGGCACCACTGCCCAGGGGCGGCATGCTGGGTTGGGCTAGGCCTGAAACACCCCTGGGAAAGGTGCCCGAGCCTGGAAGCAATGCCCAGCTTGGGCAGGACTCAGGGTGTGCACGGTGGCACCCCAAGTGCCCAGGCCTGCCTCCTCCTGCATGCCCAAAGACTTTCTGGTCCAGGCAGGGTCCCCACAGCAGTCCAGGGAAGTGGCACAGGCCCCCAGCAGCCCAGCGGGCAGCACCCAGCTGTGTCCTGCGGTTCGGGTGCTGGGTTCGGGTGCTGAGGGCTCCACGTGGCTGCGAGGGCTGCTGGGGGGGGGGGGAGCGTTGGGGAGTGGGGAGAGGCAGGACTCCAGGTCTGAGTCACTGCTTCCTCTGCCAGCCTGTGAGTCACCCCCCGCGGCAGCGCCGCGACACGACGCAGGGGCCCCGGAGGATGCTCCGCGCACGGCTGCGGGTGAGGGGCAAACACCTCCCGACGGCGTGTGCGGGAGCGCGCCCCGGGCCCCCCCGCGCGCGCGATGACGTCAGCCGGCGGCCGCGCGCACGTGTCCGAGAGCACGCGTGAGCGCCGGCGCGGGTATGCGCCGCCACACGCGTGTCCCCTGTCTGCCCACCTCCACGACGAACCGCGGGAGAAGCCTCCCGTGCCAGGCACATACCCGCGGGCGCCCAGCCCCACGCTGCCCTGCCCCACGCTGCCTGGCCTGGGGGCACTCGGCCACCGCTTTTGGACCTCGAAGCCCAGGCTGGAGCCCACCCCGTGGGGCTTGGCAATGTGCGGCAGCTTCCTCCTGCACCTCATGGCTGTGGGCGCTTGGTGCGGGTGCCCCAGGGAGCTGGAAGAGGGGCAGGAAGCTTCGTGCCCCCCCAGCTCGCCCTGTGCCCATGCTGCAGCCCTCTGAGCTTTCACCCAGCGCCCGCGGGGGCACTGCCTGCCCAGTGCTCCCAGTGAGCATCTCTCCTCCCGCTGCAGCTGTGGTTTGGGTGTAAGGGGGTCCACACCACTGCCCCCCCTTCCCCAGCCCAGCTGCACCCTGAGCCTGGGGCAAGACCCCACGTTGCCCCGTGCCCAGAGGGATTTCCGGGGGCGAAAGGGGGGTCCCCATCACGCCGGGGGGGGGGGGGCTCAGCACTCTCCTCTGCCAAGCTGGAGCTCAGTACCACAACCACAGAGCCGGGAGTGGGTTAAGACTGTGCCAAACCAAACCCATGGTGGAAACCGCTGGGGCCTGGCAAGCACCGGGCAGGGTTTGGAGGGGGGGGGGGGGGGGGAAGGATAACGAGACCCATGAGACCCCCCGCGCCGACGTGGCAGGCACCTTCGGGAGGGTGTCAGGACAGCTGGGGGCCGTGCGGACGAGGGGATCCCCCCCAACCCCCCCCCAGCACAGCGTGGCTGCCGCAGCCATATGGGACCCCCCGCCCCGGGCTGGGGGCGCCCCGGGTGGTCCCCAGGCCTCCTGTTCCCTGCCTGCAGCTCTGGGCACAGGAACAGCTCCCCCACCGCCCCCCGCCGCGGGAGCCGGGGGGTTGCCACGGTAACGGTAACGGTGACGCCGACGGTGACGGGGCCCTCGCGCCGCCGGCATGAATGGGCCGGGAGCGCGCGGCGCGAGCTATGAATGAATGAGCGCGCGGGGCGCGGCGGCGCGGAAAGGCCGGAGCGGAGTTCAACCCGGAACGGGGCCGAGCCCGGAGCGGAGCCGAGCCCTGAACAGAGCCGAGCCCGGAACGGAACCGAGCCTGGAACGGAGCCGAAGCCGAAACGGAGCCTACCCTGGAACGGAACCGAGCCTGGAGCGGACAGAGCCCAGAGTAGAGCCGAGCCCTGACTCCCAGCCCCGCCACACCGCAGCGTCCCATGCACGACCCGGCCGGTCCCGCGTGTTCCCACACAGACCCCTGCCCGCCCCTAACCGCCCCCTGGCATCGGGCACTCAGGGCCGGGCAGGGCGGTGGGTACCCGAGGCCATCCCGCTCCGCTGCCCTTAGATCCAGGCCGGGTTTTTTCACTGCAGCGGGGGCTGGGGAACCCCCGGCCTGGATCCAGCGTTTTGGGGGGATGTTGGGGGGGAAGTGGTCAGACCCCCCTCAACGTTTGAGAGCTGCCCTGGCCCCCCTGCCCCACTGCTGGCTGCTAGAGTGGAGGGGCTCCGAAGCTGGAACACTCCTCCTCCCCCCTCTCCCATACACTCCTGTCCTGGACACCCCAATGAGCTGGGGGCTGGTGCTGGGAGGGTCTCTGGGGAGCCCATCCTCAACAGCACAGGCAAGCTGTGGGGTACATTGCTCAGAACTCGGGTGGGGGGGCTCACTGGGGGAGCCTTAGCCCCCTGCAAACCCCCTTAGGGGCCAGCGTTAGGGCCAGCGGCGAGTAGCCCCTCCAGTCCCAAAAGCCTCGCCCCCTCCCCCCCCAGGCGGTTCCCAGCAGGCAGGGTGGTGGCACCTTCCCATCAGGGTCCGGGTCAGCCCCGGTTGTCACCGGCCCCGGGACGGCTCGTTCCCAGCACAGCCCGGCGGAGGAAACCGCATTGCAACAGGCGGGGGCTGGGGAGGGGGCATTCCTGAGCTGCCTGGGGGCTGACTCACCCCCCGGCCACCCTGCCACGCACACACGCGGCCACACGCAGAGGCACGCCGCGGCCACACGCGCGGAGCGGGCGGCAGGACGGGGACACGGGGGACGTGGGCACGGGCAGACGCCAACACGCGTGTGCGGAGCCACGGGAGTGCGGGCACAGAGTGACACGGGCGGGGACGCGCAGCGTGGACGTGGCCACGAACACGGCAAGAGGCATCATGGGCAGGCACACGTGGACACGCGTGGGCACACACAGGGGCAGGCAGAGCCCTGACAACGTGGGGGCACAAGTTGGGGGCACACAGAGGCAGGTGCATGCACACAGGAGGCACATAACAGGCAGAAGCATGCACACATGCACATAACATGCGTGTTGCATGCACACACATGCACACAGCACACACATGCACATAGATGCATGTAACATGCACACACATGCACACAGCACACACATGCACATAGACGCATGTAACATGCACACACATGCACACAGCACACACATGCACATAGACGCATGTAACATGCACACACATGCACACAGCACACACATGCACATAGACACATGTAACATGCACACACATGCACACAGCATGCACACACATACATGTAACATGCATAGGCACCCACATAACATGCATAGACATGCACATAGCATGCAGGGCGTGCACACATATGCACATAGATGTGCATGCATGCTACGTGCATGCTACATACATGTAGCAAAGCACACACATGCACAGAGCATGGCCACGTGCATTTACACATGCACATAACCTACATGCATGCACATATGTGCACACACCATGCACATGCATGAATATAACGCACATGCACTCACACACATGCACATAGCATGCACACACATGCATATAGCATGCACACATGCACATAGCATGCACACACATGCACATAGCATGCACACATGCACATAGCATGCACACACATGCATATAGCATGCACACATGCACATAGCATGCACACACATGCACATAGCATGCACACATGCACATAGCATGCACACACATGCACATAGCATGCACACATGCACATAGCATGCACACACATGCATATAGCATGCACACACATGCATATAGTATGCACACATGCACATAGCATGCACACACATGCACATAGCATGCACACACATGCATATAGCATGCACACATGCACATAGCATGCACACACATGCACATAGCATGCACACATGCACATAGCATGCACACACATGCATATAGCATGCACACATGCACATAGCATGCACACACATGCACACACATGCACACGGGGTGGTGCTGGGGCACACAGCCATGTGCCACCCAGCACAAGCCACCGCACGTCCCAGCCAAGCTCTGCTCATCCTCCAGCCAGGACCAGCCCCAAGCGAGGACCTTGCAAAAGCTGCAGCGTCCCCAGGCCCTGGGGGTGCTGTCGGATGGAGGATACTGGGGAGGGGGGGGGAGATCATCGCAGCCCCCCCCCCAGGGAGCCGGCTGCGGGGGCGTTGGGCCGAGCGTCGCCGGGGCTGCGTCACTGCGCTCTGACGCATCGCTACCTGTGGGTCCTGCCGCTATAAATAGTCCCACGCACGCCCCATCTGCTCGCTCCACGCCGTGCCCGGTTGGCATGGGGCTGGGGGGGGGAGGGGGGCTGGATTGACACACACTCAGCTCTGTGCCCCCCATCTCACCCACCCTCCCCAATGTCCAGGAGCCAGGTGGCCTCATGCCAGACCTGAAAAATCTCCCTGGTGGCTTCTGGGGGAGGGAGGTGTGGGGGGAGTGGGGTGTGGATAATGTGGCGGTGGTGGCACTGTGCCACCTGGCAAGGGCCCGGCTGGCAGGGGCAGTGTGGACGTCATGAGGGCTCCTCGAGGTCCTTGTAAACACAGTGACGCAGCAGCGGTGCCCTCTGGCCCCGGTGTCGCCACCAGCTGTGCCATGCTGCTCAGGGCCATGCTGTGCCAACCCTTGCAGCGCACCCTGTCCTTCCCTCCCCCGCCCCCCCGCCCAGCGCCCGGCTGGCACAGGCTGCAGCCACCCCAGTGTCACCAGGGGGCATTTAAGCACCAGCCCCTATGGAGCTCAACTGGATGGGAGGGGGCTAAGCCCCCCGCCCACAACAATTCCAGATGGGAGATGCCTTTTTTTTTGCGGGGGGGGAGAGGAGGTCCCTGTGGGGTTGAGGGGAGGAGATCTGGGGGTGGGGTCTTTGCTGCTGGGAAAGGCAAGCAGCCGGCCTGGGAGTCCCCAGTTTGCCCAGCGCTGGTTCCCAGTCTTGGACGGCTCCTGCCCTCGCTGCGACCCCAGCCCAGCGTGCGGGGGAAGCGGGGGGGGGCCCTGGGGAGCAGGGCTGGGCACTGTGCCCCTGGCTCTGCAGCCCCCATGATGTCACCACCCAGCCACGCTGGGCTGCCGGCCAAGCTGGGGGGGTCGGGGAGGCCCTGGAGGGGCTGGGAAGTGCCTGGGGGGGTCCCTCTGAACCCCAACCAGGCTGGGAGGATGCCAGGGGATGCACTGGGGGGAGAGGAAGGGGGGGGGGGGCTACTGTGCATAGCCCCCACACATACAAACCCCACATGTGTGCAGCTGTGCCCAGGGGTGCTGAGCTCCTTGGCTGCAGACAAGGGTGCTCAGCCTGCACCCCATGGAGATCCCCACCCCAAACCCATCCCATGGCAGCCCTGGGCACTCCGTGGCACAGGAGCTGCAGTTTGGGCACCGACTGCATGCACAGGTGTGTGCCCTGCTGCATGCCCGGCGTGCACACGCGTGTGCAAGGCCTGGGGACGTGTGTGGGGAGCAGTGTGGGGCAGGAGGGAGGGATGTGGAGCTGGAGAGAGGGGTGTGGGGCTGGAGGAAGGGATGTGGGGCTGGAGGAAGGGATGTGGTGATAATTCTGGGGAGTGGTGTGGGGCTGGAAGAAGAGATATGAGTCTGGAGGGAGATGTGTGGGATTGGAGGGACAGAGATGGGGCTGGAGGGAGCAGTGTGGGTCTGGGAGGAGCGGTGTGGGTCTGGAGGGGTCAGTGTGGGTCTGGGAAGAGCGGTGTGGGTCTGAAGGGAGCAATCTGGGGCTGGAGGGAGCAGTGTGGAGCTGGGGAGAGCAGTGTGGGGCTGGAGGGAGCAGTGTGGGTCTGGGAGGAGCGGTGTGGGTCTGGGGGGAGCAATCTGGGGCTGGAGGGAGCAGTGTGGGTCTGGGGAGATCAGTGTGGGTCTGGAGGGAGCAATCTGGGGCTGGAGGGAGCAGTGTGGAGCTGGGGAGAGCAGTGTGGGTCTGGGGGGATCAGTGTGGGTCTGGGGGGAGCGGTGTGGGTCTGGAGGGAGCAATCTGGGGCTGGAGGGAGCAGTGTGGAGCTGGGGAGAGCAGTGTGGGTCTGGGGGGATCAGTGTGGGTCTGGGGGGAGCGGTGTGGGTCTGGAGGGAGCAATCTGGGGCTGGAGGGAGCAGTGTGGAGCTGGGGAGAGCAGTGTGGGTCTGGGGGGATCAGTGTGGGTCTGGGGGGAGCGGTGTGGGTCTGGGGGGAGCGATGTGGGTCTGGGGGGAGCGGTGTGGGTCTGGAGGGAGCAATCTGGGGCTGGAGGGAGCAGTGTGGGTCTGGAGGGGTCAGTGTGGGTCTGGGGGAGCGGCGTGGGTCTGGAGGGAACAATCTGGGTCTGGAGGGAGCAGTGTGGAGCTGGGGAGAGCAGTGTGGGTCTGGGGGGAGCGGTGTGGGTCTGGGGGGAGCAGTGTGGAGCTGGGGAGAGCAGTGTGGGTCTGGGGGGAGCGGTGTGGGTCTGGGGGGAGCGGTGTGGGTCTGGAGGGAGCAATCTGGGGCTGGAGGGAGCAGTGTGGAGCTGGGGAGAGCAGTGTGGGTCTGGGGGGATCAGTGTGGGTCTGGGGGGAGCGGTGTGGGTCTGGGGGGAGCGATGTGGGTCTGGGGGGAGCGGTGTGGGTCTGGAGGGAGCAATCTGGGGCTGGAGGGAGCAGTGTGGGTCTGGAGGGGTCAGTGTGGGTCTGGGGGAGCGGCGTGGGTCTGGAGGGAACAATCTGGGTCTGGAGGGAGCAGTGTGGAGCTGGGGAGAGCAGTGTGGGTCTGGGGGGAGCGGTGTGGGTCTGGGGGGAGCAGTGTGGAGCTGGGGAGAGCAGTGTGGGTCTGGGGGGAGCGGTGTGGGTCTGGGGGGAGCAGTGTGGGTCTGGGGGGAGAAGTGTGGAGCTGGGGGGAGCGGTGTGGGTCTGGGGGGAGCAGTGTGGGTCTGGGGGGAGAAGTGTGGAGCTGGGGGGAGCGGCGTGGGTCTGGAGGGAACAATCTGGGTCTGGAGGGAGCAGTGTGGAGCGGGGGAGAGCGGTGTGGGTCTGGGGGGAGCGGTGTGGGTCTGGGGGGAGTGATGTGGGGCCCGGCCGGGGCTGTGGGGCAGGGCGGGGACAGCCATTCCTTGGTGGTTTTTTTTTCCCCTGGTTCAAAGTCAGTTCCTGGAATGTTTTTAATTCCAGGATCCCGCCCCGGCCTCCCCGCTGCACCCCCACCCCGGGGCTGCCTGCCCACAGCCCAGCCCTGTGGCACCACCGCCGCCTGGCATCTGGGCCCACGGGTGCCCTAGCCCCGGTGGATGCCCCAAAGCTGGGTGGTGTTGGGGGTGCTGCCTGCAGTCCCCCGTGGGAGGGGGGGCCGGGGCTCACCCCCCCCACGCTGAGACCCCGCTGCTGGCAGACTCTGTGTTCCCGACTGCTGCCAGGGACATGCCAGCAGCTCCTCGCCCACCCGGCGTCTGGCAGAGCTGTGCCAGCTCCGTCTCTCGCCAGCAGCCACCGCCCGGTGCCCCAACGAGTGGCAGGTGGCACTGTGTGGGGGGGGACGACACTATGGGGCTGGGGACTCCATCCCCACGCGGGGGGGGTGGGGTGGGGTGTCTCAATGCCACGGGAGTGCTGCAGTGGGCACTGGGCGAGCAGCCTGGCACATGCTGGCACGCTTGGCGCCGGGGGCGGGGGGATTGGTGCACACAGGTGGGCACGCGTGTGGCTGCAGGTGTGGGGGAGGGGGTTGCACACGCGTGTGCAAAGGCTGTGGTGGGGCTCTGCCGCGGGGGGTGGGAGGGGTTGTAGGGTGCAGTGGGGGGGTGGGCAGGGGGCTGGTTCTGCAGTGGCTGGGTGGGCAGGGGGCTGGTTCTGCAGTGGCTGGGTGGGCAGGGGGCTGGTTCTGCAGGGGGCTGGGTGGGCAAGGGGCTGTTTCTGCAGTGGCTGGGTGGGCAGGGGGCTGGTTCTGCAGTGGCTGGGTGGGCAGGGGGCTGTTCTGCAGGGGGCTGGGTGCACAAAGAGTCAAGGTGCAGCCCCCTTCCCTCTCCACCCCCCTCACATGCTTGTGCCGGGCGTGTGCCCCGCGGTGCCGCGGCTGTGGCCGGTGCCGTGGGTGTGTGCCAGGACCCACGGGTGTGCCGGGAGGGCCGTGGGAGCCTCCGTGGGTGTTTCCTGGCGCACCCTCCGCTGGGGGAGCTTGGGGGGTGGGGGGAGTGACCGGCTCCAACCCGCCCACACCCACTGAGCTTGGGAGGGGGACACCCCGGGGGTCCCTATCCCATTCCTGCCAGAGCCCACAGGCACCTGGCTGACCCCCGGTCCCCACCGCCCCCCAGTTAGGCTGCACCACGGGAGCAAAATATTTGTGCCCCCCCTCCCCCAGCCCCCCTGAGCTGTTCGCCAACCTGAGATTGGCACCGGGGAGGGGGCATCTACTCTGCCAGGAGGTGCAGAAGTAGGGGGGGAGTCCTGGGAGCTCACACTTGGGCACATCTCAACGTGCCCAACATAGCCCCCTGGCATGCACTCTGCCAACCTCTGCCCCGTGCATGGATGCACACCTCAAGGGTGGCACCGTTGCTGCCTCCCCCCCCACCCCAGCAGGCACCACACCACAGGTGGCACCGCTGCATTGCTCCATACTGGGAGCACTGGGCTGGCATGGTGCTGGTCCTACAGGGTGCCAGGTGCTGGGGGGCAGTGAGGAGGAGGCAGGAGGGGATGCCAAGGGGTGTGGAGTGCCCAGACGCTTGGGCTGGGCAGAGTGTGGGGCTGTGCCCGGCCTCACACCCCCAGCAGCGGCCCCCTTCCCCCCGCACCCCCCCCCACTTTATCAGCAGCATCTGGCGGGCGCGGGCAGGGTGATGTCAGGCAGGTGGCACGGAGCAGAGCGGCCTCCCGTGCCCCAGCTTGCCTCCTGCCGTGCCACAGACACCTCCTGGGGGTGCCCACGCTGCTGGGTGCTGTGCTGAGCTAGCCTGGGCCGTGCCATGCCGTGCCAGGCTATTCTGTGCCATACTGTGCCATGCCATGCTGTGCTATCCATGCAATATCATGCCATGTTGTGCCATGCCATGCCATGCAATGCCCTGCCATATCGTGCCACGCTGTGCCAGGCAATGCTGTTCCAAACCCGTCCATGCCATGCTGTGCCATGCAATGCCAGGCCATGCACACTCGTGTGCACTCCCACACCCTCCCTCTGGCACACGGGCACTCTCGTGTGCGTGCCCCACGCGTGCCCGGCTGGGCAGCCGTTGCCTTCTTCAGGCACTGGCAGTGGGCACAGGGAGCAGCTTCCCTTCCCCTTGCCAGATTTGGCCAGAGCTGCCCGGGCTGGGGGTGCCCGGCAGGGCGCGCCGGGGGGGTGGCACTGCCTGGGGCTGTCTGTCCCCGAAGTGACGTCAAAGCAGGCGCAGGCAGCACCGCCCGAGGTGGCACTTGGCACCGCAGCAACCTGAGCCACTTCCTCTGCTGCCCTGCGCTGCCTCCAGCGCTTGGTTGGCCCCAAGGGTGTGTGTAGGGGGGTTGGGGTCCAGTGAGGACCTCCAGCCGCACGGCCAGACCTTAGCACCCACCCCCCTCACCCTTCTCCAGCCGTGGGGAGAGGTAGCGGTGCCAGCTGGGCAATCCTGCCCCTTCCAGGGGGCATCCTGTGGGGCTCCTCTGCAGGGGCAGGGCTGGGGAATGTGGCACAGGGGCCATGGGCAAGGTGAAGGGGCCATGGGCAGCCACTTCTGCCCCCTCCCCAAATAACAGCCCCACAGCTCAGCTCTCCAATGCCCCAGGGACAAACTTCACCACACCTGAGGGTACCACTGCGCCACCCTGTATGGGGCACAAGAGGTGCTCCAGCCCGGTGTCCTCCAGCCGTGCCCAGTCCCTGGCACCCCCTCTGGCCCTCACAGCTTCCTCCTGGGGCCCCCAGGAGCCGATGGGGCTGGGTGAAGCAGGCGCCCACGAATGGGCTGGCACCGCCGTGTGTCCCCAAGGCCGCCCCGCACCCTCTGACCCCTCGTGGGGTGGAGTACAAGCCACAGGGAAACAAACCTGCAGCTGCAGGTGGGGAAACTGAGGCACGGCCGGGATTGAACCCAGGCATGGGGGTGGCAGCAGGTTTGTGGCCACCAACCCTCCGCCCCGGCCCACGGCCACCAGGCTGTGACGCAGGAGGGAGGTGCCAGCAGCCGGGGCCGGCCCAGCTGGTGGAACCAGCTCCTCAGGGCACGGCGGGCACGGCCAGGGGGGATGGGACCGGCTGCACCCAGTCGGCTGAGCACCACGGCTTGGGGTCCAGCACCCAGCCAGAGCTGGAAACACCAGCCTGGGCACACCCCCACAGCTAGGTGCCAGGGTGGGTGCCCAGGTCCCACTGGTTCTCAGCTTCTGGAAGGGTTGGGCAGCTCCAGCACCTCCAGCACCTCCCTCCCAGGGATTTTGGGTTCCTCTTCCTCCTGCATGTGTATGTGAGTGTGCATGGCTGGGGACACACGCACAGGGTCACACTCATGTCCACCAGCTCACACATGCCCATGCATGTATTGGGACCAGTGCTGCTCAATGCTTTCATCAATGACACAGAGGGAGACTGAGGCACCCTCAGCAGCCCCGCAGATGGCACCAAGCTGAGTGCTGCAGCTGGTAAGACTGAAGGACAGGATAGGAGCCAGGACTGGAGCAAGGGTGGGAGCCAGGCAGAATGACCTGGCTGGGGAGAACCTCAGGAGGTTGAAGAAAGCAAAGGGCAAGGTCCTGCAGCTAGGTTAGGGCAATCCTCACTATCAATCCAAGCTGGGGGTGATGAGGCTGAGAGCAGCCCTGCAGGGAAGGACGTGGGGTTGCTGGTGGGGAAGAAGCTGGGCAGGAACCAGCACTGACCAATGGCAGCCCAGAAGGCCAAGGAGAGCCTGGGCTGCATCCAAAGCAGTGTGGCCAGAGCTGGAGAAAGGGGATCCTGCCCCTCTGCTCTGGGGAGACCTCACCTGCAGGGCTGTGTCTAGCTCTGGAGTCCTCAACACAAGGACACAGACCTGCTGGAGAGGGTCTAGATCAAGGCCACAGAGAGGAGCAGAGGGCTGAAGAACCTCTGCTATGGGGACAGGCTGGGAGAGTTGGGGCAGCTCCAGGGAGACCTCAGAGCTGCATTTCTAAATCTGAGAAGGACCTGCAGGCAGGCTGGGGAGGGACTGCTCAGAAGGGGCTGTGGGGATAGGACCAAGGGGGAATGGTTTGAAACTGGAGCAGGGCAGAGGTAGGTTGGACCTCAGGAGGCAGCTCTGCACAGTGAGGCTGGGGAGACACTGGAACAGTGAGGTGGTTGAGGCTCCATCCCCTGGAGCCATTCAGGACCAGCCTGGCTGTGTCCCTGCGCAGGCTGCTCCGGCCGGGAGCTGTCCCTGCTCCCCGCAGGGGGCTTGGCCAAGCCGCCCTCGGGAGGCTTCCCCTTCGAGCCTGCTGCAAACCAGCAGCCGTTCACCGCAGCTCCCTTTCCCTCACTGGTCCAACCCCAACACAAGCCCCCGCCCCCTCTTACGCGACCCGGCTCCCCCCGACCCCCAGCAGTGAGCACAGGCACAGTTCTCATCCAGACTGCCCAAAAAAATTTATTTCAAAAAAATAAAAAATAAAATATTAAAGACCAGGGGGAAAAAAAAATCTTCTCTCCCCTCCCCCCCCTCCCCAACCCCTTTCTCTTCTTTCACCCTCCCCATTTTTTTTATACTTTTTTTTTTTCTCATCTTTGTTTTCATTTTTTCCCTTATTTAAAACACACACCAAAAAGAAAAAACAAAAAAAGAAAATAGTTTTGTTTTTTTACAGACAAAAAAGAAAAACACAGCACGGGGGGGGGGGAAAGAAGGGGAGGGGTGGGTTGGGGTTTTTGTGTTGTGGGGTTTTTTTTTTTCTCTCTCTCTCTTTATTTGCACAGATCTGAGGATAAAAAAAAATCGTGAAAAAAAAATTAAATTAAAAATGAAATTAAAAAATTAATTAAAAATAAAAATAAAATAAAAAAGAATATATTTTAAAATAAAATAAAAATAAATAAAATAAATTAAAAATAAAGATAAAATACATTAAAAAAAATAAAATAAAAAATAAAAATAAAATAAAATAAATTTAAAATAAAATAAATTTAAAATAAAAATAATGTAAAAATTAAAATAAAATTTAAAATAAAATTAAAGTAAAAAAATGAAATTAAATTAAAAATAAAAATAAAATAAAGTAAAATTAAGAATTAGAAAGAAAAAAATTAAAATGAAATAAAAAAATAAAAAATAATTAAAATAAAAGGAAAAATAAAATGAAAAATAAATTAAAATAAAATGAAAGATAAACAAAATGAAAAATAAAAAAGAAAAATTTTTAAAAAATAAAAAGAACATTTATAAAATTAAAAGAAATTAAAATTTTAAAAATTCAAAATAAAAGTTAAAGATAAAATAAAAAACTAAAATAAAATAAATATAAAAAAAACCAAAATAAAATTAAAAATGGGAAAAATTAAAACTAAAATAAGAAATTAAAAATTAAAAAATCCAAACTAAAATAAGAATCCAAACTAAAATAAAAATCCAAACTAAAATAAAAAACTAAAATAAAAATCCAAACTAAAATAAAAATCCAAACTAAAATAAAAATCCAAACTAAAATAAGAAATAAAAAATTAAAACTAAAGTAAAAATTAAAAAATAAAATATTAAAAAATGTAAAATAAAATTTTTAAAACGGGCAAAATTAAAAATAAAATAAAAAAATTAAGAATAAAATAAAAAATATTAAAAAATGTAAATTTTTTTTTTTTTTTTAAATGGGGGTTGGGAGGAGAAAGAAAAAAAAAAAAGAATGGAAAGAAGAGGAGGAATAATCTCTACAGCCTATGCAAGACTATGTCAGTATTGGCTCAGGTTGGGTCATTAATGTCTATAAATATTAAAGCCCCCCAGCTTGGGGACAGCCAGGACCAAGGACTGGGCTTAGTCATCACTTCTTTTTTTTGTTCTTTTTTATTTTTTTGTAACTATTTTTATCTTTTTTCTTATTTTTTTTTTCCCTAAACTTTCTTTAAGTTAAAAAAAAAAAAAAATAATAATAATAGGAAAAAAAAAAAATTCAATTCTTTATTCCACACACACCCCACCCCCCCCTCCCTCCCCTCTCCCCTCCCCTCCTACTCCCAACCCCCAGGGCAAGGGGCAGGGCAGGAGGAAGAGTCTGAACGACTCGGGAGGAGCCTTGGTCTCAAGGCGCGGAGGGGAGGTGCCACTTCTTTCACTCCCTCCAACAACACCGAAATAAAAAGACACCCCCAGCCCCCCCCCCCCCTCCACCCCGACCCCCCCCCCCTCAGAAAGGTTTTTCAAACCCACCCCACAAAAAAAAAAATCGAGCCCGATCCGCACCCCACCCCCCCACACACCCCTCCCACCCCCAAATCTCAACCCTGGCTGCGGCACCCAGGCACCCGTGGTGTCCCCCTCGGACCTCCTCCTCCGAGCCACTCCCCCCCCCTCCCCCAAAAAAGAGGAAGGGGAGGTCCCAGCCCCGCAGCCGAGCAATGCTACATATAGAAGGGAAGGAAAACAAACGGCCCCCAAAAAATCTGGGGTGGGGGAGGGAAGGGGGGGGGAAAACACACCCCAGCACCTCCAAAAGAGACTTCATCTCCTCCTGCCTGCACCGGGGGGGTTGTGTGTGTGGGGAGGATGCTGGGGGCGGGAAGGAGGCAGGGCTGGAGCCCACCCCCCCTCTGCACCCCTTTTCACAGCAAAGCAGCAGCTTTGATATCCCCCAGGGATCTCCCCCCACAACACCCCCTCCAGGTGCCAGGATCCTCACCTCTCCTGGCTGAGGAGGATGCAGAAGGAGGCTGCAACCCTCCAAGCACCAGGAGCCCAGCTGGGTGCTAGGACCCTTCCCTCCACCTCCCCTACAGCTCTCCTGGCTGAGGAGGATGCAGAAGGAGGCTGCCCCCATCCAGGTGCCAGGAACCCCCCCCCGCAGCTCTCCTGAATGAGGAGGATGTAGAAGGGGGGGGTCGAAGGCTCCTGCTTGCTCCTCCAGCTCCCCAAATCCAACCAGTTCAGGGTTGGGGGGGTGTGAGGCCATCCCAGCTGCTCCCCCCCTCTCCCCCCACGAAACGCTTCCCTGGAGCAGAGGCAGAAGTCAGCCCTGAGGCGTCCGGTCGCGAGGAGATGGCAAATCTTAAGAGGAGATCTGGCCCAGGACAACAGAAACGGCCACCAGCAGCCATGGGGGAGGGGCGGCGGCGATGATGGGAACCAGAGCATCCCCCACCCTCCCCCGGGGTGGGGGGAGGCGGGGGCAGTGTCCGTGGAGGCCCCCGGGGCGGCGGGGCGGGCCGGGGAGGAGAGGGATGGGGGAACAACTCCCCTCCCGCTTGGGGGGGCCGCCGGGCAGCGGCTTCTATGCTACGACAAACTCGGATTTGATGTCCGCCTTGACCTCCGGCTTCCAGACCGAGTCCTCGAAGTCGAGGTCCAGGCTGCCCTCGCTGGAGACGCTGCTGTTGCTGTTGGTGCGGCCGGGCTTGCGGTTGGGCAGCCAGTGGTAGGGGGCCCGGGCGTCCCTCCGAGCCTTCCTGCGCAGCCTCTTCTGCTGCAGCAGCAGCTGCAGCCGCTCCACCTTGCAGCGCGTGGCGCGGTTCTCCGTCTGCCGCAAGCGGTCCCCTGCAGCGGGCAAAGGGTGGCGGTGAGGAGAGGGCAAGGAAGGGGGCACCGGGGGCGGAGGACGGAGTCGCCGTCGCTGCCGTGCGGGGGCACCCAGCCAAGCAAGCAGCAAATGCGTACGGAGGGGCCGTGCAAGCCATGCCATCCCCCCACCGAGGTGCCAGCCAGCCTCCCTCTGCCATGGTGGTGCCAACCTATGGAGGAGCCATTGACCAACCCCATCCCCCATGGTGGTGCCAACCAGCCTCTCTCTGCCGTGGCGGTGCCAACCAGCTAGCAAACCCACATGAAGGGGCCAACTAACCTCCCTCTGCCGTGGCGGTGCCAACCCAACCCACACTGTCTGCCATGGAGGCACTGCTGACCAAGCCCATCGATCGTGGAGGTGCCAACCAGTCAATGCCATCCCTCATGGAGGTGCCAACTCAACTCATGCCATCTGCTATGGAAGCACTGCTGACCAAGCCCATCAATCGTGGAGGTGCCAACCAACCCACGGCAGCCCCCATGGAGGGGCAAACCAACTTCTATCTGCCACAGAGGAGCCAAGCAGCCAATGCCATCCCCCATGGAGGGGCAAACCAACCTCGTCTATCATGGAGGTGCTGACCAACCAATGCCAACCCCCCTCTGCCATGGAGTGGCCAACTGACCCCAAGCAGCCTCTCCACCAGGCCGGTTCTCACTGGGCAGGACCCATTGGTCTCACAGAGATGCATCTCCCCAGCGAGGGGGGCAGCGGTGCCAGCCCTGCCACTCCCCCTCCGCCACGGCACAGCAGGCGGCGCAGGCCTGGCCCTGCTGCGGTGTGTGGGAGGCTGAACAATTGGAGCTCCAGACGTGGGCTCCAGCGCTGGGAAAAGGGGGGGGAGGGAAGGGGGAAAAAGGGATCCTGCTCCAGAACAAACTTGGCTGGGAGAGAAGCTGTGGTGGGAGAGGACTGGGAGCACCAAAGCCATCTGCAGTGCCTGGGAGGGGTGCAGGGGGTGCCTCAGGACACAGTGAAGGGAATCATGGAATGAGAGAATTGTTTGGGTTGGAGAAGCCCTCTGAGAGCATCCAGAGTCCAACATCAACCCAGCACCACTGTGGCCACCAAACCATGGCCCCAAGGGTCATGGCCACATGGTTCTTGGACATTTCCTGGCATGGGGACCCCATCACCTCCCTGGGCAAGCCTGTGCCAATCCCTGACCACTCTGGCAGCAAAGAAATTGCTCCTCACCTCCAACCTAACCTTGTCCTGGCACAGTTTCAGGCCAGTTCCTCTCCTATCAATGTGATCCTAAGCAGAAGAGACCAACCCCCACCTCACTGCAATCTCCTCTCTGGGAGCTGCAATGAGGTCTCCTCTCAGCCTCCTCCTCTCCAGCCTCCACAATCCCAACCCCCTCAGCAGCTCTGCTTCCCTCCAGCCTTCAGATCCTCCCTTCCCAAGCCATCAGCACCAAACAAAGACCACATGAACCACACTGGGTGAACCCAGGGCCAGCCCCACACCCTACCATACCCTCACTGCTCAATGGGGATCTGAGGTGGTCCTGAGGGAGGGTGACAGAGCCCACCATGGCCACCCCCAATTCCTGTACCATACTCAAGCACCACCCTGGCACAGCCTCACCACACCAGGATCCCCCCCCAAACACTCCAGCATCACCCTTTGGATTACAGTAGGGGCAGACACCCAAAAAATGGGGGGGACAGAGCAGGGCACAAGGGGATAAACCCTCCCATAGCCCCAGACAGATCCTCCTGGGTGGGGAGAAGGGGGCCCTGGCATGGAGCAGAGCAAGTGCCACCAGATTTGGGCACTGCTTTTGGTGGCATTTTGCCCTTGCTGAGACTTTCATACTGGCACAAAGTCAGCAAGGGGCACCTGGGGGGCTCCAACTAAGCAGGGTGAACCCAGGCAGGGCTGGGGAGGGATTCTGACACCACAGAGGGGGGGGGGGGGGGAAGGCTTCCCCACACCCACACACCCTGCCCTGAGGTGCAGGTGGCCCTGGGGAGCTGCAGGGGAGGGCTGGCCATGTGGCACCCCCCAGACACGTCACTGAGTGCTGGGAGCCAGCACAGAACCACCCCCGGAGGGAGGGGATGCTCAGACCCCCCTGAGCCACGAGAGAGAAAAGGAAGAGAAAGCCCAGCAGGGAGGGTGACCTCCCCCCAGCTGCCACTGGCAGTTTCACTTCTTTTCTCTAAGCAAATTGTGGAGGGGGGGTGAGAAATATACACACACCAAGGCAGGCAGCTCCAGGCACTTCCCAGCCTCAGGGTGTGCAGGTGTGCACCCCAAAACCTGCCTGGGGGGTAGCCATGGGAAGCCTGGTGGGGTCCAGCCAAACCTACCCCCACCCTCAGCCTGGGGTTCATGAATAGGGAGGAGGGCAAAGAGCCAAAGCAACCAAAACGTCCACAGCAAGAACTCAGCACTGCCAGGGGAGGGGGGGACTGAGATGGGGACACCACAACCAACTGCCCCCAGCCATGCACTGCCAGGACTCCCCCCACCCTCCGTGGGGCCCTGTCCCTGTAGGGTTTGGGGGCTGGTGGAGAGACTGGAGCAGGATCACCAGGTCCCTGGGGGTGCTGCTGGTTGTCCCCCACCCCTGCAGCATCCCTTTGCCTCACAGAGACCCTGCAAACCTGTAGAGCCACCTTCCTGATTGACATCTGTTAATCATTCAGCTCCCCCATCCTGCAGGGTAGAGCCCTGGTACACCTCCCCTGGCACACCCCCAGCTGTGCCAGGACAACCAAGTGGAGGAAACATCTAAACCCCAACCCCCTGAGTGACCCCCACACTGGGCTCCGCAGGGGCTGGCATGGGGTGAGCCTGTACACAAGGAGGGGGAATAACAGCTCTGCCCTGGCTAGGGAGGTGGCTGCAGGGGGTCCCCAGACCCAATCCCAACCACCTCCAGAGGCACTGCCCCAAGGACGCCAAGCAGGAGTGCCAGGCTCCCACCGTAGAACCCTGGCACCGCCACTCGAGGTCAGCCCAGCAAGGAGCAGACTTCCCCCAAGGGCTGGCACCCTCCCTCCCCCTCCCCCCATGTGACAGGGTGGGCACCCCCCAGGGCTTACCACTGGGCTTGCACATCCGGATCTGGCTTTGGCACTGGACGACAGGGTGCAGGGGCGGCGAGGCCGCGGCCGCCGGCAGCGCCTCTGAGGTAGTTTTGGCGGAGAGGTCCGGGGAGGCTGGAGGCGAGGAGGGAGAGGAGGAGGACGAAGAGGAGGAGGAGAACTGCGTCTGGCAGCGGAGCTGTGTCAGGGACTGGGGCATGCCCTGGTAGTGTCTGGTGGCACTGAGGAGGTCGTTCAGGATCTGCAGGATGGTGCCAATGTCTCGCCGCGGCCGCCCGCTGCTGTCCTGGCAGTTGGGGTGCAAAGTGCCTGTGGGGAGGGAGGGAGGGAAGGGTGAGATGAGCCAAGCTGCTTCCCCCACGAGGGATCCACGGCCCCAAACCCCTTCCTGCCACGACCCCCCACACCCTCCCAGGGAGGCTGAAGCATCACCTACCGGAGAAGGTCCCTGAGAAGACCCCAGGCGCGTGGTTGACGAAGCTCTCGATGACTGCCCCTGGCTTGCGGGAGCGGGCGGTGGGGGCTGGGCTGCTGCCAGGGGAGCTGCTGCTGCGGGTGCCACAGTCCACCTAGGGAGGGCAGGAAGAGACATGAGATCATCCTCCAAGCACAGCACCCCCCAAGCCCCAGTTGGGTCAGGCCTGAAATGCACCCCCTGCCCACCCCCACCCCACCAGCAACCCCAGGCAAGAAGCGAGGTCCAGCAGGTGCCACCAGCCTGAGTTTTAGGGGGATACAGAGAACTGAGGCCGTCCCTCCCCCTCTGTATGTTGGTGTCTCCCCTGGTGGTCACCCCCTCCCCCAGGCTGGTTCTGCTGTGCAAGAAGGAAGCAGCTGGGAGCAGCTGAGGATGAGCACAGCAAGAAGCTGGATTGCACCCTGCCCCTGAACTCTTCTCCAGACCTTGGTGGGGCACTTTGCAAGCCAGGCAGGGAACCACATGCAAGGACACAGAGACAGGGAAACCGACGCAGGGGAGGACACAGCCACAGCAGAGCAAGAACCTGGACTGCACCCTGCCCCTGAACCCCTCCCCCGACCTTGGTGGGCAGGGACACTTTGCAAGCGAGGCAGGGGACCCCGAGGCAGGGGAGGGCACAAGCAGAGGCAAGCTCACCTCGGAGCAGGAGGACACCACGCTGCTGTTCACCGTCTGCGCGCTGGCTCCGTGCGACCGGAACACGCCGGCGGCGACCGGGGCGGCGTGGGGAGCGTTACAGTACACGGGGGGGGCCGGGGCAGAGGCCGCGGGGCTGCTGGGAGCCGGGCTCTGCTGGCAGCTGGGCACCACGGGGATGCGGGAGAAACCGGAGGCGGAGCCAGCGCCGCCGCCGTGCAGCGTCCGGCAGTGGGGGCCGGCGGCGGCGGCGGCAGCCCCGGGCTCGCCGCGGCTGGCGATGAGGTGGCGGTGCTGGAGCTGCCCGGTGCTCTGCTGGGCTGCCAGCTGCAGCTGCACGAACATCATGTGGTCGCCCACACGCAGCGCCAGGGTCAGCGGCGACCGGCCCGACAGGAAGTCGTTGACCTGGAGAGACAAAGAAAAGATCCCTGGGTGAGGGACTCCGTATAGGACCGGGGGGAACAGAGCAAATGTGGAAGCGGGGAGATGCAGACTGGACGTTAGGAAGAAGTTCTTCCCCAGGAGGGTGGTGAGAGACTGGCACAGGTTGCCCAGGGAGGTGGTGGAAGCCTCATCATAGAATTGTCAGGCTTGGAAAGGGCCTCAAGGCTCAGCCAGTTCCAACCCCCCCTGCCATGGCCAGGGACACCTCACATCAGAGCAGGTTGCTCACAGCCACATCCAGCCCAGCCTTAAAAACTGTAGCCCCCCCCCCCTCTTTTCCCCCAACTCTCAGGTCAGGGGTCAAGCCATCTGGGCAGCAAAAGGGGTGACCCCCTCCCTGCAGCCCTTTCCCTGGCCCTCAGCTGTGCCAGCCTGGCAGGCAAGAGGGCAAGCCCGGCCAGTGTCCCCAGGCGACCCCAGGCTGGTGCCAGCTCCATCAGCTGACAGCACCAGGGGTGGTGGTGGGGGGAACTTTTCTCCCTCCCAGCACAAAAGGGCCCTGCCCTGGCTGCCTGCCCTCCCCGGCGGTGACCCTGCTGTGGCTGGGTGCTCCTGCCAGTGCCCAGCGGGCAGGGACGGGCAGGGGCCACAGCTGGGGCCACAACCTGAGCACTGCTCCTCCAGCCAGCCCAGTGCCAGCGTGAGGAGGGGCTGCCCCCCCCCGCCTCCAGCATAGGGAACAAGCCAGGGAGGGTGCAGGTGAGGACATGCCAGGGCCCTGCTGTGTCCACTGCCATGATTTGGGAGGATCAGGCTGGGGATGGGCTGCATCTCCCCACCACCACCACACTGCCCTGCCCAATGCAATCCAGGACATGACACCAGGCCTGGCAGAGTGGCTGCACAGGCAGGATTTGACCCCTGCCCACCCTGGCAGCCTCTGGCACAGGCAGGTGACGGAGCAGCTGCAGCACAGAGACAAGACATTCTGCCCAGGTCCTGGCTGGGCAGGAAGAGGTTAGGGGACAACAAAGCACCCCCCTTCCACCCCCCACTCAAACCCCCAACACCTGCTGGCCCCACCAAGCACACCCACCCTAGGGGGGTTGCATAAATCACTCAACATCCAAGAAAGAAGAGACCTCTACCCCCCCAGCTGGGGGGGGACACACGCTCCTAGGGGGCTGGGGTAGCACCCCCTCCCCTCAGGTACTTTCCCATATGCTGCTGGGGGTCAGCAGGGGGTGGGGTGGTGGTTTGTGCCTCTTCCCCACCCCCAACCCCCCCATCCTGCCTGGCTAAAGGGTGCAGGCTCCCACAGCAGCAGGGCTGTGGGCAGGACACCAGGTCACAGCTAATGGGGATGACGCCAGCACTGCCACTACCCCTCCCTGCCCCCCTCCAACCACCATCACCCCACCCCCCCCAGCAAAGCTATTCTGGGGCGCAGCCAGGCCTGGCTTTCCCAGCCTGTCACGTGCAGCACCCTGCACAGCTCCTGGCACACATCACCCACCCACAGCCCCCCCCCCCCCCCCCCCACCACCAGCAGCAGCACCTCGGGGCACAGCCATCACCCACGGCGGCACCACCAGGTGAGCGCTGGCCCCGAGCGGGGGAGCCGACCGCCTTGCATCCATCCCTATCCCCCTTGCCAGCCAGGGGGTTGGCATCCCTACAGAGCATGCCCACCCCCCCCTCTAGCCCCCCCCCCAGCCCCGTGGCAGCTCCCCCACGCCCGGTTCCAGCGGAGGTTGACTTCTGAGAAGCCGTGGGAAAAGCAGCTTTAAAAATACCACCGGCAAAGCCCCGAGCGTGTCAGGCGGAGGCTGCAGAGGAAGAGGTGGGCGTGAAGGAGACTCTGCAGCCCTGGACACTGAGGTTATGGGGCGAGGGGGTGGGAGAGGACAGCAGGGAGGGGTGGGGAGGGGGTTGGGGAGGACACCACACCGTGCACACAGAGATCTGTGCTGCCCGCACGCAGCACCCGACCGCAGGGCAGCGTCGCCCCAGCCCCGTCCTGCCCCCATGGCACAGCCTCTGCCTGGCTTTCCCTGCCCGCAGCAGCTGGGCATGGGCTTGCACCCAGCTGGCAGCCCCGTTCTTGCCACCCCACTTCCAGCCCCGGGGTCAGCAGTGCTGGGTGGGAGCCCAAGGCAGACCCTGCAGCAGGCAGCGGTGCCAGGGCAGGCAGCGGCAGCTACCCGCAGCCCCACAGCTCTGCTGGGCCAACCCCAGCCCCGCTGCTGCAGGTGGGGCATTGCCCACAGGGCACAAACACAGACCCCCCCCAAAAACCAGGTGTGTTCTCCCAGCTGCAGTGCAGAGGTCATGCTTGGGGACAAGGAGCAGCCAGCCCCTGCCAGCCATGCCCAGGATGAGCAGGGCAATTCCTCTCCTTCCTCCCAGCAAGATCCAGACTGGGGACCACTTGCAGGCCTCCCAGGGGAGGCAGCACCCACAGCAGCTCCTGCCACCCTCTGCCAACCCCAGCTGCTCTCACCCTCCCCAGGGGCGGGGGGGGGAGCCCCACACACCTCCCTGGGGCCCCCCTGACGTCAGCTGGCACCCGAGGCCGCCTCCTGCTCCATCTGACTCACACCTGCCTGTGCCCTGCCTGACCCCCACCAGCGCTGGCAGAAACCAGAGCACACCAAACCCACAACAAACCCATCCTGCCAGCTCCTTGGCAGTGGCACTGGAAACATCCCCTTCCTCCCTAGGCATGGGGGTCCTGTGCTCCCACCCTACTGCACCCCCACCCAGCTGAGCCGGTTTGGCCCCTGGGGAGCCCCAGGCAGGGCAGGCAGCCCAGTGGGAGCTCAGCTGAGCTCTGGGGCTCCCAGCACCCACCCCCACCCTGCTGGTAACCCCCCCCTCACCTCCCCCCAGGCAAAACCAGGCCGCTCCAATGCAAACATGTCCCACCCAGCCGCCCGCTCGCTCGCCCGCCCACGCTGCCCAGGGAGGACCCTGTCCCTCCCAGCTGGCACCGCCACAGGGACTTGGGCAGCTCCCCACCAAGGGAAACTGGGGCCACTGGGTGCCCCAAAGCCTCAGTGCTCAAGGCTGGGGGGAAGGGGAGCAGGGGAGGGCTCCTCTGGTGCTCTCCCACCCCCCCCTGCAAGGGGATCTGGCTGCAGCGTGCCGGGCTGGGGGCCCACGGGGATGGAGCAAGTGTCTCCAGGCTGCTGCTCAGCGAGGAGATGACTCAGAGAACTCTCTGCATTCCCACCTCCTGCCAGCGCCTGGCCCCGCGTCACCCCAGCCCCAGACACCCCCAGTTCCAACCCCCCCCCTCCCCCCATGACGCCAGAGAGCAGAGGATGCCCCTAGCCAGCCCCTCTGCCCTGAGTGGGGAGGGCAACACCACCCCACCCCCCAAAACCAAACCCCAAACCAGCTCAGGCAAGCTGCCCTGCTTTGGTTCCTGGCAGATCCACATCAGAGCAGGCTGGCGGGGGGGGAAGCAGGAAATGTGTGTCCCCCCCAAGTCCCTGCACACGCTCCAGCTGGGCACAGCTGCAGCCAACAGCCGGCTCCCACTTGTGCCACCGCTGCAGGGCTTTCACCATGCCAAGGAGGGCAGAGGCCACAGCCCTCCAGCCGCATTCCTTTGGCTGCAGCACCCCCCCAGGCTGGCTGGGCAGGATGTGGCCCTAGCCTGTCCTTCCCCCCCACCCCCCCCCGCCGCTCCCCACCAGCAGGCAGAGGGACCGGGAGGGTGGGGGGGGGGGGAAGGAAGAGCTGAGGCTGCAAGATCCGATGCCAGCTGCCCGCTGCCGTGGGCACAGCTCCCTGGAAAGCGGGGGCAGCTGCCAAGCGTGCCCAGCGGAAGGAAGCCCTTCCAGGAAGGACACCCCCCACCCCTCACCCTCCATGTCACCTCCTGTTTGAGGCACCTGGGCAGCTGAGGGGGTGGCAGCAGCACCCCAGTTTCCCCTCACCCCCCAGAGGAAGCCGGCGCAGCTCTCCCTGCGCTGCCGGAGGATGCATGACGCAGGCAGAGCCTGAGCAAAGCATGAATGAGAGGAGTGGTTTCCTGCCCCCCCCCCCCTTCTCCCCTCCCCTCCCCTCCGCCCCCCCAGGTGCTGGCAGTTCCTCCTGCACAGCCCCAGCTTCCTGAATCACCGACCCGGCAGGAACCTGCAGTGGGCAGGGAGGTGCCAGAGCTGCTGCTTCCCACAGCCAGCAGCTGCCCGCCGCGGCACGCCCGCGCTGCCAGGCCCCCAGCCCTGCCGGGCCCCCAGCCCTGCCTGCCACTGCCTCCAGGGCACCAACTGGGTGGCACACGTTTGGCCCTCCAAGCCGCAGCCCACCTGCCCCTGCTGTGCTGCGCTGGACAGGGCACCCCGCGGTGGTGGGAGCCATGCTGGGCATCACAAGCCCCCACGGACACAAAGGGTACCCTAAAGCCACACAGCCCCCCCTGGTTCTGAGCAGCTCTATGGCTTCCCAGGAACATGCCCACAATGCTGCCCCATGCCAGTGGGCAGCTGCAGACCCTCTGCTTGAAATGGCTGCAGCCTTGAGGTGCACCAAGACCCCCAGGGGTGGGTGGTGAGAACCAGTTCCCTCCCACAGCTCTGCACCCTGACAGGGACAGGCAGCACCCTGCAAGCAAAGAGAGCTCCATGGGGACCACAAGCAGTCCCCTCCCACAGCTCTGCACCCCTGACTGGAATGGTTAACACCCTGCGAGCAAAGCAGGTTCCATGGGGACCAGAACCAGTCCTCTCCCACAGCTCTGCACCTCAACCGGGACAGGCAGCACCCTGAAAGCAAAGCAGGCTCCGTGGGGGACCCTGGTAGGGGACAGCAGGGACAGAAGCCAGCCCGTGGTTGGCTCCCAGCTCACCCTTTTGGCCCAGGCAGGGTTAAACCAACTGTCGGGGGTCAAGGTCATGCTGGGCAGCCAAGGGCACCAGAGAAGGTGCCCAGGTGCAGGGCCACATCCCCATGGAGGTCAGAGGGCCACAGCCATGTCCCCACTGAGCCTCTTTGTCCAAGCTGCACCACAGCAGGAGCTTGAAGCCCCTTTCTCCAAATCCACTAAGGGGTGGGGGTTGGGGTTAGAAACCAAACAATACTTTCCCCACCCCCACCCCCTCCCCCATAAAACCCACCTCTGAGAAAATAAGGAGGAAATAAAGCAAACAGCTGCAGCTTTGGCCAGAGAGGAAGGGAAGAGTTCAACAGCAATAATAAAGGGACTGAAAACAAAGACGCCGGAGCCTGCGTGGCTTTGGGGGGGGTAAATTCCACCTTGGCAGCAGCACCAGCCTGGGCTCACCCACCAGCCCTGGCAACGCTTCCTCCCCACACCAGGGTGAGGACCCCCCCCACCCCCCTCGCCTCCCACCCCTCCCCCATCCACCCTCACACCTCCCACGCCGCCAGCCGCCCTGCCAACAAACTTCACACTTCTCAAACACAGCTCCCACCGACGCCGCCACTGCTGCTGCTGCTGCTGCCACCCCTGTGCACCCCCAGCTGTGCCCCCTCCTCTCCTCGGCACCCACTGCCCAAGGCCGGCGAGCAGGCACACGGCGAGCTGCACAAGACGCTGGGCATGGCCAATTCCACTCCCCCCCTACCCCCCCACCCCTCCCCCATCAAGGACGGCTCCAAGGGTAAGGGGGATGAGGCTCGGCGGGTGCTGGGAGGAGACTCTGCAACCCCCAGAGCCTCCCAGTAGCCCCCAGGCGGATGCAGACCACCAGCCCTATCCTTGCCCTGGGGGGTCGGGGGTGGGGTTGCAGCCCTACGGCCCTGGGCAGGGCACCGAGGCCACCCCTGCTCTGCCGCCGACCTGCTTCGTGACCTTGGGTGAGTCACGGTCACCTCCCTGCGCCTCTGCCCTCCCCGGCTCGGGGCTTGTTTGGGCTGCCAGCAGCTGCTGGCGTGGGACCTCCCTGCGCTGGGTGCTGCACAGGATGACGGTGCCCGCCCCGGGGCACCACCCTCAGCGTTCCCAACCCCTTCACGAAGGTGAAACTCAAAACGGAGGAGGCACCAAAAAAAAAAAGGTAGCATCGAAAGCTTTGGGGAAGGGGACAAAGAGACCGATCAGAGCAGCACCTTTTACCCACCCCTCAACACGCAGCACCCCCACCGGAGCCCTCCTTTGTCTCGGCAGCAAAGGTTCTCACCTGAGTTTCAGTTAAGCTTTCCAGAGCTTGCATCACCGACTGTTCTGGTCTGGATGCCTGGGACTGGAGAGGGGGAAGGGGTGGTGGTGGGGGGAAAACACACACACAAAAAAAATCAAATCAGAAGGAGGTGGTGGTGAGGGGTGGGGGGGGGGGGAGGAAAAAGAGGAGGGGTGGGGGATTAACATTACAAATGCAGAGAAAGAGGGGGCGTCTGTGCGGCAGGAGGGGAGGGCTGACATGTCACTTCCACTATTTTCTACACCAGCCCTGAGAAAAGCAGCTGAAATATTAAACCCTCTCTGCCTCGGCTGCCTTTGGCGTGCCCGGCGCTGCCTCCTCAGCGAGGGCTGGGCAGCGGAGCCCTGGGGCTGCCAACACATCCTCGCCCGGGGCTTTAATAATAGATGGGGACGAGTGGGAGGGAAGGCAGGGAAGGGGGGGGGGGGGGGGGGGAGGAAAAGAAAGAAAAGAGGTAGAGAAGGAAGAAGGCTGTAAGGAAAAAAAAAGGCCTCTTACCATCAAGCCAGCCTCCACGGTGGGCACCAGCGTCAGCTTGCTGCCTTCCATGACCCCCAGGTCCTGCAGCTTTCCAGAACTGAGGCGGCTGGAGTTGGGGGGAGGGAAAAGAGACCAAAAGCAAGGTCAGTGCAGCCCCAGAGACGTGCACGCGTATGGGTGGGCCCCAGGGGACCAAACCGCACCCCCCCCCCCCCCCTCCAGGTATCCCCCACCCCAAGAGTTTCCAAGCCCTGACAGGCAGGAAGGAAGATCCCAGCACCCTCAGATGCTTTTACCCCAGCTGCCCCTTGCACCCCCGGGGGTAAGGGGGGGATGCGCCCCGTGCTAGGGGTCCCTTGCTCCTTGCAAAGGGGGCTGGGGGGTCTGGCAAGATGAAAGAGACAATGAGGAGCTAGGGAGGCTGCGGAGCTTTGTGGCACAGGAAATCTGCCCACGGAGGCGGGATGGTGGTAGAGAAACTAGGACCAGCCTGGGGTGGGCGGCAACGGGGAAGTGTCCCCCGGTAGGTGCCGGCAGATGTACCAGGTCGTTCCCCCGCTCCTGGGGAGACTCTCCAAGTTACTTGGGCCCCGCTCCACGCAAGGCGGGGGGTCGCGCAGCCCACTCGGGCCGGGTCTTGGGCAGACAAAGGACCGACCCTCCCCAACCCCCCCCCCCTTTCCCCAGCCGCCCCCGGCCCTCCCAGCGCTGGGGGGGGGAGGAAGGCGGGCCACACCGTCGCCGAAGTGGAGCCCAGAACAAAGGGCAGGGCCCCCGCGGGGCACGGCCGGGACCCGCCGCCCACAAAGAAGCCCCGGCAAAGGCCGAGCGAGGGGGCGGCGGCCGCGCTCCGGTCCCCGGCACGGCCCGGAGCCTCCCCCCACCTCCCTCCCTCTCCTCCTCCTCCCTTCCTCCCTCCTTCCCTCCGCCCCGACTCGCCCCCGCCCGCGGCCCCCCGGGCTGCTTCCCCCCCGCCCCGACCCGCAGAGGAATGGGGCCAGGCAGGGGGAAGGGGGGCGGGAGCCTTTGTGCGGTGCCGAGCCCGGTGTGAAGGGGCCGCCCCCGCGCCCAGCCCCGCTACCGGGAGGGGCGGGGGGGATGGGGACCCCGACGGACACCGTCTCACATCCCCCCCCCAATTCCCATTCCGACCCCCCCCCCCCACGCACACTCCCCGAGCCCTACCTCTCTTTGTGCAGCAGCGCCAGCCGCTCCTTGGGCACCTTGAGGCGCTGGGACAGGCGCCTCTTGAGCCCTTCCACCGTCTCCTCGGCGGGCACGGAGAGCTCATAACGAGTCCCGGTGGTCGTGTTGATGTAGAGGTTCATGGGGGGATCGTTCGGGACCACCTCGCAGGCGGGAGCCCCGCGGCTGCAGCTCCTGGCGCTGGGCTGCGGGTCCATCCGCCGAGCTGGTGGGAGTAGGGGAATGGGGGGGGGGAAGCGGCGGTTGGTGCCGGGGAGCGGACAAAGGAGGGAGCGGGGCCCGCTCCGCCGCACGCCCCGCCGGTACCCACGGGAACTCCGGTTCCGCTGCGAATCCTCCGGGAAGTACCGGGTTGGGTGGGTGGGTAGGTAGGTAGATGGTGGAGGCGGGGGGGGAGGGGGCGATCCCCGGTCACCAACCGGGCCCTCCGCGGCCCAGGCAAAAAAAAATATATATAAAAATCTATATATATAAAAAAAATTGTCCGTTCTCCTCCCGCTCCGCCGGTTGCTGGCGGGGCGGCGGCGCTAGCTGGCTGCGGGAGGAGGGAGGGAGGTAGAGGGGGGGTGTGGAAGCAGTGCTGCCTGCCCGCTGCCTGCCCTGCCTGCTGCCTGCCCTCTGCCTGCTCGCTGCCCGCCCTGCCCGCCGCCTCCTTTCTTTCTCCTCTCCGTGCTCGACTCTTTCAGTGCGGGGTTTCTGGGGGCGGGGTGCGGGCCCGGAGGCCACGGCGAGGGGCGGGGAGCGCGGAGGGAGGACGCTTCGTTTCCCCCCCCCCCCCAACCCCGAACCCTCCTCTCTACACACACCCACCCCCCGCACACCCACCCCGCTTTTCTCTTTAGGGCCGGACCCGCCGAACCGGCAGCCGCCGCCGCCGTCGTGGAAGCGCCGAAGGGGAGGGGGGACGACACGGGAACCGGGGAAGGGGTGGAAGGAGGTGGGGGAGCAGCGTCCCGCGGGCGGGGCCTCGCCCCTCATTCACTCCGGCTCCCTCGGCAGCGCTAACCAATGAGAGAGCGTCCAGCTCCCAGACATCCGCGGAGGCAACCAATAGAAACCTAGTGCTAGTTTCCCACGTGGCTTATTGGGAGGAGCTGGATTTTTTCCCGCCCACGCGGCCGCCGTGGCCACGCCCCCTCCCACGCCAAACCCCGCCCCCTCCCCCTTCGCTGCGCGCGCGCTCTCGCGCCGCGCCTGGAGCCATTCATAATCCTGGGGCCGCACAACAAAGGGGGCCTCGGGGCAGCGGCGGGGATGGGGAGGGGGGTGCTCAGGTAGTGCTGCAGGGCTCCTGGGTCCGATAAGGGCCCGGCGGCACTCACTACTCGCTGGGGAGGTGGTCTGCCCCTGCCCCGGGGTCGATATTGGGATGCAGAGCCCGGGGGAAAAGGAGGAAGGGAAGGGGGGGCTCCGCTGTTGCGGAGGGGTGAAGGCGGGACACGGGCAAGGCAGCGACAGCAGCCCACAGCTTTGCGGTGGGGGCGGAGAGAGGCCCCCGCACCGGAGGAGGCCGCAGCGGGAGGGAACTGCCCGCGGGGACGGGCGGGAGCTGGAGCCCCTGGAGATCAGTGACGCGGGGACACCGAGGCGGAAAGGGCGGGGGGGGACGGGACACGCAGAGTCACCAGCGACCGGTCACACCCGCCTGGTCACGCTCCCGGTGACGGCGTTACAGCCCAGATACGGGGCTGAACCAGCTACCGACAACCCGCAGCAGCGACCCCCGACCCAGCGCGCTCCCCAGCCGCTACTGCCAGACCGCAGCCCCGGGGCCCCGTTGCCCTCACCGGCGGTGGGGAATCCGGGGGGGCCCTATGAGTCAGCAAAGCGCGGGCGCCCTCTGCTGGCCCCGCCGCGCCCTCCTGCGCCCGAGGGGACCAGCGGAGCGGGGGGGGTCCGGGAAGCCTTTGCCGAGACACCGGAAGCTCGACAGCTGTGCGCCCCGGGGCTGCTGCCTTGTGCGCCGGTACCCAAGCGAACCAGCCTGGGCAGGGCCCCCCACACCTCGGTACACTCGGTCTGCGGGCGAGGGGACGCTCCTCGAGTAAGCGGTGGAAGCAGAACGGGGAGCTCCCACACCCGGGAAGCCGCGCTCGGGGTCTTCGAGACGAGGGGAACCCGTGCCCCCAGGGCGAACAAAGCCCCGAGTCACCGCGGATACGGAGGGTCCCGGCGTGGGGGAAGCGGTCGCGGACCCCCCTGAGCGGGTGGGTTCTGCCGTGTGTCTCCTGCCCCAGGGGAGCGGAGCCACCTCACCCGCTATGGGAATAGCGAGCGAACGCAGCCCCGGTCCACAGGCCCCTTCCCCACAGCCCGGCCCGGGAGCCCTCAACCCCCTATTTTCCGCTCCTCCGACGGCCCGCCGGTCCGCCCGCAGTCAGCCCCGGTTGCACTCACCGAGCCCGGAGAGTGGTCCCGCGGTTCCCCGGCGCGGCTGGAGCTCAGTTTCCTCCGAAGGCAGAGGAAAGAAAAAAAACACACACCCACGAAAGATCCAGGAGGGGGGTAGCGGGAGGAGGGTCACGTTGCTCTGCTGTGTCGTGCCCCCTCCCGAGCGCTGGAGCCGGTCCGAGCTCAACCCTGACGCGGAGCTGCTGGGGGAGGTGCCCCAAGTTTTATCCCGCACCGCCCGGGGTGGAGCCTGGCAGGGGCAGGGACCGGCCTGGCCCCAGCACCGGCCCCAGCAGTGGCCTGGCCCCAGCAGCGGCCTCAGCGGGACCCGCAGGTGACGCGCCCACACCTGTCCCCGGGGTGGGGTCCCTGCCCTCGCCCCCTACCCAGTCCCTGCTGCAGGGCGGGGTGGGAGGTGTCCTCGTTCCTGGTCCCCTTTCCGGCTCCTGCAACCGGGGCCCCTGCTCTGAGTCCCCTTACTCCCGGTGTTCTCCCCCGGAGCTGGGGGGTTCTGGCCTCTCCTCGCGTCCTGGCTCTGCCCTGCCGGGGGGTCCCGGTGCCAGCTCTGCCCCCGCTACTCACAAGCGCTCGGCGCTGCAGCGGGCAGGGCACGGGCAGAGGGAAGCTGCCTGCCCGGGGCAGTGGGGAGGGGACAGTACGGACACCTCTCCCTGTCCGGGTGCCCTGTCACCGGGGTCAAAGTCGCTGGGATGGGCTAAGCCGTCCTGGGGAGCTGATCTTCAGAGCCGCTCCCGGAGGACACTCACCGATGTCTAACAGTGAGGCTGGGCGCCCCCCCGGGGATTCCCTCTGCCCAACCACCCTCCAGCCCCATAGTGTGTTGTGTGGCAGAGAAGTGGGCTGGGGTTCCACCGATTCTGGAGGCGATGTCCCAGTGGTGCCCGGGAGCAGGAGCCACAGGCTGGATCCCCCCTGGGACAGGGTCTGTGGGGCCAGCAGCTGCAGCCTTCTTGCAGCAGGGAGGATGTTGGAGGGCTGCTGCATGCCCTGGTCTGACTCGCCAGGTCCCTCCTCCAAGCCCTTGGCAGACAATGCCCTGGCACAACCGAATGGTGGAGCAGCTGGAGGGGGGTGGGTCTGGCGGCTGGCCTGTAATAAAGAGGGGGCTGCGTATCCCTGATCCATAAGACAGCAGCGAAGGGGCCTGGGGGGAGCAGGGGCAGCCCCCCACCCCCCCCCCCCCCCCCCAAACACCTCACTGGCCTCCCCTGGGGTGGCACGGATTGAGGGTGGGAGTGAGTACCTTCCATGCATGAGGAGCTGGGAGGGAGGGATTGTGGAGGGAGGCTTTGTGGTTGCTTTCCCGTGGCCCCCACCCACCCCGGCCCCCTCTGGGCTCCAGTGGGGAGATGAGCTCAGGCAGCTCCGGCTCCCAGCTCCTGCCATTGTTGTCCCTGGGAGAGGAGCTGGGATGCGCCATTGTTCTCCCCGGGAGCTGCTGAGCCCCAGGCCTGCAAAGCCGCCCCCTGCGGGGGCCACGGCCCCAGCTTGCTGCCACGGTTCCAGCTTGTGCCCTGGAAGGGGCTGTGATGGGGGCAAGGCATCACCCCAGAGCCACCTCCTTAGGGAGCAGAGCCCAGTCACAGCCCCCAGCCCCTCTGTGGGAAGGGACAAGAGGAAGACACCGCCATGGGACAGATGCTGTGGTGCTGGCTGGGAGGGGTGGCACTCTTGGGTCTCATTGGCACAGTGAGAGGTTCTCCAAGGACAGGACATCATCCCCACATCCTCACAACCCCTCTCCCACTCACCACTCTCCCCACAAGGGTTCCACCGTCTTCCTCAGAGGAAGCTCCTCTCATGGAGTCACAGAACAGTTGGGGTTGGAAGGCACCTTCAAGATCATCCAGTTCCAAACCCCTGCACGGGCAGGGACACCTCCCACCAGCCCAGGCTGCTCAAGGCCTCATCCAGCCCTGGCCTTGAACACCTCCAGGGAGGGGGCAGCCACAGCCTCCCTGGGCAACCTGTTCCAGTGTCTCCCCACCCCCACTGGAGACTGCCCCCAGCCCTCCTGTGACCCCTGGATTCTTAGGTGCTTTAGGAAACCTTGTGCAGATTCCTTGGTATGTGAAAGGTATCTGAAGCCTCAGAGACACAAGCTGGGAGATCCCAGGATTCCCAGCAGCCCCTAGATTTTTTGTGTGTGTGTTTAGTTTATTGTGTTGCCCTGGGAATAAAGAAAATCGTTCAAAGATTACACTCCAGACTGGGGCATAATTGCCGTGCAGCATCAGAGGCTCCTGCTGGCTCCAGAGGGAACGTTCCCCAAACGCCGCACGGCTGAGCGGCTCCGGCGAGCAAATACCCACACAAAATCCATCCCCCTGCAGGCCACACGCAGCTCCCGCAATCCTCTTAACCACCCCGGGGCCGCTGCGGATTAGCCCCCGCCGCGGCTCACATGCGCCAGGCTGGCAGCGCCGGGGCGGGAGGGCAGGGGCTTTAACCCGGGGTCCCACCAGGACGCTTCCCACGGAGCCTGGCAGCTGGGCACGTCCCAGGGGGAGGGCGGACTTGGGGTAGGGTTTGAGGCTACCGCCCTCATCCCCGCCGGCCCCTGCCTCTTCACCTGGGAGCCCTAAGTCTTTGGGGGTTGGTTCTTGGGGGCGCTGAGGAAGGAAGGAAGGAAGGAAGGAAGGAAGGAAGGAAGGAAGGAAGGAAGGAAGGAAGGAAGGAAGGAAGGAAGGAAGGAAGGGAGGGAGGGAGGGAGGGAGGGAGGGAGGGAGGAAGGGAAGGAAGGGAGGAAGGGAGGGAAGGGAGGGGAGGGAGGGAGGGAGGAAGGAAGGAAGGACGGAAGGAAGGAAGGAAGGAAGGAAGGGAATTCCCAGCCCTCCTTCTTTGGGGAAATCCCCCACCAGCCCCAGGCAGCAGCTTTGCTTTTTTTTCCCTCTGTTTTGTTGTTTGGATTTTTTGTTGGGTTCCTTCTTTCTCTCTTTCTTTCTTTCTCTTTCTTTCTTTCTCTTTCTTTCTCTCTTTCTCTCTTTCTTTCTTTCTTTCTTTCTTTCTTTCTTTCTTTCTTTCTTTCTTTCTTTCTTTCTTTCTTTTCTTTTCTTTCTTTCTTTCTTTCTTTCTTTCTTTCTTTCTTTCTTTCTTTCTTCCTTTCTTCCTTTCTTCCTTTCTTCCTTTCTTCCTTTCTTTCTTTCTCTCTTCCTTTCTTTTATTTTTATTTCCCCCCCCCCCTCCCCCCTTTATGGGCTGCATTCCTGGCTGATCTCACAGCTTTGGCAAACAGGGATTTTATCACAAGTCTCAGCGTTCCCCTCGAAGCCGCGAGGTCACGGGATTAGGGCAGAGCCGACGCCGGGCTAGGGGCAGCGGTGGCGAGAGGGAGAAAGGGAGTTCACACTCTGCTGTCTGCAGCCTGGCGGGCCCTTTTCCTCCATTTTTCCTCCCTCTTCCTCTCTTCTTCTCCTTTCCTCCCTTTCCCTCCCTTTTCCCTCCCTTTTCCTCCCTCTTCCTCCCTTTTCTCCCTCTTCCTCCTTCTTCCTCCCTCTTCCTCCTTCTTTTCTCCCTCTTCTTCCCTCTTTCTCCCTCTTCTTCCCTTTTCCTCCTTCTTATTCTCCTTTCTTCCTCTCCTCCCTTTTTCCTCCCCTTTCCTCCTTTTTTTCCTCCCTCTTCTCCCTTTTTCCTCCCTCTTCTCCTTTGTCCTCACTCTTCCTCCCTTTTCCTCCTTCTTCCTCCCCTTTCCTCCCCTTTCTCCTCCCCTTTCCTCCCCTTTTTCCTCCCCTTTCCTCCCTTTTCCTCCCTTTGCCTCCTTCTCCAGCCCTCCAGCGCTG